>NC_056741.1:72598307-72675807 GCF_019279795.1 Protopterus annectens | reverse complement strand
CAGCAGTCACATAGCAAACAGAACACATGCATAGATATCCCCAATAACACAAAACAACAGATGTGCAGCAGTCACATAGCAAACAGAACACATGCATAGATATCCCCAATAACACAAAACAACAGATGTGCAGCAGTCACATAGCAAACAGAACACATGCATAGATATCCCCAGTAACACAAAACAACAGATGTGCAGCAGTCACATAGCAAACAGAACACATGCATAGATATCCCCAATAACACAAAACAACAGATGTGCAGCAGTCACATAGCAAACAGAACACATGCATAGATATCCCCAATAACACAGAATGGCAGATGTGCAGCAGTCACATAGCAAGCATACCACATGCACATGTGGAACCATGGTGGCACTGACAATGGCATGCAAGTGAAATAGTCTGTAACAGGCCAGCAAAGACAGTGTTCCCACAGAGAACATGACTACAAACACATAGCACAACGCATTGTACAAACACATAGCACAAAGTGTGGTACAATACAACATATGTCCCAATTGTAGGTAAGCTGTAGACATAGCAATTGCATTGTATAAATGGTTTGTTGTAGCTGATATGGTGTGGGGGTGACAGAGATGTGTATTAAGAACTATAGTAACCCTGCTGTATGAGTTGCTCAGACCTGTCTTTATGTCTTTTAGGGAAGATGTCTTATGCCAGATTATCAGCTTTCAGTGCTGCAGAAACTGAGGTAATCCTGACACACCTGATACAGCACTACCCGCAACTTTTCACCAGGACAGCCCATGATCAGCAGGAGAGGACTGCCCTGTGGAATGATCTCGTTTGCAAGGTCAATGATGTTGGCCTGCAGAACCGTAGTTATGAGCAGGTCCTGCATCATTGTAGTGACCTGCTTCGCATTGTACTTTGGTGTGTAGCTGCCGCACAGGGGGACCACCTCACAACAGGGGGGCATGCCATCCATCCACCCCTGACTCATGTGGAGGAGCTTCTCAGCAGCCCTGTGGCACCTGCCCACCTGCAGAACCAACAACTGGAAGGAGCATTGTGGAGGTGGGTGCCACCAACACACCAGCTGAGGAGCATGCAGGTAAGGTCCCAGGGCACATCCTTAGACCACTATTGTGTATGCATCCAGATCTGTACAAGTAGATCATGAATATCTGAGATGTCATATACATAGTCTATTGCTGTGTAGTAGTAATAAACAGTTGTGCATAAGCTGTAGTATTGCGTACTTCTACTGTTCATGTACAGTAATGCTGCACCCACCCTTTATGAATGCCAAAGCTGTGGCCACTGACATCAACTCTCTCACACTCTTATGTAGGTCCCTCCAGAATACCACCAAGGCAGCAGCCTGTAGCCATTGAGTATGGTTTATGTTCATGCTTGCCAATACACCGGGCATGTAATAGTTATGGGATATTCCATGCACACATCTAACACACCTACCCATATTGCATGCTGTACATGTTCACGTTTTGTTGCTGTGAAATGCACAGCATCACAGTGGAGACCATGATGCGGTATCAGAAGGGTACACCAGACACATGCAAGATAACTAACATCCTGTCATTGTGAAATGTGTCCACAGGGATGAGAAGAATGTTGGGATACACGGCCTACAGTACGGACATGTGTGAAACAACACCCTCGTATGGTTCTACAACAGTAAATATACCTGTATTACAATAGCAACCACTACAGATTAACACTATGGCACAACATAGTACTGTGGTCCACATAATTAGCTGGTAGTAGGCTGTTGCATGTAGTGTCCAATTCTTGGGACACTGCAAACTGACACACATGTAGGCCATAGTTGTCAAGCATCTGCAAAAAGGCTGGAGGTGGGGAGGGTGTGTCATCATGACACAGCAGTGCACAGCAGCAGGGATCCTACGTATGCTAGAAATGGCTGTATCTACACACAATCGGGTTCAGTAACTGTGGCAGACATAACCCTAACTCCACAGCAATAGTGACGGCAGTGTGTGAACTCCAAGGGATGTGCACATAAGTAGACCTTGCAAGCATGCAAAGTTGTGAGACATGTGTAGGGCACCCCCCCCCCATAGCCATGGTAAGGTCTGAGGGTTGTCAGTGTAATAGTCTTGTATTGGTCATACATGCACCACTGATGTTGTGATCTGTAAACCGGACATCAGGCATTCACAAATGACATCTGTCCACATATCATCCCAGGTATGTGTCGCTCAAACACATAGGGGCTGTGAGCATTGGAGCTGACATTACTGACACAGTACTACACATGCAGCAATGGTTTGTACACCTGTGAGGTATGGTGCACAGTACAAGGCAGGGTGCAGAACAGGTCCACAGTAACACTGTGTACATGGGTGTAGTGTTATCAAGGGGAAGGGCCATCACCTACCAACACAGCCCATGCATCACACACATGTATACTGGCAGTAGCATGAAGTCACTATAGCTGCACTGCATGCTGTTGAGTACCATATGTAATGCATGCTGACAGAAGGGTAATGGGAGGACTGTGTGTACAAAAGTTGTGTAACCTCACATGTAGGTGTGTGTGTGTGTGTGTGTGTGTGTGTGTGTGTGTGTGTGTGTGTGTGTGTGTGTGTGTGTGTGTGTATGGGAGGGTGTTTATTGTGTCCTTAAGTGCAATCTGGTGGAGTGGAGTGTGGTCAATGCATGTCAGATGTGTGTGTACATGTGTGTCTGTTTGTGTGGGTGTCCATGTATGCACAGGTGATTGTGGGGTTGGTCACATAGCAGTACTTCTCCTTGGGATCGTGCTGTACATGGACATGGAGTGACACATGAGACACCAGGAAAACTTGTCTGATATGTGATCACAGGACAGCTGATAGTATAACAAGGTCTGTAGCATGGAACATGCATTGGGAGGGAAAGTACACACCAGGTATACGCATCATATTGCCATCAGCAGATAGATAACCAACTACCCATGTATGCAGCACTACTGATGCAATGGGGAATTACCAGAGCACACCAGTGAGTGTATCCAGATATTACTGTTGTCCAAATGATAGGCTGATTGTGCAGCAGATGTGGCAGGGACTGAGCAAGACTGTAGTATGAGACTCCGGTGTATGAAATATGTAGTGAATGTAGTAGCCCCTACCATATAGGTGCCATATACATGATGACTGGACATACACAGGGTTAACACTGGATGGAAGCAGTGAGGCCATGTACAACCTACTCCACTCAAGTCAGGGAGGTGATGGAGTAACAGGTCATGTGTTGTGATCACATATGTAGGTATGGAGAGGAATGATATGTTAATGGGTTGTATTAATGAGTGTATGTTAGCAAGTGCCATGCAGGATGGGGAACATATGTAACTGAATGTGGGGTTGTCTGTTAACCCAGGGACATGGAGGTAGTAAGGTGGACTGTCAGTGTGTGCGGGTGTATGTGTGTGTGTGTGTGTGTGTGTGTGTGTGTGTGTGTGTGTGTGTGTGTGTGTGTGTGTGTGTGTGTGTGTGTGTGTGTGTGTGTGTGTGTGAGTGTAAATGTGTGCAAATGTGTGTACTGTTATGCAATGCTGTACAGGTCTTAACATGCATGTTTGTTCCCCCACAGGTGGCGAGGTGGGTCATGGTCCCTTCTGCATGTAATCTGAGGTTGGTGTCCGTACAGACACCAATGATGATGATGGTATGGTTGAGGCACAGGTGGGGTTGTCAGAGGCCAACACTGTGCCATCATTTTTCATCACCCTACTAGCCACCCCAAGCCCGCACACAGTTACAGTGCCCATACACACCCCATCACCTGTGGCCATGGCAGAGGAACAGTTGGCGGTTGGTGCCAGTGCCCAGGAGAGTGTGGTTTCCAAGCTGACTGTGTCAGGTCACAGTCGGCATAGCCAGATGTCTGGCAGGGCATGACATAGGCAGATGTACAGTGGTGCTCGTGGGAGGGTCGCTGGTCATCATACCCCTGGCAGAGGCGCCACAACTGGTACCACCAGGCACATGTTTCAGGCTGTCATGGAAGCACAGGCACATATGGAAATGCACACCAGACAGGGCCTGAGGCTGCAGAGCGCTGCTTTCTCATCTGTAAGTGACAACATCCATGAACTTGCTGCTGCTCTCCATGAACAGAATGAGATCATGGATAGACCGTGGGGTGAGATGGTGGGCCTCCTAGACTGTGATATGTCCATGGCTGAAAACTTGGTGGGAGTGGTGCAATGGCCACATGGACATAGGCCAGAAACACCAGCAGCTGGCGGTCAACATGGACATGCTAGGATGCCAAGCCACTCCTGTAGTGGCAGTACCAGCCCCAGCACATCACTGGGGGTGCTGTCCACACCACACCACAGCAGGCCTCATGCACATGGCCCTGGCCAGTCCCAGGCAGGATATGGCTCCAGTGGACATCTGTCATCATCAGGGGAGAGTAGCACATCAAGGTCTGTACCTGCACATGCCCATGGAACCCCTGGAAGGCACAGTCAGTATGCCCGTGGCTGGAGACAGAACTGCACACCCTGCCAGGTATGGTCTGCAGCTGTCCAAAAGTACCTGTATAGGGCAGCTACATGGCAGAACTGTGTGCATGCATACCCACACACTATGCAACCACAGCTAGGGCAACCTCATACTGACACACACCACATCAACATGCCCTGGTCAAAGAATTGAACCCCTCACCCAAACACATGGTGTCAAATGTATGGACCACCCTCGGCCTCTGCAAACCAGCAACACACCCTGTGCATATGATGATACCTGTGCCACATCCCTGTCATCCATAACATCGATGTGATGACAGGCTAATATGGTTCTGATGCACACAATGACTGTAATAGAGTGCAGCAATGCACTGCAGTGTAAGATGTTGTCAGGGGTAATGTGTAATTCATATGTCAGGTAGTGTAGCCATCCAGCCATGATACATTTCAGCTGTTAGTAACACTGATTGATTGTGATCTCCATAATGTTGTCCATTTGTGTTGGAGGTGTACGTGTCAGCAGGAGGATGGTCTGCAGTCATATTCCACAATGGTTAGGGCACTGTGATGACACCATGGCTGTGACATATCTGGTGTACAGTTGCACACGTCACAGGTTTTTATAACAATTATTGCCTGTGACATATTGACAGGTGACCCGCTGGAACGTGTATAATCTGAAATCTTATGTCGACCCATCCACATATACACACATCCTTACTTGGCAACACTGTGGCTAGACCCCTACCTAGGTATGTAGTGCTACTGAACTGTGTGGCTTTCATTGAACACACCACACATTTAGGGTGAGGTGTGTACCAGGTTACATGTTGCATGCAGAACATCCACAGACATGTATAATATGGTAATAGGGGATGTAATGGTTGTATATGGACAATACATAGTGTGTCATACCATCATATACACATTGACAGACACATAACAGGCAGACGCACATCTTAGAGACCTGGGTTTATTGGTGCTAACTAACTAGTCCATGTGTCCAATGTGTTACAGGTAGGCTGTACACAGCACATGTGTAACAGGGCTGTATTGTGGTATCAGTTACCTATATGGTTGATGGTGACAGTGGTCATAAGGAAGTGGTACGTGGGCATATACCTGGTGCACCATGGTGTAATGACAGTGTACATAGCACCCACATCCCCCAGTGGATATTGTATGCACTGGAACCCATTATGACACTCTGACATACCCACTGTCACACATTGCCCATGACGGCAATATAACCCATTGTATGTCACAACAGTGGTATTATAGGGATATGCATCTAATGCACATGCCATAGGCATAGTAGCATGTTGTATTGCCATGCTTCACCTATGGGCAGCAACAGCTCTATCTGTACTACTGTGTGGCAATGAGTAGTGTAATAGGGGTATGTGACCTCAGAATGGTGTACCCTACAGATATGCAGACATGCACACATACACACACTTGACAGACCTCAATGGGTTTCCCATGCCTATTAAACCCATTTGTACAACACTGTTGTGCTGGTACTGCAAGGCACATGTAGCCATTAGGGAGAGGACTGTAACAGGGTACATGTCATGGCCAATACAGCAGCAGCCACATCTGACTATGGCAGTGGGTGTAGAGGTGGTTGTGATGGCCATCATGGAATTGCCAACTACAGGTGTACTAACACACAGACACTACTATCCTCAATAATACACACGTACACATGTGTCAGTACTGGGGTGCATTGCTGCAGGTGGTCATAGCTGTGTACCTGGCTATTGCCCATGGAGTGATTGGATGTGTAGGGGGTGTGTGTACATTGGTATTATGCCTCTTGTCATGTGCCAGCAGGCAATCTATCGACATACATCATGTCACTGACCATCAGTGTGACAGTGACATGCATCAGCCAATTCTCTGGTTGCCTTCTGCACATGGCCACTGAGGGGATCCAATTGACATGTATGCAACATGTATTACAACACATGGTTAGTGTCTGTGATGGAGACCTGTACCCATACATGTTCTGTTAACTGTGGTAGTGTAGTGTAGGTACCCATGGCATGTGGCCCATACAGGGTGTTGTCTCCTATATGTGACAGTACACAGCTGGCCAGATATGTCAGTGTCAATCAAGCATAGGTTGTCTGTACGTATCCAAGCTGGATACCTGCCATCTGCACATCTGTAGAGGGATAGACAGACATCAGTTTGGTGAGTAGCTATGCAGTAGGATGGATGTTCGACAGATGGATGTTTGACAACAATATGTATGCCATTACTACATGTTGTAAGCCCTCACTAAGATGTGCTGTACAGACACTACTTTACAGTGGCATTCCACATGTCTAATCATTATCCAGTAATGGATATACACGGTTACACAGCCCACACATCACAAACATGACAGTGAGCCCTCAGAGTGCAGCTATGTCCGCAGGTGTGCTTGTTGTCAGTAGTAATGTTAGCACTCTAACCTTCCCTGGGACAGCACTGTTGACAGTAGTAATGCCATGTTACACTACATGCTAGTGTGACAGCATGTACCCTGGGTTACTACCCCTGCATGTAACACATTCACATGGATAACAGTGCTGTGCAGGTCTCATATACATGTGTGTCCCAGACATGACACTCAAAACCCTTTGCTACTGTAATGACAGTACATAGATGCATGTACTGTACATGGCATTACATACACTTAATACAGATGTCATTTCCCAGGGTTTGACATAGCCTTGTATGTTACGCAGAGATAGCCTCTGTGTAAACGATATGCCACAGAGTATAGCTGGAGGTTTTCTAGATGGTCAGCATATGGGCATCTGCTTTAGGCCTGTGATTTTTATAGTGAGGTATTTCTGCGGCCTTCCCAGCTGTTACAGATATCTTGTGAGGTACATACCAAACTGGGCATTGTGCTCTATAATGGGTGTAATGAGGGTTGAGTATAGCGGGACAATTAACTCCTTTTTCTGGATGAAAAGCCCTCAGTGATGAGGTGTGCCACATAGAGGGATTTCCTTACTGTTGTGGCAATTTGATTAATGAAGGTGAGACCCCCTGTCCACCTGTGTCCCTATGTCTGTCATCACACTTTTGTGTGTAGTGTACTGCACCTATGTGGTAATTCATGGGTACATGGTATTTTCAAAGGGGATAACTATACATTACTTGGCATTAAGCTTGAGCCCATGGCTCTAGCACCAAGCATCTGTTTCTGTAAGGCCCTGCTGTAGAATATTCACATAATTTGGGGATGCAATAATGGCTCCCAGTTTGCAGTCATCTGTGAACTTTGTTAGCCAGAGTTCCGTAAAGTTGGTCTGTACTTCAGAGAAGTAGATGCCAAACAAGAGCAGTCCCAGGAATGAACCCTGAGGTACTCCACTTGTCACTTGTCTGGAGCTGGGATTGGATTCAGCTACTTTTACAGTCTGGGTTCCATCAGTAAGTCAGTTGGCAGCCCATCGAGTGATGCAGGAGTTTATGGCCAGCTTTGTAAGTTTAACTATGTCTCCAAAGTGGGGGATAGTGTTGAAGGCCTTGGCCAAGTCTAGATAGGCTGTGTGGACCGCCTTACCCTCTTCCACAGCTCCAGAGACTGATTCAGAGTAGTCAATCAGGTTCAGAAGACAAGATCGGCCATTCACGAGCCCAACCTGGATGGGGTCCAGTGTTTGATGGTTACCAATGTCTTTGTTTATAAGTTCCATGATAATTCATTCTATGCCCTTGCAGATCAGGCTTGTCTGATGGGATGGTTGTTCCTGGGATCCAAGATGGATCCCTCCTTGTGCAGTGTGATAACTGTAGCTGTGCACCACTCAGTGAGATCAAAGCCTGAGGTGAGGCTATGATTAAACATGACAGTTAGGTGAGGTGCAGGTTTATTTTGTAGTTCATGTAGTACACAGCCCGGTATGTCATCTGGTCCCATGGATGCTGTATTCCTAGCTGTGGAGAGTGCGGTTTTTACCTGTGTGGCCATGATTACTGGACGTTGGCAATCTTTTGGTACTGAGATGGGCCCTTTAGGGGGTGAGAGGAGGGTGAATGTGGCACTAAATTGATCTGCTCAGATATTGGCAAACTCCTTGGAATCAGTATATTTAATGCCATTCTGTTGTAGCCCAGAGCAATTCTGAGCATTGCTGTTTTGGGGGATTTTGAGGGATCTCAGCTTCTTACTGAGGCTGGTAAGGGAGCAGTTTGCATTTTGTGAATATCCTTTTTTTCTTCATCAGTTTCTTCCTTCTGTTGTATAGTTTGTTTATGGCAGTGGTGCACCAGATTGGCTTCTTTTTTTGGAGGACAGCATCTTGGTTCTTTTTGGGATGGCACAATTCATGCACAAGTGGATGTGCTCCTACAGTGCCTTAGTGTAGGATTCACCAGTTGCACTTTCAGCTCCCGTCTTCATGGGTGTCATGAAGTTTGTCACTTCTGACTTGAATAGCATGACGTTGGCTTTGGAGAGGGTTTTTATGGAGGTTTCCTTACTGGCGGGTGGGGGTGGAATGTGGGTGTCAGCACTGATTACCTTATGGTCAAACCTGACCAATGAGGGGGTGAACACTGGTGTGGAGCATCTTTCTCCCATGTTGGTAATGACCAGGTCTAGGATATTGGAGCCCATGGATGGACAATTGATTAGTTGATCCAGGGCAGTTGGAATGTATGAATTCCAGGAACTGTTGGTAAAAGGTGTTGGTACCCTAGTAGTTTTCCCAGTTAATTGCAGGGTAGTTAAAATCACCCAGTATTATGGTGTTTGGCTGTATCTTAATATTGTCCAGTATGTTTATAAAGCTGTAGTGAGAATCTTGGAGCATGGTGGGGGATCTGTAGCAAGCTACAATTTGGTGTGCAGCCTTATCTAGTGTTAGTTGCACCTGGGGATTCTCAGATGCATTGTGTTTTGAACTAGGCTGGAGGTGTGAATAACACCCAAAAGGGCCCACAGCAATACCAGAAAAGTGTAGTGTCCTGGAAATCACAGACACACAGGTGAAAACAGCCCTTTCAAAATCCAAAAGCAGAGTCAATGGGGCCAGATGGAGTCCCAGGCTGTGTCTTGCATGCACTACAGAATGAACTAACCCCCCCCTCACCTAAACACACTGTTCAACCTCAGCCACTCCACAGGCTACGTGCCCATAGAATGGTGCACAGCAATGGTTATTCCACTCCACAAAGGAGGGGGCACAACTGACCCTAGTAACTATCGCTCCATAAGCCTGGCTAACCTGGTCTGCAAGGCTATGGAGCGCATCATCATGGAACTCATTAACGAAGACAGTGGGAACCTCCAAACACTTGACCCAACCCAGTTCGGCTTTGTTAAGGGCAGATCATGCCTACTAAACCTGGTTTACTTCTTCGAGACAGTCACCAAGGCCATAGATGAGGGGAAAGTAGTTCACACAGCCTACTTTGACCTTGCCAAGGCTTTTGACTCCATTCCCCACTTGGGAATTATAGAAAAACCCACCAACCTGTACAAAAACTCCTACATCACGAGATGGTTGCCAATTGGCTTACAGACAGAACTCACACGGTAAGAATAGCGGGCTCCAGGTCTGACTCTAAACCAGTCACAAGTGGTGTCCTACAAGGCTCGGTCCCAGAACCCCTACTGTTCGGCATATACTTCTCAGAAGTACAGGCAAACACAGGAGGACTATGGTTAACCAAGTTTGCCGATGACTGCAAACTGGGAGCCATAATTGACTCTCCGGCTGACACAGACATTCTCCAAAAGGGCCTTACTGAGATGGACACCTGGTGTCAAAGTCATGGTCTCAAGCTAAATGCCAAAAAAATGCATAGTCATCCGATTTGGGAAAAGCAAAACACCCATGAATTACCACATAGGTGGCAGCCCCCTTAATACAGAAGAGGTAATACAAGATCTGGGGACCCAGGTAGATAGTAATCTCTCCTTTGACAATCATATTGCCAAAGTGGTTAGGAAATCATTCTATGTAGCCCATCAAATTACTAAAGGGTTCGCATCTAGAAATAAAGAGGTTATAGTGCCCCTCTACTCATCACTCATCAGACCCATCATAGAGTACAATGCTCCGTTTGGGATGCACCTCACAAGACACTTTCAACAGCTGGAAAGACCACAAAAGTACCTCGCTACGAGGATTACTGGCCTCAAACATATGTCCTATGCAGCCTGACTTGAAAAACTCCAGCTGTACTCAGTGGCATATCTCTTACTCAGAGGTGATCTCTACCTGACTTACAAAACCATGTCCAACTCAGAATTGATGGACATGCTCCACCTAAAGAAATCCAAGTCACTGCGAGCCACTCGCTCTAGTGACCTAAACCTCACCACAACAATAAATAGAACATACTGGAGGGATAGATTCCTGTCACAGAGACTCCCCATGCTTTGGAACAAAATTCCTAACTACATTAGGCAGCGTCCCTGACTAACACTCTTCAAGAGAAACCTTGACGAGTGGATGGGTAACAAAATACACACCTGGGATCACTTCATTGGCTCTTCTTGACAGAGGTTCAGTTAATTAATCAATGCAGTCGTGAAAGCTGACATATACTGACTGGGCTTATAAATGCCCTCGGGCAATTAGCCAAGTACCTACCTATGAACCTATGAATATGGACACTCCTCCACCTGTAGTAGTGTATTCTTGGTTTGGTGCCCTAAATGTGTGATAATAGTTGCAGCCTGGTATTACAGGTGTGCTCTCTGGAGCACTGAACCAGGTCCCATTTACTGCACAGATATCGATGTTCCCCATTTATAGGTGTAGCTCAAAAGAGTGCCTTTTTAGGTTTAGACTTCTAGCATTGAGTAACATTACCTTCAGTTTTGCATGCTTGTATCTGTTATGGTGGTGGTTTTGTCCCTTGGACCTTGCCTAGATAAGGTACTATGGGGGTGCCAAGAGCTGTAGCCAGTAACCAGAATTCCAGGGGCAACAGGTGCAGACCACCTCTGGCAAAGCACTGTGGTTTGTCAATCATGTCATCCCAGGCAGACAGATACTGGATCCCCTTTGAATTACATCAGAAGCTTAGCCAATTGTTGAAGTCATTGCTGTGTATATGAATATGTGTGAGTGTTTATATGTATATATATATATATATATATATATATATATATATATATATATATATATATATATATATATATATATATATATATATATATATGTGTGTGTGTGTGTGTGTGTGTGTGTGTGTGTGTGTGTGTACATATATATCTCCATATATGTATGTGGATATGTATATGTCCATATACATATATGGATATCTATATGTCCATATATGTATGTGGATATTTATATTAGTATATATCTATATAGATATGTGGATATATATGTACAAATATATGTTTACCATATGTCCAGAACATGGAGTGGAGTCCTACCTCAGCACCAATAGTCTCAACCCCTTAGTGCAAGGGGATGTCATGGATGTATTGCAGGTATATATGTAGACTGTTGCTACTGTCATAGGGTATCTTAACAGATTGCTACTGTCATGGTGTATCTTAACAGACATAGGTTCATAGGTTCATAGGTTGGTACTAGGCTATCAGCCCTAGGGCCTATACAAGCCTAGCCATAACAATTCCCTGGCTATTTCTTCAAACATTATTTACTTTCCTGGACCCCTGTCTAGCAGCGTGACTGATGTGATCCCTGGGGTGAATTTCCTTTCTCCCATCCAATCGTCAAGGTTCCTCTTGAAGAGGTCCAAAGAGGCACTCTGCTTTACATGTATGGGCAATCTATTCCAGAGTCTGGGGAGTCTCTGGGTCAGGAACCCATCCCTCCAGCATGTTTTGTTTATTGTGATGACAAGGTTTAGATCCCTGGAGCGTGTAGCTCTGAGGGATTGGGATTTCTTTAAGTGTAGCATGTCCAACAGCTCTGGGTTTGACATGGCCTTGTATGTTAAGCAGAGATCGCCTTTGAGTAGACGATATGCGACAGAGTATAGCTGGAGTTTTTTAAGGCGGTCAGCGTAGGGCATCTGCTTTAGGCCTGTGATTCTTTTAGTGAGGTATTTCTGAGGCCGTTCCAGTTGTTGCAGATGTCTTGAGAGGTACATACCAAATGGGGCGTTGTATTCTATAATGGGTCTAATGAGGGATGAGTACAGTGGGACAATGACCTCCTTTTTTCTGGATGAAAAGCCCTTCGTGATGAGGTGTACCACATAGAAGGATTTCCTGACTGTTGTGGCGATGTGGTTATCGAAGGTGAGACCACTGTCCACCTGTGTCCCTAAGTCTCTTATCACACTTTCTGTGTTTAGTGTACTGCCACCTATATGGTAATTCATGGATACATGTTTTTTCCCAAAGGGGATAACAATACATTTCTTGGCATTGAGTTTGAGCCCATGGCTCTGGCACCAAGCATCTGTTTCTGTAAGGCCCTTTTGTAGAGTATCCACATCATTTTTGGATTCAATAATGGCTCCCAGTTAGCAGTCATCTGCAAACTTTGTTAGCCAGAGTCCCTTAGTGTTGACCTGTACTTCAAAGAAGTAGATGCCAAACAAGAGCGGCCCCAGGACTGAACCCTGAGGTACTCCACTTGTCACTTGTCTGGAGCTGGATTTGGAGTCGGCTACTTTTACAGTGTGGGTTCTATCAGTAAGCCATTTAGCAACCCATTGGGTGACATAGGGATTAATGCCCAACTTAGTATGTTTATCTATGATTCCAGAGTGAGGGATGGTGTCAAAGGCCTTGGCAAGGTCTAGATAGGCTGTGTGGACCACCTTACCCTTGTCTATGGCTCTGGAGACTGATTCAAAGAAGTCAATCAGGTTCAGGAGACAAGATCGGCCCTTCACAAACCCAAACTGGGTGGGGTCCAGTGTTTGAAGTTTGCCAATGTCTTTGTTTATAAGTTTCATGATAATACGCTCCATGGCCTTGCAGATAAGGCTTGTCAGACTGATGGGATGGTAGTTTCCGGGATCCAAGGTGGATCCCCCCTTGTGGATTGGGATAACTGTAGCTCTGCGCCACTCAGTGGGCACGAAACCTGAGGTGAGGCTATGATTAAACATGACACTTAGGTGAGGTGCCAGTTCATATTGTAGTTCATGTAGTACACAGCCTGGGATGTCATCTGGTCCCATGGATGCTGTATTCTTGGCTTTAGCGAGTGCATTTTGTACCTGTGTGGCCGTTATTACTGGAATTTGGCAATCTTCCGTATTGAGATGGGCCATTTAGGGGGTGAGAGGGGGGTGAAGTTGGCACTGAATCGATCTGCCAGGATATTGGCAATATCCTTCGGATCTGTATATTTAATGCCATTCTGTTTTAGCTCAGAGCAGATCTGAGCATTGCCATTTAGATTCTTGACATAGTTATAGAATGCTTTGTGGTTGTCTTTGGAATCTTTGGCAATTTTATTTTCGTAACTAGCTTTGGAGGATTTTATGAGGCATCTCCGTTTCTTACTGAGGCTAGTAAGGGAGTTTTTTGCATCCTGGGATTTTCCTCTTTTCTGCAAAAGTTTCTTCCTTTTGTTGTAAAGTTTGTTTATGGCAGGGGACCACCAGATTGGCTTCCTCTTTTTGGATGAGAGCATTTTGGTTCTATTTGGGATGGCACGATTCATGCATGAGTGGATGTGCTCATACAGTGCTTTAGTGTAGGATTCAGCAGTTGAACTTTCAGTTCCCGTCTGCATGGGTGTCATGGAGTTTGTCACTTCTGACTTGAGTAGCATGAAGATGGCTTTGGAGAAGTTTTTTATGGTGGTTTCTTTACTGGGGGGTGGGGGTGGGATGTGGATGTTAAGGGTAATTAGCTTATGGTCAGACCTGACTAACGAGGGGGTGACCATAGGTATGGAGCATTGATTTCCCATGTTGGTAATGACCAGGTCTAGGATATTGGAGCCCCTGGTGGGACTATGGATTAGTTGATCCAGGGCATTGGAATTTATGAATTCCAAGAACCGTTGTGCAAAGGTGTTGGGACATGAGTAGTTTTCCCAGTTAATGGCAGGGTAGTTAAAATCACCCAGTATTAGGGTGTTTGGTTCTATCTTAATATTTTCCAGTATGTTTAGAAAGGTGTAGTGAGAATCTTGGGGTATGGTGGGGGATCTGTAGCAAGCTACAATTTGGATTGCAGTCTTACCTAGTGTTAGTTGCACTTGGAGAATTTCAGACACATTGTGTTGGCCAACTAGCCTGGTGGTGTGAATATCCTTGGTGAATATTGACACTTCTCCACCTTTAGTGTTTCGTTCCTGGTTTGGTGGCCGAAAAGTGTGGTAAGAGTTGTAGCCTGGTATTGCAGGGGTGCTCTCTGGAGCCTTGAACCAGGTCGCAGTTACTGCACAGATATCGATGTTCTCCATTTTTAGGAGTGCCTCGAAAGAGTGCATTTTGAGGTTTCGACTTCTAGCATTGAGTAGCATTACCTTCAGATTTTGCATGCTTGTACCTGTTACTGTGGTGGTTTTGTCCTTTGAAGTTTGCCTAAAAAAGGCACTATACGGGTGGCAAGAGCCTTAGCCAGTAACCTGAATCCCAGGGGCGACAGGTGCAGACCATCTCTGGCAAAGCATCATGGTCTGTCAATCATGTCATCCCAGACAGACAGATACTGGATCCCCTTTGAATGACACCATAAGCTTAGCCAATTGTTGAAGTCAATCATTTTATCCTTATATTGTGGTATTATTCTGGGTGAAGGCAGGATGCTACTCAGGGCTAGGGTCATACCTGCCTGGGCCACATGATCCAAGAGCTCTTCCATGTGTCTTTTCATGTAGTCCAGGGAGGTACGTCTCAAGTCATTCACTCCAACATGGACAATGACAGAGTCATATTTGTACTTGTTGTGGAGTGACTTGAGTGCATGCGTTATGTGGCGGATCTTGGCACCCGACAGGCAGCTGACTGTAATTTCCTCCTTATTCAACCTGGTGAGAGGGACATCAGTGTGCCGGACTATAGAGTCACCTATGACTAAAGTGTTAGGTACATTGTCTTGCCTTAGGGGCTGTTGCTGGGTGGCACACTGGTGTTGTGAACTATGTGACGCATTGGTTGTGATTGGTGTTTGTTTGCGTTTCAGCTTCAGAGGTCTTTGTTGCTTGGGCAGGTTACAGTTAAGGGCCTCTGCACATGTTGGGTGTGGGAGGTCACATCTGCTGTAGACATGTGCACCATTGGCTATGAACAGACATCCTAAGGGCATCATAGTACAGTACCACTGCTAGCACAGTAATGATCCTGTGGACTACAGCAGGGATATGACCAATATATATGGACAGTCTGGCACTCTGTGGTCAGTCCAGAAGTGTACACATGTCCCCTTCATGCGAAACATGTGGACCATGCCTCCCAATGTGGATGTTACTAGCCATGTACATGGGTATATCATGACAATACTGGAGTACATATGGCCACACAGTGTATGCAGGCACACATGCCAGTCTGTCCTGACACATAATACCTGGTAGTGCTGAGTTCACATGGCCACATTCTACCCAGTAGATATTGACATACATCTGTACAGCATACCACTGCTTTGTCAGAAATACACAACAGCCTGGCAGCAGTATGTCTTGCAAATAACTGGACATAGCTCACTGGGTAATTACAGTAGGCTGCTAGGCATGTCACAAAGCACTGGGCAAACTACAGGCAGACTGCCACAGCAATGGACTATATATTATATGGGGTAATACACATGTACCTGCGATTATAGTGGGCTTGACACACAGGTCACAGCACAGCATAGCAGACACCTGTGAGAAAATGCATACCCACATCCAATGTCAACGCAGCTACAGCCACATATGATACACAAGCTTAATATGACACTATAACTACTGTCTGATAAACACCATCATTATATGTGCCACTCACTCACTAATGCTACATACATTGGTCATGCCACAGTGTGGTCCGATGGCTGTCTGTGGTATGGGACACATGTGTGTCTAGCGCTACAGTCATGTGAGCCAATAGGATACCATACACTGGAGCAGCATGTAACATCTGATAGAACAGGACCATTAACAATGATGTCTACCACAGTCTGTACAGTGCCCAAGGTTCATAAGCACAATACACATACTGCTGTCAATCATCCTAACTTAGGGGACTGGAACCTGCAGCTCTGGAGACACATGTGTTTCTTTCACCTTGCTGTAGTGGCTCCCTGTACCTCTGAGGATTAATGGCCACTCTACCGCACGCCAAACACACACACACACACACACACACACACATACAGACAGAGAGAGAGACAGAGAGAGAGATCAAGCAATCCCAACACAGGAACACAATTATGGACATATGTTAGGTATTGGATTTATAAATTTAGTTATTTTATATTTAGTATAACTATATATGAAACCGTTTATGCTCTGCTATCTTCATTTTAGGAGTCAGATAGCTGTTGTGGCTCCCAATGAATTTAGTTTGGTGGGTGAGGGGTCAGGAATATCTCTCTGGATAGTGAAGGTTGCAGACCCCTGCCCTACATACACAGACCACAGTACTGTACACTCAAATGCAGAATGTCCAAGTAATGTCCTCAGAAACAACCCCTACTACACACAACATGTCCAACAGTCTGTTATCTGACTGGCTTATCAGGTATGATGTCAATAAATAATGGTGTATAGAACATATGCACCATATATATGTGGGCTTCATCTGCACAGCACATGTGTGCACCTCTGCAGTCTAGAGGTCAATTATGTAACAGTGTTATAAGCCCCTATACGTCAGTGTATGGGGGGTATGCACCATAAGTATCTTAGGGTGTTACAACATGTGAAGACTACCAGTAGTAAGCTGCCTTAAGGTATACAGATGTACATTACCATACATTTCACCTTGTGAACATTGCTGGCCTGCTGCTTATTACCATCAGTGTGATTGTCACGATTTCAGTTATGCATTGTTATGTGACAGATACCACCAATTGTGTCTACCTAGGTCTTTTCCTCCTAGGGATTGCGTGCAGAGTGTATTTAGAGGCAGCTGGGCTATACATCTGCATTGCATACTGTTGATTGCTTGTTAGCCTGTGGCCCAGTCTGTCTTTCCTGTTGTACTACTTGAAGGCCTTGGTGCGGACACCAACAGATGTGATGCTTTTGGGTTACTGTAATAAATTATCTGTTTGAGAACTGCATTTCTCTGTTTGTATGTATTTCAAAGCATAATCAGCTATATGATATGACATATACAACTGTAATAGTACACAAATAAACCTTTCTTATGTATGCAAACCTGTGTGTTGTGTTACATCCTTTGACTTCTCTTTGGGTATATGTTTCAGGCAACAATTGTCTTTGGTATGGGTGACTCATACACTGTCCATCGGATGAGGTTTTGACTGTAGGGATACTGGCTGTGCAGTATGGTGTGCACCCTCTGATTATGTATCTTCCTAGATGAACCTCTGTGTGTGTATGTGTAGTTACATATATATATATATATATATATATATATATATATATATATATATATATATATATATATATATATATATATATATATATATATATATATATATATATATATATATACATATATAAATATCTGCATACATGTGTCTGTGTATTTGTATCTTAGGACTGTTTATTGCTTACACATTGTACATTCACTATGGTAGCCAGACTGTGCTGCATGATATGTTATCAATACCAGCCTGACATGATACATGTGGGATGGTTTACTGTTAACATCTTGTGGCCATGTAGTGTCAAGTCCTGGTTATGGGATTTCCAACAGCTCGTATTGTATTGCAGGGCAGACCTGTTTTGCTGGGTGGGGAGGATATCAATACATGTAAAACTTATGTTGCTTGAGCCCCCTCACCCCCAGTAATGGTGCCTGTGTTCATATATGTCTTTGTTATGTTCTCTGTTATAGCTATAGATATATATCTGCATATACATATCTATACACACACACACACACACACACACACACACACACACACACACACACACACACACACACACACACACACACACACACACACACACACACACACACACACACATATATATATATATATATATGTATATACACACACACACACACACACACACACACACACACACACACACACACACACACACACACACATACATGTAGATGTAAAAGTACATTTCCTGTACTGTTGAATGATTGTGCTGGATGATATGTTTGTGGAAACATTAGGGCTATGTATATCTGCTATGGCTTAGTGGTAAATTGCATTGGCTATGGTATGCAGGCTCCTGAGTTTGAGCCTTGCAGAGGTTGTATAGTTTGTTGCTGGGCAGAACAAGGGCCATTGGATACAGAATGATTAAGGCACTTTTGAGCAGTTGTAAGCGGGTTTGCACAGGGGTAGGCAATGCCTACATAGGTTAAGCAATTTAGACACTAACTGAGTGTAAGAAACTGTAACCAGAAGTAGGAAGTGCTTACCTCTGCGCAAACCCGCACAAACCTGCTTTAAAGTGCCTTAATCACTCTGTATCCAATGGCCCGTGTTTTGCCCAGCAACAAAATAAACAGTCTCTGCAAGGCTTGAACCCAGGACTCTGCACACCATAGACAAAGTGATTTAGCACTAAGCCATGACAAATATACATAAATCTGATGTTTTTGGAAACATATCATCCAGCCCAGTCATGCAGCAGTACAGAGAATGTATACCAACATCTAGATGTATGTGTGCGTGTAAATATATTAATATCTAAACAGATACAACATATTATCTATATATGTAGATATATATATATATATATATATATATATATATATATATATATAGATATATAGATAGATAGATATGTATATTTAGAAATATATACATATATATAAATATATATATGAACATATATACATGCAAATGTTTACATCAACACATATACATGTCTACACCTATATGTCTACATATACACAGCAAGGTACATATATGTACTCAGATATAGATCTATGTAGGTATATATGGACATAGTCATATGTAAGCAGATATGTATTTATATAGGTATATGTGGCCATACATCTATAGATAGCAATGGTAGATTTCCAAAAACAAATATGTCTACATGCACCGTTAATGAGGTTGAGAGACCCCAAACAATATACGTCTTGTACGAATAGGCATGCCCCCCCCACAGCCAAAGACATACACTACCATGTGTTGCAGATCCCATAACCAGGACCAGACATGACATGGGCACAAGATGGTAACAGTACTACATCCCACCTGTATGATGTCAGGCTAGTATTGGTAACATGTGCAGTACAGTCTGCTCCCATAGGAAATGTAAAACGTGGAAGTTATCAACATCACCAAGCTACATATACACAGACACATATATGCAGATAAATATATGCAGATACAGATATACATATATATATATATATATATATATATATATATATATTTATTTACACATATATATATATATATATATATATATATATATATATATATATATATATATATATATATATATATATATATATATATATATATATATATATATATATATATATAGATACATATAGATATACATGTGACTACACATACACACACACAGAGATATGTACAGTAAGATACATATATAGAAGGTGCACAACGTATGGAACAGCCACTATGCCTACAGTTCACACCTGAACAACTGGACACTGTATGGGCCACCTATACAAATGACAATCATTGACTGCAACATATACCCACAGAGAGGTCATAGGAAAAAACACCACACACAGGTTTGCAGAAATGGAAAACCTTTATTTGTGTACTATTACAGTTCTATATACTATTGCTACTGTAATTGGGATTGTCTTCACAGACATGGTGTGTGTGGGAGGTCACATCTGCTTTCCACATGTGTGCCATTGGCTACTGACATACATCCGAAGGACATCATAGTAAAGTACCACCACTAGCACGTACTACCCCTGTCGACTGCAGCAGAGATATTGGCCAATATGTGTGGACATTCTGACACACTCTGTACAGTCCGGAGGTATACACAGAACCACTTAGTGCAAAATATGTGTATCATGCCTGACAATATGGATGTTAGCCATGTAGATGGGTATAACACATAATGACTGGTATACATATGCCACCATAGGTTATGCATTCACACACCCCTGTCTGCCCTGGTACAGGGGTGCCATGGCCACATACTACCCACTAGATATTGACATACATCCGTACAGCATCCCACTGCTCTGTCTGACATACATGACTGTTAAGGAAGGCCCGGCAGCAGTACATCTGGCAAGTATCTTCACATGACATCTCACTGGGTAAGTAAACTAAGCTGTTAGGCATGTAACAATGCACTGTGCAGGCTATGGGCAGACTGGCTCAACACTGGCCTACATCTGCTATGGGGGAATGCACATGTACCTGTATATATAACAGGCTGTACAAGCATGTCACAGCACAGGGTAAGATACACCTGTTTGAAAGTGCATGACCACAACCAATAAGAACACAGCCACAGCCACACATGGCAAGCTAGCATAATATTACAGTATATGGACTATCTGTTCATCCTCATATGTGCCACTCACACACTAACCCTACATATACTACACAGTTTGGTCTGATGGCTGACTGTGGTATGGGACATGTGTGTGTATGGCCCTGCAAACATGTTAGCCAATATGGCAGCATACAGTGGAGCAGCATGTAACATCAGATAGGATGGGACCTAGTACGATGACAACTACCACAGTCTGTATACAGGCCAAGGTACATATTAACAATACACGCACTGTCGACATTCACCATAAGTACACAGACCTCAGTACTGTACAAACAACCACAGTATGTGCAGGTTATGTCATCAAATATAACCCTTACTGTACACAATGTGTTTAGCAGAATGATATCTCACTGGCTTATTATCAGATATGATGTCACTAATTATAGTGTACAGCACATATGCACCTCTTAAAGCATGACATATGTACAAAGGTTGACTGAGTTGTGGCTGGAAGCACATACACAGGCCCAGTATTGACACATTGCTGTGATAACATCATACATTTACTGTTGTAACAGGGTTTGTTGCAACATATGTCCTATGAAGGATATGAAGTCTAACTGTCATGGCTTTCATCATCTACAGACTGCAGTCCTCACACTACCTTCTGAGTTAACAGATACATGTTCTGTGGTTAACACATGACACCAAAGGCATCACACACTGCCCAGTCTGCAGATGACCCTACAGATGGGGAGTCCTCATAAACATACAACTGACATGGCAGGTATTAATACATGTAGGACAGCCATATCCGCACACACCCTGTTAAACCAACATCACTCCGAATGTAGTATAGCAGCACTTACAGTCTGTAGTCAGGTCAGGCACATCCCCCTCCTGTGTGTTGGCCTGTTTCCACAGTGTATGTTGTCAGAGGTAAATCCCCACTCCATCTGAGATGCTGTTTACCAAACAGCAGAACGAGTTCCTGCTCACAGTGAATGAAAAGAACCAACACAAACATGATGTTCCTAGATATTGGAGTGTGTTTCCATGCAATTGGCTATGGGAATGTTACCACAGCTGTTCCACATGCAGTCAGCTAGGGGAGGGCTGCAATTTGTGCAGAGGCTGTCAGCTGATCATGAGCATTACCTAAAATACACATGCTGCTGCCTAAGAAAAGCATGTATAGGTCTCCAGGTCCACCAGTGAGGGAGTGAGAGTGGCAGACAGAGGCACTGACAAGTCAGGGAGGGGTGGGAGAGTAAAACCTAAGCATGTTTGTGTCATACACCTACCAGCAGAGGGTATCAAACCCCTGATGACTATGTAGTGCAATCACAGTCCTATGCAGTTGTTGGATACGCCACCTGTTGTGGAGCCCTCAGAAACTATATGTGATGGTGAGTGACATCTGCAACAGAGATATGGTAGCTATACGGTAGGTGATGTACACATGCCTATCTGCATGAACAGGTTCCAGCGTCAACACAGCCACACTCTCACAGGGACACACACACATTGACACATTTGGCAGGGCCAGGGATGCAGCTCATCACTAGTGAGATTGCCACAACACATTACTGTACAGGTATCACATGCACCACATGGGTCATACGGAGTTTATATGGGCAAAGGGTATGGGGAGATATCTGACATCAGACAGCATGCTTCAGTATGCTACTGGGGGTTGTAGTGAGTGTGGATGTGATCATATGCATCATACAACACACACACAAAGGCACAGGGTGCCAGTACTGACATGCATGGGTTCATTTCTGCACGGGTATGTGGTGGTTGACTATGCCAGATGGTCATACAAGGCTAGGAGATGGGTGTACCTTGGCATCAGGCCACATGACAATGTTCTTCATTGTGGCTCAGGGATGTAGGGTCTGCATTTGCCCACACAGGTGGGTATTTATCCCCCATCCAGTCACCTGGGTGACTATTGTGTGTGACCAATGCTGTGCATCGCTTGCCATGTATGTGTTCCTTAGTCCATGACATGGATGGTGTCTGGGATGTGCACACCTCCCACATGCATGTATAGCGACATGTGGACCTGTACCTGGGGTGTCTGGCCCATGCTGAGTACACAGATTATCATCAGATGTGCCGGTCTTGCCCACCTGTGGCAGGAACTGGTAATGGACAGCAGGTTAACCCTGCACCTACATTGATAGCATGCTAACGGCATTCCCTGGTGTCTGGGGCATCTGTCCATACAGGGCATGTTTTTATGCATGGTATGTCCTTTGTGGGTCACGTGATGGCACCACAGGTATTGCAGGTGTCCAGTGGGGAACATGGGGAGGTGCACTGTCTGCATGTATGTGCCTATTGGACAGATGGACAGGGTGCCATGCCCTCTGTAGGTCACTGCAATCACTCCATAGTTACTATCAGTCACCAATATGCAGTGTACTACACAAATATTGGCTGCTGCCTCAGCATGTGTGTGTGTGTGTGTGTGTGTGTGTGTGTGTGTGTGTGTGTGTGTGTGTGTGTGTGTGTGTGTGTGTGTGTGTGTGTGTGTGTGTGTGTGTGTGTGCATGTGACATTTTATTTATTTATTTTTATTTTTATTTTTTATTTTACATTTGTTGACCGGGCTACTCTAACTGGATACATGTCCATTTTCAGTAGAGGCCCGGGGAGAAAAGCTCCAGGAAAACATGCAAAAAAATTAATAAAGCTTAAAAAGTAAAGAGCAGCCATTGTTACAAAAATGAGTTAAAAACTAAAAATTATTTTGTTCAGAAGATGTGCATAATTATACTACTCAAAGTGAACAATAACAATAATATATACGCAAACATGGATTTATATGCAGAGCATAGTATATAGAGGCATTGTGGGGAGGATAGTAGTGGATGTAGTCTGAAAAAAAGAGTCAAGGATAAAACTTAGTCAGGGTTGGTACAGGAGCATAACCAGTGGTTATTGAGAAAAAGTTTTAGATTCCTTTTAAAAAGTGGGAAAGAGGTCTGAGATGTAATGTCATGTTCATAGGTTCATAGGTTCGTACTAGGCTATCTGCCCTAGGGCATTTATAAGCCTAGCTAGAGTGTGTGTGGCTTTCACCACCCCTTGGGATGAGAATACTACACCCATTTAGGGTTTAGTTTACTGTGCCTCTGTCTAGTAGTGACACAGAGATGACCCCTGGGGTAAAACTACGATCTCCCATCCACTCGTCAAGATTTCTCTTGAAGAGAGTTAGTGAGGGGCTCTGCCTAACATGGACTGGGATTCTGTTCCAGAGTGTAGGGAGCCTCTGGGTTATGAATCTGTCCCTCCAGCACGTCCTATTTATTTCTGTGTTGAGGTTCAAATCTCTTACTCTCATGGCTCTGATGGATTTGGATTTTCTGAGGTGGAGCATGTCCATTAATTCCGGATTGGACATGACCTTGTACATCAGGCATAGATCACCTCTGAGTAGGCAGTATGCGACTGAATAGAGCTGGAGTTTCTTCAGCCGGGTAGCATATGACATATGTTTGAGACCCTTTATCCTCTTGGTGAGGAACTTTTGGGGTCTTTCCAACTGCTGCAGGTGTCGGGTAAGATACATCCCAAATGGGGCATTGTACTCAATCATGGGCCTTATAAGAGAAGAGTACAGGGGCACAATGACCTCTCTTTATCTAGATGTGAATCCCTTCATGATAAGGTGGACAATATAGAAGGTCTTCCTAACTACCTTGGCAATGTGAGTGTCAAATGAGAGGTTACTGTCAACTTGGGTCCCTAGGTCCCTGATTACCTCTTCCGTACTTAATGGATTACCACCTGTGTGGTAATTTGTGGGTACCTTGTTTTTCCCAAAGGGTATGACTATACATTTTTTGGCATTCAGTTTAAGGCCATGGCTCTGGCACCAATTATCCATTTCTATGAGGCCTCTCTGAAGGATGCTTGCGTCCGCTGGAGTATCAATTATGGCGCCCAGTTTGCAGTCATCTGCTAACTTTGTCAGCCACAATCCTCCTATGTTTGCTTGCACCTCGGAAAAATAAATGCCAAACAAGAGGGGCCCCAGGAATGAGCCCTGTGGGACACCGCTTGTGACTGGCTTAGAGTCTGACATGGCTCCACCAATTCTGACCTTGTGGGTTCTGTCTTTGAGCCAATTTGCAACCCATCTTGTGACATATGGGTTTACATTTAAGCTGGTGAGTTTGTCTATAATGCCCGAGTGGGGTATTGTGTCGAAGGCTTTTGCAAGGTCAAGGTAGGCTGTGTGAACTGCCTTACCCTCATCAATGGCCTTAGTGACTGTTTCAAAAAAGTCGACCAAGTTCAAAAGGCAGGATCTGCCCTTGACAAAGCCAAATTGGGTAGGATCCAATGTCTGTAGGTCCCCAATGTCTTTGTTTATGAGTTCCATAATGATCCTTTCCATAGCTTTGCAGACCAGGCTCGTCAAGCTTATGGGGCGGTAATTTCCAGGGTCAGTAGAAGCACCGCCTTTGTGGAGTGGGACCACTGTTGCTGTATGCCACTCTTTGGGTACGTATCCTGTAGTAAGGCTAAGATTAAACAGCAGCCTTATGTGCGGGTTTAGTTCCTCTTGGAGTTCATGTAGCACACAGCCTGGGACACTGTCCAGTCCCATTGATGCTGTGTTTTTAGCTTTGGAGAGGGCGGCTCTCACCTGAGCATCTGAGATGTTAGGGAGGCTACACTCTGCTGGGATAGATATTTCTCCTTTTGGGGGGGAGGGGGCGGAGAAATTTGCACTGAACCTGTCTGCCAGAATGTTGGCAATGTCTGTGGGTTCAGTGTATTTTGTGTCATTTTGGACTAACTCTGAGCATATCTGGGAGTTTCCACCCAGGTTTCTGTGTCTTTTGCGATTTTTCTCTCAAAGTTGGCCTTGGATGATTTTATGAGTGATCGTAGTTTTTTGCTAGTACTGATCAGAGATGCCTTCCCTTTTAGGGATTTTGTTCTGTCATGTAGTAGCTTCCTCCTCCTGTTGTAAAGTTTGTTAATGGTTGGGGTCCACCAGACAGGGTGCCTGTCTTTGGGGAATGGGTCTTAGTTTTATTACGGATTGCATGATCCGTGCATTCTTGAAGGTGCCCGTAGAAGGCATTTATAAAGGATTCAGCGGTGTGGGTTGTGGTTTCCACTGGCCCAGGGGCCTTGAAGGATACCACTTCAGTCTTAAGAAGTGTGAAGTTGGCTTTTGAGAAGTTCTTCACTGTGGTCTTTTGTGCTGGGGGTGGGGGCGGGATGTGGATTTCCAGTGAGATTAATTTATGGTCTGATCTCACCAATGAGGGGTATACTTCCGGTGTGGAGCATTTTGTCCACATGTTTGTGATGATCAGGTCTAGTATATTATCTCCTCTTGTGGGAGTGGTGACTAGTTGTTCCATCGCATTTGAGTTTATGAATTCTAGGAACCTTTGGGCTAGGGTGTTGGGGCTTGAGTAATGTTCCCAGTCTATGTTTGGGTAGTTGAAGTCTCCCAATATGATAGTATTTGGAGAGACATTCATACTCTCTAGTGTCTTCAGGAAGGCTGAGTGGGGTTCCTGAGTTTGAGAGGGTGGTCTGTAGCATGCTACAAACTGTAGGTCAGTTTTGCCTATGGTTAGTTGCACCTGGATGGTCTCCGATGCTTCGTGCATTGCCACTAACCTGGAGGTGTGGGTATCTTTGATAAATATGGATACTCCCCCTCCTTTTGTGGTTCGGTCCAAGTTTTGGGGCCGGAAAGCATGATATGAGGTAAAACCTGGTAGTGCTGGGGTACTCTCAGGAGCCTTGAACCAGGTTTCAATCACTGCACAGACATCGATGTTCTCCATACTGAGGAGGGCTTCAAGAGCATGCATCTTGAGGTTTAGACTTCTGGCATTGAGCAGCATTACCCTTAGTTTTTTTTCACTTGTGTTTTCTAGGGAGGTGGGTTTGTCTTTTGAGCCTTGCCTAAAAAAGGCACTATGGGGCCGGCAAGAGCCTTGGCCAATATCCAGAAGCCCAGGGGTGACAGGTGCAAGCCATCCCTTGCGAAGCAGCGTGGCTTGTCAAGCATATCATCCCAAGCAGACAGACATTGGATCCCCTTAGAATGACACCAGTAATTAAGCCAATTGTTAAAGCTGATCATTTTGTCTTTGTACTGTGGCATCATTCTTGGTGAGGGTAAGATGCTGCTCAGGGTCAGGGTTATACCGGCCTGGGCTACATAATCAGAGAGCTCTTCTATGTCTCTTTTCATGTAGTCCAGGGAGGTACATCTCAGGTCATTCACACCGGCATGGACAATGACTGAGTCATATTTGTACTTTCTTTGGAGTGACCTGAGTGCTTGTGTTATGTGGCGGATTCTAGCGCCCGACAGGCAGCTTACTGTAACCTTTTCCTTGTTCAGTCTGGTGAGCAGGACGTCAGTGTGTCTGACTATGGAGTCACCTATTACAAGTGTATTTGGCATGTTGTTTGGCCTTAAGGGCTGTGACTGTTTAGCACACTGACTTTGTGAACTATGTGTTGCATGTGCTATGTCTTGAGGTAGTGGTCACTTGGGTGTCTGCTTTGGAGGCCTCTGTTGTTTTGGTAGATTTTTAATCAGACCTTCCGAGTATGTTTTTGTGTGTTTATTTGTTTGGTTTGCAGTTGTGATAGGTCTATGTGAGACTGAGTTTGTGGTGTGCGTGGTTACCTTCTCCTCCTGACTGGTTTTGCCAGTACTGAGTTGAGAGAGCTCAGCCTCCAGTTTGGCTATATAGTTGCATCTCTCACATATATTTGTATTTGTTGGGAGGAGGAGAGGGTTGATTTCATACTTTTCTGACAGAGTTAGAGAACAAGGAGTCACCTGCTGAGTTTTTTGATTTGGTAGTATTAATCAACATTTTGTTTGAGGAGCGTAGATTCTTGAGGTTATTATATGGTATAATGAGGCTAGAGAGTATTGGAGTGTTGCTGTGTTGATACAGGGTCTTATGGGCTATTGTAAGTTGAAGAAATCAAAGCTGGTTAAGAAATTCTAACCAGCCTAGCTGTTTTAGATTCAGGCAGTGATGTGTTCTAAAAGGAGAGCTTGTGGCAAATCTAGCAATATTATTATATGATATAGCTAGTTTGCTGAGGTTATTTTTAGAGAGGTTAGTGTATATGGGGGATGCGTAGAGATTAAGTGGGTTTTGGCTATAGCAGTCCTAGCTACTGCTGTAAGAAAGGGTTTGATTCTGTAGAGGGATTCTAGTTTTCTGTTAACTGATTTTATTGTGGTATTAATGTGAGTATCAAAGTTTAGGTTATTATCAATTGAAATTCCTAAGAGTTTGGTGGTTGGGTCAGGAGAAATAAGAGTACCATTGTTGGATGTGAGAGTGAAATGTAGAGGGGTGGACTTTTGGGTTGGTGCGAAGAATAATAGTTTAGTTTTTTGGGGGTTGAGGAGGAGGCAATGGTTAGAGAACCATTGTTCTACAGTGTTGAAAGCTTTTTGTGTAAGAGACTGAAGTTCGACCTGGGATGTGGCTGAACAGATTATAGTAGAGTCATCTGCATATTGAATGTAGGTGGAGAGTGGAATGGCTAAATGAAGGTCGTTGATTTAAATGGAAGACAGGAGTGGGTCTAGTATGGAGCCCTGTGGGATACCTAGTGAGATAGGACAGTGATTTGATAGTTTATTTTGCCAGAGTACAGCCTGTCGTCTGTTTTCAAGGTAAGATGTGAACCAATTCATAGATAGAGGGTCAAGTGAAAGGGACGTCAGTATGTGAAGAAGGAGTTGGTGATTAACCATGTCGAAGGCTTTAGATAAATCAACAAAGAATGCAGAAGAAAGAATATTTTTATTGCGTTTTTTGTTGATACAGTTTGTGAAGGATAGCAGGGCAGTGGTGGTACTGTGGAATGGTCGGAAACCATGTTGACAGTTAGCTAGTAGATTGTGATGGAGAAGGTGGTTGAGTAGTTTGTGAATGCATTTCTCCATAATTTTTGCAAGTGGGGAGAGTAGAGTTATGGGACGAAAGTTGGAAAAGTCATTGGAGTTCCTGCCTTTATGTATTGGGATGATATGAGAAATTTTCCAGATCGATGGGATAGTACCTTCTTTTATAGTTCTATTTATCAGTATGGAGTTGGGATAAGCAATAGTTTAGCTCCTTTTTGCAGGAATTCTGCTGGGAGTTTGTCAGCTGAAGGGGTGGTTGGTTTAAGCTATTGGATTAGGGAGCAGATGTAGGATGTGGGTACTGGTTCTAAATGGAATAGTGGGGGAGGGATGGTAGTAGGAGTAGGCAGATTAGAGGTATCAGGGGATAGATGGTTTGCAAGATTTTGGATAGTGTCAGTGAAGAAAGAGTTGAAGGCATTGGCTGTTTATATTGGATAGTCAGGGTTAGAGCATAGAGGGTTAGGGGTGATAGTTTCACTTGGGTATAGTAGTTTGTTGATACTAGTCCAACATTTTTGTGGCTCCTTAAGGGAGGATTGTAGTTGGAGATAATAGTTCTTTTTGTCTGGTAGGATGGCTTTTTGTATTATTTATATGTTGCCTAAAGGTTTGGTGATCAGTAGGATTCTTTGTAGTACGCCATTTAGCCCAGGATTTATTTCTGCAAAGGATTAGTTTCCTAGTATTATTTGAGAGCCAAGGGGCTGGTTTAGTTTTATTTCTAATAGGGCGTGTTGGGGCATGGTGGTCCAGGATTGTTAGGAAAGTGGTGTTGAAGTATTCAACTGCTTTATTTATAGGGAGAGATATTAGAGGTGCCCAATTGCATTGTTTAAGTTCTGTTTGGAACAGCTCGGGGTTAAAATGTTTTTTTGTGCGCACTGTTCTGATAGTGTTAGGGATGGTTAGGCTAGTTTTATGTCTGATAATATATATCAGCGAATGGTCACTTAGGTCATCTGGAAGGGTTCCTGTTGTATAAGTTTTATGTGGACTATTACTGAGTATCCAATCCAAGGTACTTTCTTTGTTGTTAAATTTATTTATTCTGGTGGGGGAGTTTATAGTTTGCAAGAAGCCATAGAGGTTAATAAGGGTGGTAGGGTTTGTGCTACTACATGAATTCCAATCAATATTAAAGTCTCCTAGGACTATGGTTACTTGAGGGAGGTTAGAAGAAAGCCAATTTAGAATGTATTCAAGTATACTGTTATTATTTCCTGGGGGACGATAGGAGCAGATGATGTTTATGGTTTTGTGTGTGTTAAGCTGGAGTTTAGAGATAATTATTTCAGCACTATTATCTAAAGGTAGGTTCAGATTTACAGTGCTAAGTTGTAGTTCTGCTTTGTAGAGAATTGCTACCCCTCCACATTTTTTGATTGTGCAGTCTAGACGAATGATGCTATAACCTGGGGGGTGATTTCATTGTCTTTTATTGTGGGTTTAAGCCATGTTTTTGATAAACAAAGGATATCAAACTGGTGGACATCTAGAAAGGCATGAACTTGAGCTATTTTATTGCAGATACTACGTATATTTAGATGAGCGATAGAGAGTGACTTGGAAGGTTTGGTCGATGTTAGGGGGCTTTCTTTATATTGGTTACAGGTTGTGGTAATATAGGTAGAGTTTGGTCCGGGGTTAGGATGAATATCCCCATCTATTAAGGGGTGGAGGAATGAAAAGTGCTTAGATTGGAGAGGCTTACAATAGTAGTCAAACAATTTTTTATTTTTTAGGTTGCTATATTTGATGTGTGCTAGTCGGTGATATTTAGCTAGTAAGTAGCTGGATTTGGAAGAGAAATTAAGGAAGTTTGGAGATATGGCTAGTGTTGGTGTTAAAGTGTGTTTGGAAGGGAAGAGGAGGGTAGAGTGGGGGGGTTGTTCATAGGAGTTTAAGAGGTAGGTTGTAGTTAGAACTGGTAGGAGTGAGACCACAATTAATAGTTGTAATTGGTATGGCATGATTGGGAAGAGTTTAATATTGATAGTGAGGTGGGAACAAAAGTTGAGCTAGGATTTATAGGTAGGTTAGGATGTGTGCCAGTATGTGATGTATATTACCAGAGGGGATGAGAGATAAAGTATCAGAGGGTGTGTTTTAAGAGATTGAGGCTGGGTGTCGTAAAGATGAGAGTTGTGTGATTGGAGTAGGTTTGTAGGGGGTGTGTTTATGGAGGAATAAATGTAGGACCCCTGGGGGCAGGTGGGAATTGGGGGCAGGGTAGGGGAGCAGAGTGAGCCCGAAGGGCGAACGGAGCGGGTAGAGACAAGAGAGTGGACTATCGAGGATGACAATGTGTAGAGTGGGAGAATTCTGCAGGTAAGTCTGAAAGTGAGAGAATGTAGAAGTAAGTTAAGAGGCTAGTAAGAGGAAAGTAGGCATGTCAGAGAGTTAGAGTGTGGTTAAAGGTACCCTAGGACTAGGGTGAGAAAGGGAAAAGAATAAGTCTATGAGAAGTAGAAGCTGAAAAACAGGGTTGGGGAGGTATAGTAAAGAAATAGGTGTAGGAATAGAAATGCAGAAAGCTAATGGTAAGGCACCACCTAGTGGCCAGTCACCTAATTGCAGCGAATTGTTCACATACGAGGGTGGCAGGCTACAGGAGAGAGGGAGTTAGGCTACTTATTAAAGAGGGAGAGAGAGTAGGCTGGATATAAGGGTTAGCTAAAAAGAATAGAAATAGATAAATGGGGGGCTTGTTGGCTGCTGGCTATCCTGAGTGGGAAGCTTGCCTAGCGTAGCAGAGTCTTTAAACCTGTGCTCTGGGTAATACTGGGGTTGCTAACTGTGATTGCCTGGCTGTGATGTCACATGTATGGGTATGGATTTGCACCCCAGCCTCTCGGCTATTTCACATCTGTTATCTCTGTACAGTGGACATTGTGATATAGGGCCACCATAAAAGACATTTGCAAGACTCGCTCCACACTGGGCCCAGGTGTCACACACTCACACCCACCTCCACACAGGATACAAATTACAAACACACACACACCTGTCATGTCTGGGAGTAGAACAGCTATCTACCTAATTTATCATACTGCAAGCAGTACGCAGTTACAGGATGCGCTATGGAGATACGCAGTTACAGGATGCGCTATGGAGATTACTGGGCTACAGATTCCCAGAGGTGTATTTCTAGGTGGATGACATCAGCAGCTTTGCCAAAGATGAGCATTTGAATTGTAGGGAGTGTGACTACCCTAAAAAGCATTGTTCTGTACACACACACACACACACACACACATACCTGCCATGTCTGGGATTAGAACAGCTACCTAACTAATTTATCACATTACAGTAGGACACAGTTACAGGACACACTACAGAGATTACTGGTCTACAGCTACCCAGAGGTGTATTTCTAGGTGGATGACATCAGCAGCCTTGCCAAAGATGAGCATTTGAATTGTAGGGAGTGTGACTACCCTAAAAAAGCATTGCTCTCTGCAAAGACACACACAAAGTTCCATGTCTGGGAATTGAACTCCTACATTTTATTACACTACAGCAGTACTCAGTTATGGGACATGCCACAGAGATTACTGGGATACAACCTTTCCAGGGATGTATTTCTAGGTGGATGACATTAGCAGCCTTACCAAAGTAGAGCATTTCAATTGTGGGGCATGTGACCACCCTAAAAAGAATTGCTCTCTGCACAGACAGACACACACACACACACACACACACACACACACACACACACACACACACACACACACACACACACACACACACACACACACACACACACACACACACACACACACACACACACACACACACACACACACACACACAGTTGCCAAGGCTGGGGTTAAAACTCCTACTTAACTAGTTTATCACACTACAGCAGTACACAGTTCTGGGAAACACCACGGAGATTACTGGGATACAACTCTCCCAAAGGTGTATTTCACAGTAGATGACCTCAGCAGGCTTGTCATAGTAAGACTATAAGGAGGGCAGTGTGTGTGTATGGGCCATAACCCATTCATCTAGGGGTTGACACACCACATGCGGGCACAACCTGGGTCATATTCCACCGGTACGTGTATACAGCTGCTAGATGACTACTTCCTTGAACAGTCATGTTGCACAGCTGGCACATGCACCACATACTCTGTAATGCTGACAGATACCGGTGGCTAGTATCTGCAGTGTGTGACATCTGACTCTTGTGTGGTTGTGGCCCTTTGGCTGTCTGCTGTGTGGGAGAGCCCTGGATGGCTCCTTGTCACAGTCATCCTCTTCCACACATCTATGTATGTCTACCTTTGGCTTATTATAGTGTGTTGTCCTTACATATATGCCTGTATTCCTATCCACTGTGTGTGCAAAGCATGTGTGGTGCATATTGAGGAGTGTCTGCACTAGCATCTGTGGCTCCCAGATATGTCTGGTCCTCTGGTGTTTGCAGACATGGCCTTCATGTGTTTATGTGTGTGAGCATGCCCAGTATGTCTGTCTGTGTTGAATGTGTGGATCGAGTCCAGGTAGTTTGTACTGCAGTGCTGACCTTTGTGTTGTACACCTACAGGTAGCATGCTGTCTCACCAACTCACCACAACTAGAAAAACATTGTAAAATTGTGCTTCAAGACAACCAACACCACACAGCCTTCAAGGAGTACAAGCATACAAAAAAGCATTCCTCTATATGTATCCCAGCAGTCCCAAATTCCCATCAATTAAACAATTATACAATTATATAATTAATTAATCATCTTAAAACAGATTCTTATAAACTAATTTAAAATGAGTGTGTCAAATAACACTTTTCCAACATCAATCTATATTGTGCATTTGGTTTCAGGGTCTTATATTTCAAAATAAATAATGTCTCTTTGTACAACAATTTATTTTTGAGATCTGTATCATTCACCCCACGTACTTGTTTTAAACAGTTGCTGTTAAACTTTCAGGGTCCCCCCATGACAGGCTTTAAAATGCTTTTTGTGTATGCTTGTACTCCTTGAAGGCTGTGTTACAGCCCAGGTGCTAGGTAGCATGCTGTCTCTGCAGGGTATCCGTCAATCATTTGGCATGGACTGTTACTATATTTCTACACAGGATTGTTGGGGGGGGCACACCTGACTGTTACTATATTTCTATGTAGGATGGGGGGCACACCTGACTATTTCTACATTTCTACATAGGATTGGGGGGGCACACCTGACTGTTACTATATTTCTATGTAGGATGGGGGGCACACCTGACTATTTCTACATTTCTACACAGGATTGGGGGGGGGGGCACACCTGACTGTTACTATATTTCTACACAGGATTGTGGGAGGAGGGGCACACCTGACTATTTTTACATTTCTACACAGGATGGGGGGCACACCTGACTATTTCTACATTTCTACACAGGATTGTGGCGGGGTACACCTGACTGTTACAATATTTCTACGTAGGATTGGTGGGCACACACACCTGACTATTTCTACGTAGGATTGGGGGCACATATGACTGTTACTATATTTCTACGTAGGATGGGGTTACTCCTGATTATTTCTACATTTTTACACTGGCTTGGCGGGGCACACCTGACTGTTACTATATTTCTACATAGGATGGGGGCACACCTGACTATTTCTACATTTCTACACAGGATTGGGGGGCACACCTGACTGTTACTATATTTCTACGTGGGATGGGGGCACATCTGACTATTTCTATATTTCTACGCGGGATTGGGGGGGCACACTTGACTGTTACTTCATTTCTACATAGGATGGGGGGAGCACGCCTGACTATTTCTATGTTTCTAGACAGGATTGGGGGCGGTAAACACCTGACTGTGACTACATTTCTACGTTGGATGGGGGGGGGGCACACCTGACACTTGTAGATATTTGCTAGGACTGTACTGGTATGTCGGGTACTCCATTTCAGTCTGTAGTCTTACCTATCGTGCTGGCTAGAAGCATACCAGTGTACTACAGATCTTAGCTTTTAATTACCTATATATTAGTTTCTGACATCCTGCCCTTCAGAACTGATATCCCACAGCCTGACCTGGTGTAGTTTGTCTGTAGGTTACCCATATACCTCATTCAGAGGCCATAGCACAGCCTTTGTTTGTGTTTGTCTATACCTATCCTGCTGGCTGTGATTGTTGTTGGGTATGTGAACCCCCCTGAGTGGCATGTGTGAGTCACACACCTTGTGGGTGTCCCAGTAATGAGGGTGGTGCTACAGGGCTGCCTATGTCAGGTGCACATAGTACACTCCCTACACATTGTTAGGGATAGGTAGTGTAATGTTTGGTATCCCTTTTACTGTAAGTGAGAGTCGGACAGAGGTGTTATTCCCTGGGTCCCCCCTGTGCCAGTGTATGTGCTATATGTTGCCTCTTTGCCAAGGCCAGGGCATACTGGGCATGCCTCCTTCTACCTACTGGGGCAGGGTCAAGTTGCTCCTCCTCTGAGTCACTCTGTGCCTGTGCAGGCCTTGGCAATGGTGGGGGGCTGTGTGGCCCTGCCTCGTGCTGTTCCTGCTGCAGCTGTTTCCGTAGGATCATATTGTGTAGCACGGCACATACAAGGACAATTTGGGTACATGTAGCTGGTGAGTACTGCAAGGCTCCACCGGATGTGTCCAGGCATCGAAACTGTGACTTCAGCATCCCAAACACATGCTCTATTATAATTCTGATCTGTGCATGTGCCTCATTATGGAGTTCTTGTTCAGGTGTGTGTGCATTTCTGATGGGTGTCATTAGCCACGGCTCCAGTGTGTATCCAGCATCCCCCACTAGGTGGCTGTGAGGGGTGTCCCCATTAGCAAATCTTTGATACAGCTGTGTCAGATGCCAGATGTGGGAATCATGATAGCTTCTAAGGCTGCCAGCACACACATTCATTATTATGCCCTGGGCATCGCACACAACCTGACAGTTGATGGACAGGAAGCCCTTGTGATTAATGTAGACCCTGGCCCACTCACTGGGTGGTCCTTTGATGCATATGTGCATGCAGTCTATAGCACCCACTACCTCAGGGTATTCTGCTATTTGGTGGAACAGTTGCATATTGCTGGCCAATGCCTTATAGGTGTTGGGGAAATATATGTGCTCACCGACATGTGCTGACATGGAATCCAGGAACTGGTGGAGCACCCTGGATGCTGATGCCTGTGAAATCCCCATCATATCCCCAGTTGGCCTTTGAAAGGTACATGTAGCTAGTATTCTTAGGCCTATACATACCTTGGTATCCACTGGGATGGGTTCCCCTCTGTTAGTTCTGTATGTCAGGCATGGCTGGCACAGCTCAACAATTTGCTGTAGGAGGTCCCTGTCCACCCTATAGTGCTCCACTATCTCCAGCTCATGTAGCCCCTGGTAGGTTACCCTGGGTCAGTACACTGTTCTCCATCTCCTCACTGTGGGGTGGTCGACAGCATTCACATCCTCACCACCCTCAGCCTCTTCCACATGTTGATGTATGATAGCTATTACAGCCCCTATCATTTTGCTGTTGTGAGCGTTAAAAGCTACCCGCTTGTTTACACCGATGGTGTAGAGTGTGGAGAAAAAACAGAGAGGAAGGTGTTTGCATAGTTTACAGTAGTGTTCTGGGCTGGCCTGGTCTGCTGCCTGTGTAATTGGCTGATTCTGATACATTTCACCTGCCAGCTAAGCTAGTTATCCTTGATTACCTTCCTACTGCTGTTTTCCCTTCCCATTGTCTTCCTGTTTAAATCCAGGGGCACGCCATACAAACACAGTGCTCAGATGTGCACACTGCAGCTATTTCCTGGTTTAACTTCTTTTTTCTTCCTGTAAAACCCGGTGCGTGGCGCGCATACCCGCTTAGGCTTTATAGAGAGTGCTAGGCAGGTTTAGGCTCAGCTAGGAGCAAACCCGAGCTACAGGGCTCCAATCCACTTACAGTATGCCTGACACACACCCCATGATGTCACCTAACTCCTAGGCTTGCACCAAGCTATTCCTGCTCTTACACTGTTGGGACCTGACTCACATTTTGGGGAAAAGTGAGATTCACTATCCTTTCCCTCATTTGCATAGAATTGCCTGCTAATGCATAGTTACAAGTCCCACACTGAGCCTCCCCCCTTAGCAACCACTATTCACTGACCAGGTTGTCTTCTGCCCGCCATTGACTTGCATGGCAGAATACTGATTTTAGTTAGAATGCTTATTTTAGGTTTATTTTATTATTTTCCCCCGATCCCATTTGCATGCTGCTGCCCTACATTTAAGCAGCCGAGATCGGCTAAAAAAAAATAAAAGTTGATTTTTTGTATTTATTTTTTTGTTTGCAATGCCAATGGCCTTATACTTGGCCATTGGCATACATACTACATTATATGCAGCCTTAATTTGGGGCTGTCACAGCTCCATTTTGGATTTTGCAGAAATGTACTTGATTACTAATCGAATACATTTCTGCAGATAGCACTAGTCTTGCACAGACTGTTGCAAGCTTCCTGGATTGCAAAATTGCCTCATTTGCATGGATTTCTTTGCATACCAGGGCTTAGTCCATGCAAGATTAGTGCAGGAGAGCTTGTGCAAACCCCTGCAGGCTGTTCCTGAATCGCACGGCAGACATATTGCCTGCTTGAGCTCCTGCACCGATCATGCACTTCGTGCAAGCTTTTGAGAATCCGGGGATATATTTTTCACATTTGTATAGATTTAAGATACTGCAATTCAAAGTGTAAATTAGACTCACAAAACAGCTCAACAGGTATTAAAACAATTAATAATCAATATGTACTGCACACAAAGTAATGTGTAGCCTAAATTCATATGGTTCATTTGAGCAGATTAATTTTAAATGGAATCTGATGTTTCTGAAAAACAAACCTGTCTTATGCATCATCAAGTACAACAGTTCAAAGAAACAAAATATGTAGCATAGTTAGTTTAACCAGTTATGATAGCCCCTGGGAAAAGGCAAAAGGTAAAACATATCTGTTCTACACAAAGGCATGACATATGGTATGTGCTAGTTTCACCTTTAAAGGTGTTTCTAGGGAAAAAAATAATGAAAAATAAAAAAATACTGACAAGTAAAAAATATATTAAAGTCTTTCGTTGGTAAAGTTAGGAAGCACATACATGCACCCAAACATACACACACACACACACACACACACACACACACACACACACACACACACACACACACACACACACACACACACACACACAGGTAGAATATATGATTGATGTAGCTACTCTGAAAAGGATTATGTTAAAACAGCAGCAGGAATAAAACTACAGCTTTGTCAGGCTTATTTCACATTGTTGTAATACTAAACATTGATGTATGTAAATGCATATCATTTTATCTTGGGTGGTCAAGGGGCTCAGCTTTGCACATGCATTTCTAGGCATGTATATCTTACCAAACGAACAAAAAAAACAGCAGGCTGATTTTACAGACATAACTCAAATACCCTTAAGATGGAGGCTTTCAGCAATATTCCTACTTCAGAAGAGCTACACATGCTAATTAGGCATTTAATCATTAAAAGATTTTCTTAATGGACATGGGTCAGCAATGAGTATAATATTTATCTCATGCCCATATCTGTATATTTATATCTGTCTATCTATCTATCTATCTATCTATCTATCTATCTATCTATCTATCTATCTATATATCTATCATCTACAAACCTGACCATCTACAGGCATACAAAATCAAAAATCCCCATGATTTGGGGAATACGACCTTTCCTTGAGGAATATCTGATCTTAGAGATATAATAAATAAGTAATAGGGGTTCTGTAGGGAGCAGCCCCCAGATGGTGGGTGCAGGGGGACTTCCCCTTGCAAAAACATGCTTTAACATTTTCATTCCTCAAAGTTATTCTTCAGAGTATGCACAAAAGCATTTCAATGTTGTTTGAAGATATACATATACATGTGCATATACCTAAATATATATGTGTGTATATATCAGGGCCAAAGCCAGATTAAGGTCACCTAGGCACTTGCCTAGGGCCCACTGCTCGGTGAGGGGCCATAAACTTGCAATAAATTAAAAAAAAGTTTAACATTAATGCAACAAATACAATGCTGCCCCAGTGTTTCCTAAAATTGAAGGCTGCCACTCATTTTGTGCCCTGCACTCCTGCCAGCTCCAGTCTCATTGGCTCAAAGCATCAGCCAATGAAAGATGCTGTAACTGACATGCACAGAGATGAAAGACTTGGCATGTGATTTGAGTGGACAGTTGAGATGGAAGTTGAAGTTCCTTTTCTACAGCACATTGAGACAGAGCAGGAGATTTTTTTTTTTTTTGCCAATGAATGAGAAGAATTAGTGAAGCTATTTTTTTTCATTAACTGATAAAGGTAGCTTTTTTTCCAGTGGATGGTATGATTAGCCAAGCCATTTTTCTTTGCAGCAGCAATCAAACAGCAAGTTGTTCCCATTAGATGCATGTTGCGTATTAACTGACAGAGGTTCTGTTTTGCACCGAACAGGAGCATTAGTCAAGCAGCTTTTTTTTTAAGGCAACCACATGGTGCGATATACCGTCTGATAGTGGTTCATTTCTGCACTGAATAAAAGCATCAGCCAAACTCTTAGATGTATATGTATATGTGTGTGTAGGGGGTGTAAAATGCCCTGCACAGAGGCAGACTGTACCTTAGGAACAAGAGGCAAGAGCATTAATCCACCTGCCACATCCTTATTAATGTAGGATCATAGGAGATTACTAGGCTATCAACCCAGAGGGCGTTTTAAGCCTAGCCATTTCATTCCAATGTAATACCATACATACTAGTCAATACGCAAGGTTGCATTTAGCGATAACTGCCCATGTCCAGGAGGGTTGTAGGCTATACAGTCAGTACGGATTTATGGTGCCCCATCCACTCGTCCAGGTTACTCTTGAACAGTGTCATAGAGGTGCTTTGTTTCACATGAATTGGTAGCTTGTTCCAAAGACATGGCAGTCACTGAAAGATAAATCTGCCCCTCCAGAAAGTCCTATTTAAGTTGCATGCCATATTTAGGTCCCTGGAATGGGTATCCCTAGTCCCATTTTATTTACAGATGTCACTTCACAGTCTTTGTGGTTATGAAAATATATGTTGATTCAAAACCCATTCTTCTGTTAACATTTTAGGTAATTTAGAGCAGTCTTGTTTTATCTATGTTCAGTTTGGTTGAACATCTCTGATTTTGCCTTTATTTAAGTGTGCAAGTCATGTAACCATACAGTGCCTTGGGGCAACTGAAAATTTGTGCTGGGGTCATCAACTGTCTCTTGGACTGCAAGCTGAGTACGTATCTATGAACCAGAGTAGTTGTGGCGTAAAGGAAGGAAAGTAATTGTAGCAAACCAGAGCGTCATCGTAGGAGCCATGTTCTTTGGACGTGATCCTTGGTTTCCTTAATGATGACATGGTGTTTATTATTTAGCTGTCAATAAACTGGATGGCATGAAGACTAGAGTCTAATGTTTATATTTTAACTAAGAATCATTTTTAATTTAGCTTGCTTTTTGCAGGTGCACATGTGAAATGCAGTGCAAATGAGTAAGGCTATGAGTTGTTAAAGAGATGGCTCCTGTAATACATGGTGTGATCCCCTCAGCCTTCAATTGTCTTTTATGTGACTCTGCCAAGTAACTTCAACCTGATTCGAAGAAGTCAATCAGGTTCAGGAGACAAGATCAGCCCTTCACGATGCCAAACTGGGTGGGGTCCAGTGTTTGAAGGTTGCCAGTGTCTTTGTTTGTAAGTTCCATGATAATACGTTCCATGGCTTTGCAGAGCAGGCTCGTCAGACTGATGGGGCGGTAGTTCCCAGGATCCAATGTGGATCCCCCCATGTGGAGTGGGATAGCTGTAGCTGTGTGCCACTCAGTGGGCACGAAACCTGAGGTGAGGTTCAGATGGTGTAGAGGTACATTGCTACAGTTCGAGCAGTAATGCCTGACAGGGTGTGTGTTAATTAATTTATTTTTATTTATTTATTTTTTTATGTTACATTTGTTTACCAGAAAAGTCCAACTGGACACAGGTCGATTTTCATTGGAGATGCTGTGAGAAAAGCTCCAGCTAGAGTGTATAAGTTTAAAAAAATATATAGATACAAGAAATTTATAAAGTACATAAATATGTGCACCAATTACAAAAAATCATCAGGTCACAAGGCAAGACAGTTTAGAACATACTACCATATAGTATAAGATGAGTTATTAAAAATTCCTTAGTTAATGATGATCATGCAATCAAAGTTAGATTTAGTTGGGACGTGTTGTAGTAGTAAAGCAGAGTTACATAATAAACATAATGTTTCGAGTTGCAATTAAGTCAGGGTTCTGGTTAGTCAGATAGACAGAAACTGGATTTGTGGGTCTGGCAAGAGACAGATGGGTTAGTTTTGGGGATAGAGTAGGAAGTTGTAAGGTATATCGGGTTAAGATGGTAAACAGCTTGTTGAGTGGTAGTATAACCTGGGGAGTTACAGGGCATAACCAGGTATTTATATAGTGTTCCTTGAAGAGTTTTTTAAATTGATAGGTGGAGGAATTGGAAGTTAGTTAGCTATGCTTTTGAGATGGAGTAACTGAAGAGAGATTTCCCAGCTTTGTTATTATGTTTGATGACTTCTAGGTGGTCCTGGGTACTAGATCTTAAGGTTCTTGTAGTAGAATAAGGTGTAATTAGGTTTTGGAGTGCTGGGAATTTGGCCGGGTGGTGGTATAATTTGTGTGCCAATGTCAATTGATTGTGTTTTAGTAGTTGAGGCAGCTCTAGCCAATTTAGTTGTTTAATGCCTACACAATGATGGGTCCTATATGGGATCCCAGTAGCAAATCTAGCAATCTTGTTATAACAAGATTCTAATTTGTTTAGGTCAGTTTTACGGAGGTTAGTATTGGGGGTGCATAGAGGAGGGTGGATAACAGATGAGTCCTGGCTATAGTGTGGCTAGTGAGAAATGTCTTGTTCCAATAGAGGAGTCTTAGTTTTTTATGAACTTTCTTGATGGTTTGGGCAATATGGACGTCAAATCTAAGGTTGTTGTCCATTTCTACACCTAAAACTTTAGTGTAAGAGGTGGAGGTGATTATGATTTTGTTCCTAGACGTAATGGTAAAGTTGTCGCAGGAGTGGGGGAGCTACATAGTCTTAAAATTAGAAGTTTTGTTTTTTTTGGGTTTAGAATAAGCTGGGAATTAATGAGTCAGGTCTTAGCTAGTGTGAAGCAGTTTTGTGTTAGGGAATGAGTTCATCTATTGTTTCGGCTGCACATATGAGGGTGGTATCATCAGCATATTGAACTATTGAGACACTGGGTGTGGAGGTAGGAAGCTGATTGGTAAATAGAGAGAAGAGGAGTGGCCAGGTATTGAGCCCTGAGGGTCTCCTAAGGATACAAGTAAGAGGGAGGATAGTTGGTTTTGCCACTTTACTGTTTACTGGTGCTCAGACAGGTAGTTTTGGAACCGTGAGATAGTGAGGGTGCTGATATTTAGAGTGGACAATGCACTAAGAAGTTTGCAATGGTTGACCATATCGAAAGCTTTTAGACAGGTCTAGAAAAATGGCAGAGACAAGTTGCCCCTAGTTTCTGTGGTGCTTGACTGTGTTGGTAAAGGACGTTAGTGCTGCGGTGGTGCTATGGAAGAGTCTAAAGCTGTTCTGATATTTAGATAGCAGGTTGTTGTTTTAAAAAGTGGTCAATTAGCTGAGTGAGTACAACTCTTTCAAGTATTTTTGATAGGGGTGAGAAAATAGCAATTGGACGGTAGCTATTTAATTTCATGGAGTCACCACTCATGTGTAATGGTATTATGTGGGAGAGTTTCCACATAGTAGGCACATTACATTCAGATATTGATCTATTAATTAGAATGGCAATAGGATAGGCTATAGCCTCTGCAGCTACTTGTAGGTATTCAGCTGGCAAGGTGTCTGCTGCCAGGGTGGCTAGTTTAAGTTTGTGGAGGAATGTTTAAATGGTTTTGATTGGAACTGGGTGAAGGCTAAAGTGGTAAGTATTATCTTCTGTGGTTGTGTTATTTTGTGTGTATGGTAAGTTGGGGCCGCTGCTATTAGTTTGGGTTTCAGCGAGGGTCTTAACAGTTTCAGTGAAATATTTATTAAACTGAATGGGGATATTGTCATGGTTATTTACTGTTGCTGGCGAGGGGGTTGCAGTTTTACCTGGTTGAAGTATAGAGTTTATGGTGGCCCAGAATTTTTGAGGGTTGTGAATATGTTTTTCTTGTAGTTTTGGTAATAGTTGATTTTGTCTAGTTTAATGAGTTTTTTGGCTTTATTACGGAGTTTTGAGTAGTATTGTCTTGTAGAGTGGGTTCTGTTTTTGTGAAACTGTATTAACTGTACATTAACTGTACATTAATGTTTAATTCTGTGTAATTAATGCCCTTCTAGGTATGTAGAGGCCCTCTGGGTGTGTATTAATGTGTAATTAATTCCTGCCCAGGGGAGTTGCGAGGTCTCTTGTCACAGGCAGAGGGCCTCTATACCCCTAGAAGGACATTAATTACACATTAACACACACACTGGAGGGAATTATTGTACTTAGACAATGGGCTCTCTATAAAATTGTTGTGTTTTACTTACTACTTATGTATTTTTAAGTACAATTTTTTTTAATATATTTTCGATGTAAAATAGTTCATAGGTTCATAGGTAGGTACTAGGCTATTGGCCCAAGGGCCTAAGTAAGCCTAGCCAACAAGGTTCCCTGGTTTACGCCACCAAAGAAAGTTAATTTCCTGTGCCCCCATCAAGCAGAGCCACAAAAGTGATTTGCAGGGTGTATTTCCTATTTCCCATCCACTCATCAAGATTTTTCTTGAAGAGCACTAATGAGGAACTTTGCTTGACATAGATGGGTAGCTTGCTCCAGAGTATAGGAAGTCTCTGGGATAGGAATCTATCCCTCCAGCATGTCCTGTTTATTGTGGTGACAAGGTTTAGGTCCCTAGACCATGCAGCTTGGAGGGGATTGGGATTTCTTTAGGTGTAGCATGTCCAACAGCTCTGGGTTTAACATAGCTTTATATGTTAGGCAGAGATCACCTCGGAGTAGGCGAAATGCTACAGAGTAAAGGTGGAGTTTTTGAGGTGGTCAGTGTAGGGCATCTGTTTGAGGCCAGTAATCCTCTTTGTGAGGTACTTCTGTGGCCTTTCCAGCTGCTGCAGATGTCTTGTGAGGTACATTCCAAAAGGGGCATTGTACTCTATAATGGGTCTAATCAATGCTGAATAGAGGGGAACAATTACCTCTTTTTTCCTAGATAAGAACCCTTTTGTGATGAGGTGTGCCAAATAGAAAGATTTCCTTACTACTGTGGCAATGTGATTATCAAAGGAGAGACTACTGTCCACCTGGGTCACAAGGTCTCTTATCACACAATTCAGCGTTAAGTAGACTGCCATTTATGTGGTAGTTCATGGGTACAGAGTTTTTACCAAAGGGGATGACAATGCACTTTTTGGCATTGAGCTTGAGGCCATGCCTCTGACACCAGGCAACTGTCTCAATGAGGCCCTTCTGTAGGATGTCCACATCATTTGGGGACTCAACTATGGCTCCTAGTTTGCAGTCATCTGCAAACTTCATTAGCCAGAGGCCTTCTGTGTTAGCCTGTACTTCAGAGAAGTAGATAAACAGGAGAAGTGCCAGGACTGAACCCTGTGGTACTCCACTTGTTACTGGTTTGAAGTCAGATTTGGAGTCTGCAACTTTTAGTGTGGGTTCTGTCAGTGAGCCATTTGGCAGCCCATCTTGTGATGTAGGGATTTATACCTAGTTTAGTGAATTTAGCTACAATTCCAGAATGGGGGATGGTGTTGAAAGCCTTGGCGAGGTCAAGATAGGTTGTGTGAACCACCTTACCCTCATCTACGGCTTTGGTGACTGCCTCAAAGAAGTCGATCAGGTTCAGAAGGCATGATCTGGCTTTTCACAAACTTGAACTGGGTGGAGTCCAGAGTTTGGACATTAGCAATGTCTTTGTTTATGAGTTCCATGATGATACATTCCATGGCCTTGCAGACCAGGCTCATCAGGCTAATAGGTCGATAGTTCCCAGCATCAGTGGTAGCTCCCCCTTTGTGGAGTGGGATAACTGTTGCTCTGTGCCATTCAGTGGGCACAAAGCCTGACATGAGACTATGATTGAACATGGTGCTTAGGTGGGGAGCCAGTTTGTTCTGAAGTTCATGTAAAACACAGTCTGGGATGTTGTCCGGTGCCATGGATGCTGTATTTTTGGTTTTAGAGAGTGCAGCTTTTACCTGTATAATGCAATTACAGGGACTCTGCATTCTTCCTGTATAGATATGGGCTCTTTAGGGGGTGAGAGGGAGTAAAGTTAGCACTGAACCTATCTGCCAGGATGTTGGCAATATCAGTTGGTTCTGTAATTTTCGTGCCGTTGTGCTGTAACTCAGTGCAGATTTGGGTGTTGCCATTGAGATTCTTGACATAGCTATAGAATGCTTTATGGTTTCCTTAGAATCAGTGGTGATTTTGTTTTCGTAGCTAACTTTGGAGGCTCTTATAAGGGAAAAAAAAAAAATATATATATATATATATATATATATATATATATATAGTATATTTCAGAGCATTTATTATAAGTGTAATTGCCTTAATATTGCTACAACTCAAGTGCGCTAGGTTGCACTGCATGTGAAGTGTTTGTGTGTTTTAGCTGCTTTTCTGTATATATAGACTTCTCTGTTTCTTTAACTAAATAAGCTCTGCAAAGTTGTTTTATTGCATTCCTGTCTGTATTTCTGAGTTTTTTTGCACTTTTAAAGTTTGTTTTTGCTTAGTTTAACTGGTAGGCTACACACTCAAGTGTGCTAGCCGAATTAAAGCATTTACTGTGTTTCTGTACCTAATTTCTGCTACTCTTTAAAAAAAAACAGTCCTTGTTTCCTGCCTTTAATGAACTAGAATAGTCCAGTCTTCAGGTATTGCTGATCTCTGGGCTGTGTCATAGTTCCTGTGTTGCCCATATCCTTATTTGGATAGGGGAAGCTTCTTTGTTCAACAGTGAGAGTGGGGAGCTCTGAGCAGCCTATCTGTCCCTTGAGGAGTGGTTCTAGCCCAGTGACCTGTAGCTTATTGGCCATTTTGGGCCATTTCCTATCTCTTCTAACTCCCTGCTTTAAAGCCAGCTTTAGTGCGCTTTTGCGCTTGAAATTTAAAGTTTGTCCTGTTTGTTGCATTTACTTGTTGAGGCTACACACTCAAGTGCACTAGCCTGTGTTACATATTTATTGCATTTTCCTGCTGTTTGTTGCAAAAAAAAGAAAGAAAAACAAAAAAATTATCCTTGTTTCCCGCCTTTCCTGACATAGAGTAGTCCAAATACAGGCGTTGCTGTATTCTGGACTTTTGGAAAGTTCCTGTGTTGCCCATTTCCTTTCTTGGATAAAGGGGGGCTTCCTTGTTCACCAGTAGCAGTGGGGAGCTTAGAGCAGCCTATCTATCACTGGAGGAGTGTTCCCAGCACAAGAATCTGGTAGTCTATTGGCCGTTTTGGGCCAGTTTCTAGCTCTTTCAAGTCCCCCTGTATAAAACCAGCTTTGGTATGGTTTTTGCACTTGTTACTACTCAACCAAGCTCCTCGTGGTCCTGCAGAGTGGAGCTAGCAGCAGAGAGGCCAAAAGAGTGACTGCTAACCTGATAAAAGTGTTTTTTTTTTCCTGCTACTACCTGGGCGACTGTCCAATTTAGCTAAACTGCAAGTATTTCTGCTTCTTGAACTGTTTTAAATTGTTTAAAGTTGTTTTTGCACCTGCACTTTTAAAGTTTGTCCTGTTTGTTGCATTTACCTGTTGAGGCTACACACTCAAGTGCGCTAGCCTGTGTTACATATTTATTGCATTTTCCTACTGTTTGTTGCAAAAAAAAAATACCCTTGTTTCCTGTCTCTTCTGACCTAGAGTAGTCCAAATACAGGCTTTGCTGTATTCTGGACTTTTGGAAAGTTCCTGTGTTGCCCATTTCCTTTCTTGGATAAAGGGAGGCTTCTTTGTTCACCAGTGGCAGTGGGGAGCTTAGAGCAGCCTATCTATCCCTGGAGGAGTGTTCCCAGCACAAGAATCTGGTAGTCTATTGGCCGTTTTGGGCCAATTTCTAGCTCTTTCAAGTCCCCCTGTATAAAACCCGCTTTGGCGCGGATTTGTGCGATTTTGCACATAGCGCAGCATCGGGCAGCGCCGCTTAATTGGGTTTAAACCATTCTCGGCTCCACAAAGTCTGCTCTTCACTTTTTCCCTTAGAACTGATCTAGTTCTCATAATAAACACCCTATTCCTACTCTAAAATCTGGCACTTGCTCACTAAAGCAATTATATAAGTCAGCACTAAAAAATTAAAAGCACTACACCCTCACAAACTCCCCTTGAGTACCTTGTCCCCCATTGGCCCTTGAGTGCCTTGTTCCCCATTGGTCCTTTTTTCAGTTATAAAGGAATTCCCAATACTATTCTAGCATGTCCAAAGGTCAGTTGTCGATCTCCTTTCCGGTCCAGCTGGTGAATCTGGGAATCTTGAGGCAATGTTACAACTGCCTCATGTACACAGACAACCCTCTCCTCCTCCCAACAAATTCCAACACATGTGAGAGATGCAACCATATAGCCAAACTGGAGGCTAAGCTCTCTCAACTCAGTACTGGCATAACCAGTCAGGAGGAGAAGGAAACCACACTCACTACAATTCCAGTCTCTCATAGACCTACCACGACAGCAAACCAAACACATAAACACACAAAAACATACTCGGAGGCTCTAAATAAAAGTCTGCCTAAACAACAGAGACCTCCAAAGCAGACACTCAAGCAACCGCTACCCCAAAACAACACAAGTGCAACACATAGCTCACAAAGCCAGTGTGCCGAGCAGTCACAGCCCTTAAGGCTAAACAACACACTTGATACACTTGTAATAGGTGACTCTATTGTCAGGCACACTGACGTCCCGCTCACCAGGCTGAACAAGGAGAAGGTCACGGTGAGCTGCCTGTCGGGCGCTAGGATCAGCCACATAATACAAGCACTCAGATCACTCCAAGGCAAGTACAAATATGACTCAGTCATTGTCCATGCTGGTGTGAATGACCTGAGACGTACCTCCCTGGACTACATGAAAAGAGACATAGAGAAGCTCTCTGAGCATGTGGCTCAGGCCGGTATGACCCTGACCTTGAGTAGCATCTTACCCTCACCAAGAATGATGCCACAATATGAAGACAAGATGATCAATTTCAACAATTGGCTTAAGTATTGGTGTCATTCAAAGGGGATCCAATGCCTGTCAGCCTGGGATGACATGCTCGACAAGCCATGATGCTTCGCTAGGGATGGCTTGCACCTGTCACCCTGGGCTTTCAGATATTGGCAAAGGCTCTTGCCAACCCCATAGTGCCTTTTTTAGGCAAGGCTCAAAAGACAAACCCACCTCCATAGGTATCACAAGGGATAAGAAACTAAGAGTAATGCTACTCAATGCCAAAAGTCTAAACCTCAAGATGCACACACTCGAAACTCTCCTTAGCATGGAGAACATTGATATCTGTGCAGTAACAGAAACCTGGTTCAAGGCTCCAGAGAGCACCCCAGCACTACCAGGTTATACCTCATACCATGTTTTTTGGCCCCAAACCTTGGACCGAACCACAAAAGGAGGGGGAGTATCAATATTCGTCAAAGATATCCACACCTCCAGGTTGGTGGCACAGCATGAAGCATCAGAGACTATCCATGTGCAACTAACAGTGGGTAAATCTGCCTTCCAGTTTATAGCCTGCTACAGACCACCCTCCCAAACACAGGAACCCCACTCGGCCTTCCTGAGAATACTGCAAAATATGAAGGTCTCTCCAAACACTATTATATTGGATGACTTCAACTACCCAAACATAGACTGGGAGTATTACTCTAGCTCCAACACCCTAGCCCAAAGGTTCCTAGAATTTATAAACTCAAATGCTATGGAATAACTTGTTACCACTCCCACAAGAGGGGAAAACATACTGGACCTGATCATCACCAACATGGAGACTCTATGCTCCAGACCAGAAGTGTATCCCTCACTGGTAAGATCAGACCATAAACTAATCTCACTAAATATTCACATCCCGACCCCAGCGCCTGCCCAGAAAACCACAGTGAAAAACTTCTCTAAAGCAAATTTCACACTCCTCAAAACCGAGGTGGAATCCTTCAAAGCCCCCGGGCCTGTGGAAAATACAGCCCAGACCACAGAATCCTTTATAAACGCATTCTATGAACACCTTCAGGAATGCATGGATCATGCAATCCCAAACAAAACCAAGACCCAATCCTCCAAAGGCAGGCATCCTGTCTGGTGGACCCCAGCCATAAACAAACTATACAATAGAAGGAGGAAGCTACTACATGATAGAGGAAAATCCCAAAAAGGGAGGGCATCTTTGATCAGTATTAGCAAAAATCTATGGGCACTCATAAAATCGTCTAAGGCCAGCTTCGAGAGAAAAATTGCACAGGACACTAAGGATAATCACGAGGCTTTCTTTAGTTATGTTAGGAACCTAGGTGGGAATTCCCAGATATGCTCAGAATTAGTCCAAAATGACAAAAAATACACCGAACCCACAGACATTGCCAACATCCTAGCTGACAGGTTCAGTGCAAACTTCTCCCCCCCTTCCCCACCAAAGGGGCAAATATCTATCCCAGCAGAGTGCTGCCCCCCTGACATCTCAGATGCTCAGGTAAGAGCCGCCCTCTCCAAAGCAAAAAACACAGCATCAATGGGACCAGACGGTGTCCTGGACTGCATCCTCCATGAACTCCAAGAAGAAGTAAGCCCAAACATAAAACTACTGTTCAATCTCAGCCTTACTACAGGATATGTACCCAAAGAGTGGTGTACAGCAACAGTGGTCCCTCTCCACAAAGGTGGTGCCTCAACGGATCCTGGAAACTATCGCCCCATAAGCCTGACTAGCTTGGTCTGCAAAGCTATGGAAAGGATCATCATGGACCTCATAAATAAAGATATTGGGGACCTACAGACACTGGATCCTACCCAGTTCAGCTTTGTTAAGGGCAGATCCTGTCTCTTAAACCTGGTCGATTTCTTTGAAACAGTCACCAAGGCCGTTGACAAGTCAAAGGTGGTCCACACAGCCTACCTGGAGCTCGCAAAAGCCTTTGATACAATACTCCACTCGGGCATTATAGATAAGCTCACCAGCTTAAATATAAACCCCTATGTCACTAGATGGGTTGCAAACTGGCTCAAGGACAGAACCCACATGGTTAGAATTGCTGGAGCCATGTCAGACTCCAAACCAGTTACAAGTGGCATCCCACAAGGCTCAGTCCTGGGACCTCTCTTGTTCGGTATATATTTCTCGGAGGTACAGGCCAACACAGAAGGACTGTGGCTGACCAAGTTCACAGATGACTGCAAACTGGGTGCCATAATCGACTCTCCAGCCAGCACAAACATCCTACAAAAGGGCCTCATAGAAACAGGCAACTGGTGCCACAGCCATGGCCTCAAGCTAAACGCCAAAAAGTGTATAGTCATCCCCTTCAGTAAAAACAAAGTGCCCACAAATTACCACATAGATGGTATTCCATTAAGTATGGAAGAAGTAATTAGGGACTTGGGGACCCAAGTTGATAGCAATCTCTCATTCGACAACCGTATGGCCAAAGTGGTTAGAAAAACATTTTATATAGCCCACCTAATCATGAAGAGATTCACATCTAGATCAGGAGAGGTCATCGTGCCTCTTTACTCATCCCTTATCAGGCCCATAATTGAGTACAATGCCCCTTTTGGGATGTACCTTACCAGACATCTGCAGCAACTGGAAAGACCCCAAAAGTACCTCACCAAGAGGATCAAAGGGCTCAAACAGATGCCATATGCTGCCCGGTTAAAGAAACTCCAGCTCTACTCAGTGGCATACCGCCTGCTCAGAGGCGATCTGTGCCTGATGTATAAAGCTATGTCCAACCTGGAATTAATGGACATGCTGCACCTCAGAAAATCCAAATCCCATGGAGCTACGCGCTCGAGAGACTTGAACCTCAGCAGTGAAATAAATAGGACATGCTGGTGGGACAGATTCATAACCCAGAGGCTCCCTTCACTCTGGAATAAAATCCCAGTCCAGGTTAGGCAGAGTCCCTCATTGACTGTCTTCAAGAGGAATCTTGATGAGTGGATGGGAGATCGTAGATTTACTCCAGGTATCACTTCTGTGTCACTGTTAGACAGAGGCACAGTATACTAACCTCGAAAAAGGGCATAGCAAAATTCGTTTAAAATGGGTGGCGAAAGCCAAACACACTCTGGCTAGGCTTGTAGATGCCCTAGGGCAGATAGCCTAGTATGAACCTATGAACCTATGAAGCTATAATCTCAGCTTCTTACTGAGGCTGACCATGGAGCTCATCCACTCATGGGATTTTACTCTCTTTTGCAACAGTTTCTTCCTTCTGTTGTAGAGTTTGTTTATGGCAGGGAACCACCAGATTGGCTTCCTTTTTTGGAGGATAGTGTCTTGGTTCTGTTTGGGATAGCACAATCCATGCATTTGTGTAAGTGCTTAAAGAGTACATTTGTGTAGGATTCAGCAGTCGTAACTCTATTGTCCATCTGCATGGGTGTCATGAAGTTCACCACTTCTGTCTTGAAAAGCATGAAGTTGGCTTTGGAGAAATTTTTTACTGTGGTTTCCTTAATGGTGGGTGGGAGCAGGATGCGGACATCTAGGATGATTAGCTTATGGTCGGATCTGACCAACGAGGAGTTGACTTCAGGTGTGGAACACCGGTCACTCATGTTGGTAATGCCTAGTTCTAGGATATTGTTGCTCCTGGTGGGGGTGTGCATAAGTTGATCCAGGGCATTGGAGTTTATGAATTCCAGAAAGCATTGAGTGAAGGAGTTGGTACATGAGTAGTATTAACCAGCAAAGAGATGGATAAGCGAACAGTAGGAACACTTAAACCACACATACAAGTTCGCTGTTGGAGAACCAAATGATGGAATGAGACCGGAATAAGAAAATCCAAGGGTTTACTGAAACACTTTATTCACAATAACGGTTAACACTGTCAATACGTTTTTGAACACCTTCCTCAGAAGCGAAAAACTGTTGTCAGTTTAATACCCATCATTTATACTAAATTCGATAAAGGATTGGCCAATAAAAAAAATAATGCCAATTAAATATTCAAAACAGCTATTTAAAGCAAAAGGAATACAAACATTTCTGTCCATTTTTGTAAGCAGAAAATGAAAGGTTCTAAAAACATTTAAAAAAAAAAGTTTAAAATATCACTGTATTACATACAGATTAAATACTAAACAAAACTGACATCATAAATGTTCAAGATCTTGATATAAAAACAATATAAATATTGTTAAAATATATATATATATATTTGGAGCTTATGTTATATATTACCACTAAGAAGTAAATACATCATTTTGAAAATATGTTCTACTGCCATGTACTGGAAGAATTAGAACATGACAAGAGCTACAAAACTATAATTTTGCTGCTCTTAACTTCAATACTGGGAGAAGCAAAACCATGGGCTGGATTCACGAAGGCTTGCACGAAGTCTACGAGTAGTGTAAGACTCCATGCAGCCTTCGCGATCCAGGAACAGCCCAAAGTCCATGTAAGAGACAAGCTAAAATGGCTCTTACATGGAGTGGGCGTGGATAAGCTAATCACCTCACTTGCAGCCGAATAGCATGCAAATGAGGATGATTAGCAATCCAGAAAGCCCAGAACAGCCCATGTAAGAGCCGTTTTAGCTGCAGAAATGTACTCAGTTGACAACTGAGTACGTTTCTGCAAAAACCGCAATGGAGCCATGTCAGCTCCAAATAAAGGGTGCATATGTGTCAGGGAGCATGCCAATGGCCAAATATGTGGCCATTGGCAAGGTAACCTGATGCAAATATCTTAAAAATGGGCTGCTCTGTATAAAACATAAAAACAAAGGTTATAAACCCACAAATGTGGGTTTTATGCAATACATGGAATGTCAATGCAGGGACCAGCAGACCAAAACCAACATGGCCACCGTGTAGTGGTTGCTAAGGGGGGAAGCTGAGTCTAAGAGATGTAACTAAGCATTAGTAGGCAATCTGATGCAAATGAGTGTTAGGATACTGAATTCCACTGTCACATAGCAAATGAGCACAGTCTGAGTAGTGTAAGAGTTACATAAGGGGGAGGAACAGAGTAGGAGATAGGTGACATCACAGGGGGGAATGGTAGAAAGAAATGCAGTTCATTGGAGGTCAGAGTTACATGACAGATGTCAGACAGATATCATGAAAAGAGGTGTGCCACTAAATAAGCATGAGAAAGTCAAGAAATGGAAGGTGTACACTGTTGCCTACACCAAAGTTTCTTGCTGGGCGTGCATGCGCACGTGTGCGCGCCATGAAGCGCGAGTAAGGCAGTGTGCGCGCGTGTAAGGCAGACTGAGCATGTTGGGAGATGTTTAACACTGTTTGTGTGGGTGTGCATGCGTTTTAATCCGAATAAGCAGATTCTGAACCGTGTAAGCATGTGTGCGCACGTGTAAGCCACTGTGAGCGTGTTTCTGCTGGTTTGCACATGGCTCCTCCCTGAGGAAACAGGGAGGAAAAAGGAAGCAACAGATTTAGTAGGAAGCTAGCAGGGAATACTGCTGGAGCTAGCAGGTGAAAACAATTAGAAGCAGGCAATTACACAGGCAGAATAGTAGCCCAGCCCAGCACTTAAAACTCTGCAAACAGCAGTGCATGATGTTTCTCTCAAGAGACACTGCAAGACAGGAGTTAAGTTATTAGAAGTGAAAACTGAAAAAGCTGAACTCAGAGCAGAAATGTTAGGGGCTGCCATAGCTGTCATAATGAGACATAGGCGACTTGCTGAGGGTGGTGACAATGCAGATGGTGCCAGACAACCCACAGTGAGGAGATGGAGAAGAGTGTACAGGCCCAGGGTCACCTACCACGGGTTACATGAGCTGGAGATAGTAGAGCGCTATAGAGTAGACAGAGACCTCCTGCAGCAAATAGTGGAGCTGTGCAGGCCACGCCTCACACACAGAACCAACAGAGGGGAACCCATCCCAGTGGAAACCAAGGTATGTATTGGCCTAAGAATACTAGCAACAGGTACCTTCCAGAGACCAACTGGTGATATGATGGGGATATCACAGGCATCAGCCTCCAGGGTACTGCACCAGTTCCTGGATGCCATGTCAGCACATGTCAGTGATCATGTATATTTCCCCAATGCCCGTGAGGTATTGGCCAGCAATATGCGTCTCTTCCAGCAAATAGCGGAATACCCTGAGGTAGTGGGTGCAATACACTGCATGCACATACGCATCAAAGCACCAGCCGGTGAGCGGGGTAGGGCATACATCAACTGCAAGGGCTTCCCCTCCATCAACTGCCAGGTCGTGTGTGATGCCCAGGGCATAATAATGAATGTGTGTGCTGGCTGTCCTGGGAGCTACCATGATTCCCACATCTGGCATTTGACGCAGCTGTACCAGACATTTGCCAATGGGGACATCCCGCACGGACACCTAGTGGGGGATGCAGGTTATGCACTGGAGCCGTGGCTGATGACACCCATCAGAAACGCACACACACCTGAACAGGAACGCCATAATGAGGCACACGCACAAACACGTAATGTAATAGAGCGTGTGTTTGGGCTGCTCAAGTCATGGTTCCGGTGTCTGGACACATCTGGTGGAGCCTTGCAGTACACACCAACTACATGTACCCAAATTGTCATGGTATGTGCTATGCTACATAATATGATCTTGTGAAAACAGCTGCAGCAGGACCAGCATAGGGCCGGGCCAAACAGCCCCCACCATTGCCAAGGCCATCACAGGCAGAGCGTGACTCGGAGGAGGAACAACCTGAGCCTGCCCCAGTAGGCAGAAGGAGGCGTGCCCAGTATGCCCTGGCCTTGGCAAAGAGGCAACGCATAGCACATACACTGGCTCAGTAGGAACCCTGGGAATGATACCCCTCTCTGACTCACACATATAGTAACAGGGATGCCTAACATGACACAACCTGCTCTCAAACATGTACAGGGAAGTGTAATATGCGCATCCGACAGAGGCAGCCTTGCAGCACCACCTGAGGCATGAATGCTATGTGTTAAGTAATGTAACACTATGTACTATATGCACACCTGAGGACCCTGACTAACATCCTACCCTCACCAAGCATCATGCTACAATATGACAATGAGATGATCAAGTGCAATAATTGACTGAAGTATCGCAGTTAGTCAAAGGGGATCCAATGTGTGCCAGTCTGGGATGACATGCTGAGCATGACATGATGCTCCACCTGCTAGGACTGGCATGCACCTATCAGTGCAGGCCGTATGGATACTGGCAAAGGCTGTTGTTACCCACAGTGTGCCCTGAATAGGTAAGGCTCAAAACACAAACCTATCTCCACAGGTATCAGAAGGGATAAGAATAAGATAAGGGATAAGTCGAAACAGCAAGATGCATGCAGTCTAAACTCACCCAGTATGGGGAATGTTGATATCTGCCCTGTAACAGAAAACTGAGTCAAGGCTCACAACAGCACCCTAACACTACCAGGTTACACCTCATACTGTGCTGTACAGCCTCAAAACATGGAATAAGCTACAAAAGGAGGGTGACTAGCAAGAATTGTCAAGGATAACTACACCCCCCATGTTGGTACCACAACAAAAAGCAGCATGGACTAGCCATGGTCAAGTAACAGTGGCTAAAACTGCCCCCCAGTTTATAGCCTGCTGCAGACTACTGTCCCAACACCAGGAACTGCACCTGGCCTATGCTGGAATACATGAATATATCAAGTCCTCCAAACCACATTATATTGGGTGACTGAAAATACCCAGACATAGACTGGGAGCATTATACTAGCTCCAACAGTGTAGGACAAAAGTCCATAGAATCCATAAACCAAAAGGCCCAGTAACAACGTACCACTCCCACAAGAGGGGTAAGCATACTGGATGTGATAATCAGCAACATGGGTACTGGATGGCAAGATGAGAAGTGTATACTTCACTGGTAAGACCAGACCATAGAGTAATCACACTGGATATACACATCCTGACCACAGTCCCTGGCCAGAAAACCACAGTGGAAAACATGTGTAAAGCAATATTTGCACTCCTCCAAACTGATGTGGAATCCATTAAAGGTCCTGTGCAGGTGCAAAATATGGGCCACACCTCAGAACCTGTAATACAGCCATTCCATGAACACTGCCAGGAATGCTTGGATTATGCAATCCTAAATTAAAACAAGACACAATGCCATACACGCAGGCATCTGCCATGGTGGACACCAGCCATAACCAAACCATGCAAGAGAATGAGGAAGCTACTACATGATAGAGCAAACATAAACAATGAAGTAACCACTGATCAGTAGTATGGCAATAAAATATGTCCACACATACAATCCACTAAGGCCAGCCACAACAAGTTGAATCTGTGAATCCTGAGGCAATGTTACACCTGCCCCAAGTACACAGACAACCCCCAACTCCACCCAAGAAATACAAATATATGTGAGAGATGCAACCATCTATCCAAACTGGAGGCTAAGCTCCCTCAACTCAGTACTCCTAAAACTAGTCAGGAGGAGAAGGTAACCACACACACCACAAACACAGTCCCACATAGACCTATCACAACTGCAAACCAAACACATAAACACAGAAAAACATTCCCGGAGGCACAAATTACAAACACAGCACACCAACAGAGGCCTCTAAAGCAGACACCCAATCAAACAACCTCCAAACATAGCACATGCAACACATAGTACACAAAGCTGGTGTGCCAAACAGTCACAGGTCAGAAGGAGAAACAACATGCCTGATACAGTTGTAATACGTGACTCCATAGTCAGACACACTGCTGTCCCGCACACCAGACTGAACAAGGGAAAGGGTACAGTAAGCTGCCTGTAGGCGGCCACAATACGCCACATAACAGAAGTATGCAGGTCACTCCAAAGCAAATAGAAATATGATGCAGTCATAGTCCATGCTGGTGTGAATGACCTGAGATGTACCTCCCTAGACTACATGAAAAGAGACATAGATGAGCTCTCTGATTATGTAGTCCAGGCTGGTATGACACTCACCGTTTGCAGCATCCTACCCTTACCAAGAATAATGCCACAGTACAAACATGGAATGATCAGTCATAGCAAGTGGCACACTTACTGGTGTCATTCCAAGGGGATCCAAGGTCTGTCTGCTTGGGATGTCATGCTTGGCAAGCCACGCAACTGTTCTTGGGATGGCTTGCACCTGTTACCCCTGGGCGTCTGGATATTGGATAAGGCCTTTGCCACCTCCATAGAGCCTTTTGTAGGCAAGGCTGAAAAGACTGACCCACCACCCTAGAAAACATAAGTGGAAAGAAACATAAGGGTAATGCTGACCAATGCCAGATGTGTAAACCCCAATATGCATGCTCCCAAGGCCATCCCCAGTATGGAGAACATTGATGTCTGTGCAGTGACAGAAACCTGCTGCAAGCCTCCTGACAGCACACCAGCACTACCAGGTTATACCACATATCATGTGTCATGGCCCCAAAACCTGGAACAAAACATAAAAGGAGGGTGAGTATCCATATTCAGCACAGACACCCATACATCCAGGTAACTGACAATGCACAAGGCATTGGAGTCCACCCATGTGCAACTAACTGTAGGCAAGACTGCTGTACAGTCTGTGGATATACAGTAAGTGCCCACCAATTACCACATAGGTGTTAACCCATTATGTAGTTAACATGTAATGAGAGACCTGGGGACACAAGGTGATAGATATCCTGCATTGGACAAACGTGCTGTAGTGTTTTGCAGAAACATACCATATACCCACCTAATCATGAAGGTTGTCAGATCTAGATAAGGGGAGGTCATTGTGGCTCTGCAGTCATCCTTCATCAGCGGTACAATTGACTACAATAGCCCCTGTGGGATGTATCTCAGCAGACACCTCCATCAACCGTAAAGTCCCCAACAGTACCTCACCAGGAGTATCAAAGAGCTTGCACAGATGCCATGTGTTGCCTGTGTTGCTGGTATCAATAAACATGCTGCACCTTGTACAATCTGAATGGCAGTGAGCTATGCACATGAGAGACCTGAACCCCAGCACTGACTTACATAGGACAAGCTGTACTGCATGATCCATAACACAGAAGCCACCCCCACCCATGAGTGAACTCCCAGTACAGGCTACCCATAGAGTCACTTATCAATCTTCCTCAATAGGAATCTTGATGAGTGGATGGAAGATGGTAGCTTTATCCTGGGTATCACTGTCATGTCACAGGTAGACAGAGGCACAGTATACTAACCATGACATATGTCATGGCAAACTCCACTTACAATGTGTGTTGAAGGACAAACACACTCTCCAACTAGCATTAGACATGGACTAGGGCACATTGCTAGTGTTTGCAAAGACATATGTCATGGTTAGTATACCTATGTTGTGGAATACACTACTAATGTTGGACAAGCCTGGTTTAAGTAGTTCATATCTGAACAGAATGCAACATGGTCAGATGTACACAACTGGCCCCTAACCAGGCTGTTGTGCTCACTATCGAAATGTAAAACAGTGATAGCACTAAAGCCCAGGATACTGTCCACCACAGTCAAAGTGCTACCAGTACACTATACAGTACTACAGTGTTAGGTCAGTGTGAAAGGATGTTGACAACTGTATGCAAAGTGTCCCATGCTAACACTGCAGGCACAGTATAATCCTGTTGTGTTCACACACAAAGCAGTTGTACAGTAACTACACAACATGACACACAACACACAACCATAAACGGGTGATATTTGTTGAAGTTCACACTCATCCACAAATGTGGTTGGCTGCAGAGTCCAACATATGGAATGCTCACACTGGGCATGCTCACACACTTTGATAAATGAGACATATGTCAGACAACATGCCATGGGAAGGCTGAACTGGGCATGCTCACACACTTAGGCCAAATCTCAGTTTAGCAGTTGGACACACATATCTGGTATTTTTATGTGTTATTCCAGGAACCAACCACATTACAGCAGTCTGCCCAGTGCACACAGTTAAATGACTACAGAGACATACGTGATATAGTGGATCCCTCCCATATGCAAACATCTTCCACAGATGCACAAGTTGTTCATACAAACAGGGAATGCTATGGCAATAAAGATGTGCAAACAGTCTATCAGCAACAAATAATGTGCATTTGACAATTAAACATATGGGTGTAGAGGTCAACACTAGGCTGTTTGCCCTAGGGAATGACAGCTTAGCCAGAGTGTGCTTGGTGTCTGCCTCCCCACAGGATGCGCATTCTCCTTTCTAAACACCGATGATGTCAGCACCCTATGAGTACAGCAGGAGAAAAGAAACCTCTCAGTATTGTGAATAGCGTGCTCTGCTAATGCGTCTATCATAACATAGTTAGGTAGAGGTTTGAATCCTGCAAATGCTCAGTGTGTGTGTGAGTGAGGTTGGTGTGTGTATAAGTCTGTGGGAGAAAAATGTCCCTTTTGGCAACTAGACTAGGAAAACACACTACAGGATGCACATTCCCCTTTCTAAACACCGATGATGTCAGCACTCTATAAGTACAGCAGGAGAAGCTAAACCCCCCCCCCCCGCCCCAGTAATGCGAATAGCACACTCTGCTAATGCATTCGTCTCAAGTATCATAACATAGTTAGATAGGGGTTTGAATCCGGCAAGTGTGTATGCTTGTCTGAGGGGAGTTAGTGCATGTGCAATTGTGTGTGAGAGAAATGTCCCTTTTGGCAACTAGTTGAACAGACTACAGGATGCACATTTCCCTTTCTAAACACTGATGATGTCAGCACCCTATAAGTACAGCAAGAGAAAAAAAGCCTTGTAGTAATGTGAATAGCACACTCTGCTAATGTGTCTGTCTCAAGTGTCATAACATAGTCAGATAGGGGTTTGAATCCTGCAATAGACAAGTGTGTGTTTTTGGCTGAGGGGGGTTAGTGTGTGTGAGGAAAATGTCCCTTTTGGCAACTAGTTGAACAGACTACAGGATGCACATTTCCCTTTCTAAACACTGATGATGTCAGCACCCTATAAGTACAGCAAGAAAAGGGAAACTTCCCAGTAATGGGAATAGCGTGCTCCACTAATGCATCCGTCTTACGTGTCATAATATAGTTAGGAAGGGGTTTGAATCCTGCAAGTGTGTGTGTTTGGCTGAGGGGGGTTAGTGTGTGTGTGAGAAATGTCCCTTTTGGCAACTAGGAGAACAGACTACAGGATGCACATTTCCCTTTCTAAACACTGATAATGTCAGCACCCTATAAGTACAGCAAGAGAAGGAAAACTTCCCAGCAATGCAAATAGCACACTCTGCTAATGTGTCCGTCTCGGGTATCATAACATAGTCAGATAGGGGTTTGAATCCTGCAATTGGCAAGCATGAGTTTTTGGCTGAGGGGGGTTAGTATGTGTGAGGAAAATGTCCCTTTTGGCAACTAGGTGAACAGACTACAGGATGCACATTTCCCTTTCTAAACACTGATGATGTCAGCACCCTATAAGTACAGCAAGAGAAGGAAAACCTTGCAGTAAGGTGAATAGCACACTCTGCTAATGTGTCTGTCTCAAGTGTCATAACATAGTCAGATAGGGGTTTGAATCCTTCAAATGGCAAGTGTGTGTTTTTGGCTGAGGGGGGTTAGTGTGTGTGAGGAAAATGTCCCTTTTGGCAACTAGTTGAACAGACTACAGGATGCACATTTCCCTTTCTAAACCCTGATGATGTCAGCACCCTATAAGTACAGTAAGAGAAGAGGACCCTCTCAGTAATGTGAATAGCACACTTTGCTAATGTGTCCGTTTTGAGTGTCCTAACATAGTCAGATAGGGGTTTGAATCCTGCAATAAACAAGTGTGTGTTTTTGGCTGAGGGGGGTTAGTGTGTGTGAGGAAAATGTCCCTTTTGGCAACTAGTTGAACAGACTACAGGATGCACATTTCCCTTTCTAAACACTGATGATGTCAGCACCCTATAAGTACAGCAAGAAAAGAGAAACCTCCCAGTAATGGGAATAGCGCGCTCCACTAATGCATCCGTCTCAAGTGTCATAATATAGTTAGGTAGGCGTTTGAATCCTGCAAGTGTGTGTGTTTGGCTGAGGGGGGTTAGTGTGTGTGTGAGGGAAATTTGGCTACTAGGAGAACAGACTACAGGATGCACATTTCTCTTTCTAAACACTGATGATGTCAGCACCCTATAAGTACAGCAAGAGAAGAGAAACCTTCCAGCAATGCAAATAGCACACTCTGCTAATGTGTCCATCTCGAGTGTCATAACATAGTCAGATAGGGGTTTGAATCCTGCAATTGGCAAGCATGTGTTTTTGGCTGAGGGGGGTTAGTGTGTGTGAGGAAAATGTCCCTTTTGGCAACTAGGTGAACAGACTACAGGATGCACATTTCCCTTTCTAAACACTGTTCAGCTGAAGGCCATGGCTCTGGCACAAGTTGTCTGTTTCTATGATGCCCCTTTGGAAGATGCTTGTGTCGGCTGGAGAGTCGATTATGGTGGCCAGTTCGCAGTCATCTGCATATTTTGTCAGCCACAGTCCGTCTGTGTTGGCCTGTACCTCCAATAAATATATACCAAACAAGAGAGGTCCCAGGACTGAGCCTTGTGGGACACAACTCGTAACTGGTTTGGAGTCTGGCATGGCTCCAGCAATTCTAACCATGTGGGTTCTGTACTTGAGCCACTGTGCAATCCATCTAGTGACATAGGGGCTTATATTTAAGCTGGTGAGCTTCTCTAGAATGCCCAAGTGGGGTATTGTTGTGAAGGCTCTTGCGAGGTCCAGGTAGGCTGTGTGAACCACCTTCGCCTCGTCAATGGCCTTGGTGACTGTTTCAAAGAAATCAACCAGGTTAAACCTGGTAGTGCTGGTGTGCTCTCAGTAGCCCTGAACCAGGCATCTGTTACTGCACAGATATCGATGTTCTCCATGCCAAGGAGTGTTTTGGGTGCATGCATCTGGAGGTTTAGACTTCTGGCGTTGGGTAGCATTACTCTTAGTTTCTTATCCCTTGTGATACCTATGAAGGTGGGTTTGTCATTTGAGCCTTGCCTAACATAGGCACTATGGGGGTAGCAAGAGCCTTTGCCAATATCTGAAAGCCCAGGGGTGACAGGTGCAGGCCGTCCCTAGCGAAGCAGGTGGTTCAACAGAAGATGAATATGTGAAGGTGTAGTGCCTGTGATTAGTTAGCAGTAGCATATATGACTGCTCACATGGACACATGCCAGGTAAGTCATATGCACTGTGTCACAGGCAATGTACATGTGAACAGGACAAACAGTGACATCCTGTCAAGTGGGACATGGACATACATATAGTAAGCTATGCAGATGGCACTAGGAGTCCACAGAAGCTCTCTAACTATGCATTGCAGGTGTGATCAGTATTCCAGGGTAATTGCAAGCAAACATGCATGCAAACAAAGCTACAGTAAACAGGGCTGCATGTAGTCCATTGTACAACAAACAAGCTGTATCAGTTTCAGTAGGTAACACTGCAAATATGCAGGCACTATGCACATGTACATGGAAATACATGGGTCAGATGGCTAGGGTCCAGTCTCAGTGCACACAAGTGTACAGACCATGTACTGTCAGGATGTACAATAACTGGATGGAAACCCATGTGCTCATACCTGCAGTAATACACATGTCAAATAACAGACACTGAGCCTTCACTCAGTGGTTCCATACTTAGTAGGATGTATGCTACCTGGCCTGCCACCACAGTATCCCTGACATATATGGGGACTCTCCCTCCTGTGACAGTTAGTTTTGTGTGTTGGGGCTGTCTAGCATGGTATGAGATGTGAGCATGCAGTGCTAGGGTGCTCCTGTGTGTGCTGTACCAGTTGTGTAGTACTGCACACATATCAACATCCTCAAACATCTGCATTGCAGAGTCCAGTGTGGGCAACATGCCACTTGCAATTTACATGTCCATCATTGCGTATTACTACATTCATTACCTTATCCCCTGTGCTACCTATGTATGTAGCCTTCTGTTGACATCATTACCACCAGTATGCTAACATGTGCAGATGATACACTATGGTACTTACCATGGGTGTAGACAACAGGACATGACAGTCACACACTTACTGCATCAGGCATGCTGTGATATACCCACAATTAATTCAGCACACAGTACTGTTAACAACATGATACTATTACTACACATCTATGTGGTCACCCTGTGCATCAGCAACATGTTAACCTGTACCTGCACAGTTGTTACAGATTGCAGGAGGTGGCACAGTTTCATCATATGCACAGGGTGTGAACTTGGTATGCCTGAGTCAGCCACCGATACCACCAATTGACATGTATGTGTATGTGTGTTGGTGAGGGACAGCAGTATAGAAGGTGGGGCAATGTTGATGCAGTGTGTGCGTGCGTAGCCCTAGGTGTTGTCAATTCGCATGTGTGTATGGATGCACACAGTTCCACCTCATGGCTGCCATATACTGGTGTTTGTGGACAGCCACAGACTGTACCTGCCAGGTCATACAGATCAGTGTCTCTGGCCACAGACACGGTACCTGTGCCTTGCAGGGGTGCTACGGACCATATCCAGTACCAACCCAGACTGGGTACTGTCATCAGAAGCAGGTGTTCGTTGACTGGACACAGATCCCTGTCGGGCCCGGCCAGAGCCACGTGCACGTGGTCTCCTGGGGCGGTCTGATGACAGCACAGACCCAGCATTGCTGGGGCTGCTGCTGGCACTACGGGGGCGGCCGCAGCCCTGTTGTCATCCGCGATGACTGCCAGCTGCTGCTGTTGCTGGCATATGGCCACGTCAACGCCTCAACCGCCCACCATCACCCTGGCTCATGGACATGTAGTTGTGGAACCGGTCTAATATGTCCCCACAACGTTTGTCTATGACATCGGTGAAATCACGGATGGCAGCCGCAATGTCATGCATACCGTCAGTCATGGCTGTGTGACATGCTGTCAGCTCCCTCAGACCCTGTCTGGTGTACTGTTCCATACGTGACTGTGCCTGCATGACAGCCCGATACATAGCTGAGGTTGTAAGACCTCTGTGGGCACGTCTGACAGGGGCAGTACGCCCACGGATGCTCCCACGAGAACCCGTGGACATCTGTCTGTGTGGTACCATCTCTGGGCCATGCCCATGGCTGCTGTGTGGGGAGGCATGTGCCACAGATACCACATTACCCTGGTCAATGCCCACTGCATGCTGTCCATCACCTAGGGATATTGGTGACAAAGGGTGTATTGGCAGGATAACTGTGCGCATTGATGGGGTCGACAGCTGTGTATTGTCAATCGGCTGACCAATGGCGGACCCTGGCATACTTTCCTGTGCCATTACACAGATGTCATCATTATCAGTACCCACGGCACCTGATTCAGGTACCCTGCTACATGACACCAGAGCAGCACCCGAACCTGTGGGAGGGAAACAGGAAACACAGTTTACAATGTCTACACATTACCAGTGATGCACACATGCACACATGCACACATGCACAGGTGCACACATGTACACATGCACACATGCATACATGCACAGGTGCACACATGCACACATGCACAGGTGCACACATGCACACATGCACACATGCACAGGTGCACACATGCACACATGCAAAGGTGCACACATGCACACATGCACAGGTGCACACATGCACACATGCACACATGCACACTTGCACACATGCACACATGCAGACATGCACACATGCACAGGTGCACAGGTGCACACATGCACAGGTGCACACATGCACACATGCACAGGTGCACACATGCACACATGCGCACATGCACACATGCACACATGCACATGTGCACACATGCACACAGTTTCACACAATTGTACAGTACTCAGTATGCGTGATATCAACACACAGACACAGACACACCTACATGCATACAAAGAGCACTACTAAGTGAGCCAAATAGTACTATTACTATCAACACTATTACAGGAATTGTTAATACACACTCACCAGCATGGATAGGCTGCATTGCTGTTATACCAGAGGGACCTGCAGACGTGAAGAAACTAATGTCAGTGGGCACAGCTGTGCCATTGTTACTGAGTATGATACAGGTCAGTAGTACAACAGTCGCCTTTCACAGGTCAGCTGCTAATATTGAGGATATCACACTTGCACATTAAATACTATGGTGACAGCTACAAACCAAGGACACACCTCACACATGCATTAACTACCAGTGTACACAACAGTCAACTATACATATGGCATATTACCTGCACGTTCACTGTCTTGCTGCTGCGTGGCTCCAGCCTCCATCATAATGCATGTCTGCTGCTGTTGTTGTTGCTGGCGGACTGGAGCCACTACACTCATGAGTAGTCCCTCCAGTCTGGTGAGTGGGGGATGTGTAGCCACCCCACCACCTGTGGCGACCTGTTGCCTGTGGATATCCGATGCACGCTGATGGACATGTCTGATTAAATCACTGCAGTGATGTCGTACCTGCTCATATGTCATATTATGCATGCCTATGTCATTTACCCGACAGACAAGGTCTTGCCACAGTGCAGCCCTCTCCTGCTGATTCTGGCTGGTGCAGGAAAAGAGTATTGCATAATCCCGCACCAGGCTCTGGTGTATCTCCTCATCCTCAGCTGTGGAGTAAGTGGGATTCCGCGGGTGGGCCATGTACCTGAGAAAGAAAATAACCTGATATCAGCAATATATGTCAGCAGAATTTGGCACACATACTACACATGCCACTCGACTGTTATGATACAACATATCTCACATATGTAGCATCTGTCTGTCTATTGGTGGATACACATGTAAATGGCCAGGTATCAGTGCTCAGCCAGCAACTGTGCAACAGTACCTGGCACACTCCATACGACATACTACCAAACCCCAGCAGTCAGAACACTGATTCAGGTCAAGAGCACCTCCTCACTCTGGGGGTTTGTATCTAAGTACTGTATGGCCTACATCATCAACTACTGTGAGCTGACCACACACTGATTGCCCTGGATATACATATCCCACCTCCACCACCAGCACAAACGACTATAGTGAATAACATTACAGATGCAAACTTTACACTTTGTGACAGTGACATGGTATCCTTTCAGCCCACTGGGCCAGTGGCAGATACAACCCACAATGCTGACCCCTACACAATTGCTTTCTACAGACATCTCCGAGAATGCATGGATCATGCAATCCCATATATGACCAAGACACTCTCCACAAAGGGACAGCATCCTGTCTGGTGGACCCCAGCCATAGACAGATTGTATTACAGAAGATGGAAGCTACTGCAAGACAGAGCATAATTCCATAAAGGGAGGGCATGTCTGAGCAGCACTAGTAAGGATCTATTTTCCATCATACAAACATCCATGGGCAACTTTGAGAGGGAAATCAAGAGGGACACTACAGATAACCAGAAGACCTTCTTCAGTTATGTTAGCAACTTGGTCAGGATCCATCCTCTATGCCCATAGTTAGTACACAACAGCACATATTTCACTGACACCACAGATATTGACAACATTGTGGCAGACAGGTTCAGTGCAGGTGTCACCCCACCCTTTCCCCCAAAATAAGACATAGTTATCCCAGCTAACTGTAACCTCCCTGTCATCACAGATGTCCAGGTGAGAGCCACCCTCAGGACAGCAGAATACACAACATGAATGGGACCTGAAGGTATCCCCAGTTGCATGCTACATAAACTCTGACAGGAGCTAAACACACATATAGAAGTGCTATGTAACACTAGCCTGACTACAGGATATGTACCTGTACACTGGCGCACAGCAGCAGTGGTTCCACTCCACGAAGGAGGCACCTCAACATACCAATACAATACAACACAATACAATACATTACATTACAATACAATACTATACAATATGCTATTGCCCCTGGGACTACAGCAGCGTACTGTTCTGCTACCCTGACCACTGTGACACATGTGGTGTGATGGTAACTGCTGCTGTCACACAGTTACACAGGGTGACTCATATGGCATATTACCTATCTGACTAACATTCAGCAGGGGTATGTGTGACATGTACTCATGGGGAGTCTTGCTTCTTAACACTGTGTGGTTTATTGCAGGGTATGTCTTATCTGTGGGTAGGAACTTTTACCTACACATGTGCTCTCTATTGCAGTGGCATGGATGACACACAGCAGTCATTTAGGTTGTGGATGGTGTGAGGTGTTACTATGGTTGTTGGACATCTGTCATGGGTGTGACTTACATATGTAAATCCGGGAGTGGTAACCTCTATGTGGGTAGTATATGTGTACTCTGTGGTGTTGTCAGTCACTGTGCATTGGTAATGTGTTTGAGTGCATTGTCACAGTGTTGTACATGTCACTGTGTCCTTCTCCATATCTGTAGCTGTCATGTGAGGTCCATACCATGGAATCCATTATGTGGTGTGGAGGGGTACACCGACCTACATGTCCATAGCTGACACACCATGTCCGCTGACACATACCATGTGCAGGTATTCCAGGGATAGTGTGCCACTGTGAATATCACTGGGGCCACTATTGTACACATTTATGACCCTGTTCACCCCTGACACATGCAGTGGTAGGCAGCCAATCACATATCTGGTGGTTACTGGTGTAGGTGATTTGGAATATGGTATGGTACTCCGGTTGTGACACTGGTGTTCACTCCATGCCTTTGTCACCAGGCACCTGTTGCAATACATCTGTACACATGTGCCTCACTCAGAATTTATATACATCTCTCTCTCTCTCTCTCTATATATATATATATATATATATATATATATATATATATATATATATAGATATACCTATATATATATATATATATATATATATATATATATATATATATATATATATATATATATATATATATATATATATATATATATATGTCTGTATACATATACACATATGTATATATATTGATGTACATATATTGCTATAGATGTGGAGAGGGGGGGACACAGAGGGGGTGTGAGTGACAGAGGGGGTGGGACAGGCTGTGTTGAAGGTCGTCATATACAGTCATACCTGTAGATAGTCAGATCAGTCTGTCTATGTATATGTCTCTACATATATCTATATCTGTATGTGTGCATTACATATATATGCTTGTACAATATTCTATCTACATCTGTCTATGTATTCCTACATCTCTCTCTCTAGGTATGTATACATATATGCATATCATATATATATATATATATATATATATATATATATACACATACATATGTTGACATACATACGTATCCATATGTTAGACAGGTATATCAACATGTTTGTCTACCATACTGTATACACACACTAACATACTGCTAAACATACATAACTGTGAAACCTACTTTGTACATGGCACTACAACCTACAATCAACCAACATTGATATGTGCACATAGATGCTCTCACATACAAATGTATGTACAGCCTTCACTGATAGTTGCTGTATGTCCCCTGCCCTTTACACATCTTCATATACATATGTATACAGACCAATGACACATATGGAGGGTTCACAGTATGTAGACCTTTATAGTATTACTTTACATTACCTGTGTTTGTCACAGCTGCTTGTGTTGCCATCTGGTTCTCTGTCCTGCTGCTCCACTTCCCAGTTGTCAGCTTTCAGGTGGCTGTTGCTGAACAATTTGTTTGTGTCTGCTTAATTGCAATTTTCTCTGTCTCTGTCTCTGTCTCTCTCTCTCTGTCTGTCTGCCTCTCACGTCCTTCTCAGGGTGCAATGAAAGTATTGCATGTGTGGACTGGGAGTACAGCATACTTTTGTAGGTATCTGCATATGCCCATGTGATGGCCTCTGCACCAATTGTTAGCCAGCATTTGCTAATTGCATGCAGCCAGTTGTGTACTGATTGCAGTTCTCACTGTGATTTCAGAACAGTGCTATAAAAAGGTATGTGAGATAGGCGTAGCCCTTTCAGATTTTAAGGGCAGGGACCATGCTGTTATGCTGTGGACAGTGTTCTGTGAGTGTAAAGGTTGGTATCTCTCTCATATTTCCAGGTGTGTTGTAGATTAACATTCCTCCATTCATTTCTCCAGTTTCCTGTACTAACTGTGTATGTACACTGACACCTACAACTACTACTACTGTTAATGTGTGTGTGTGTGCTTTCCTTTCACTTTGCTTGCACTTTGTTGCTAAGGCTTCAATAGTTGCCCTTTACAGTCACTACTTGTATGCCTGCTAGGTGTCCTGACTGTAGTGTGCTGCTGTAGCTTTCCTATTTTCCATGTACATTCACACCTTGGAATGCTTGCTACATCTGCTAGGGTGTTACAGCATGCAGTGTGGTCTGGCCATGGTGTGGGCCTTGACATCTATTAGGGTATTTGAGTATGCTGCTGAGCAGGCCCCAGAGACTTTCAGGTTCATCTGTTATGTGCCTCATGGAATGGTGCATATCAGTGGGGTACACCCATTTAAATGTCTGATATGCTGCAGTTGTGACTGTGGGTTAGCATGAGCATATGTATTACTACACTTTTTCTGCCATGCAAGTGATGAATACTTTCAGGACTCCATAGTTACCATTGCATGTGTTACACCTTTCTGCCTACTGTTTGTACATTTCACATGGAGTCTGTGGGGCATCCCTGTAAGTCATTCACTGTTGCTATGTCTAGGCTCTTAACTATTCAAATATGGTGGTGTCAGACCCGTCATGTGTACAGATATTTGCAGGTTGTCCACATTTCTGCCTCATATTTTGGTCAATATCTCATGCGCACCTTTTTCTGGCAAATCACTCTGGGCTCAAGTCAGAATATGGTGACAAACATTCAAGTTTCAGACTGCATACCCTTCCAAACATCCCACAAAGTGCAGACCCTGTTACTCTCTGAACTGTCTGCGTTTGTTGTAACATTATTTGTAATGTGTCCCTGGTTTTGGGCCTGTGCTCCACATATTTTATTACTTGGTCCAGATGTGTTCCTGTAAGAGGTTGTGGGGTATGGGCAGTGATTATCCTGCTGTGAGTATGTGTGTGGCTTGCAAGGTGCTATAGTGACATTATTACCTACTAGCTTCCAACTAGCATGGCTGTTTCTGTTCACACACTACTATTATGGAAATCCACTAGTTTTTATAGTAATTCTTAATGGCATGCTTTGTGTACTACACATCTATATTCCCTTTACATTCATTCCTACTATTACATGATATATTTATTTTAGCACAACGTTCTTGTATAAGAGTCATGGCTTAGTGGTAAGTCATGCAGACTACTGTTTCCAAGGTCCTGGGTTCGGGACTGATAGTGGGATTTTATTTTGCTTTTGAACTGAGTACAGGACCTGTCAATCAAAGTGACTAAGGCACTTTTAAGCAGTTGTAACTGGGTTAGTGCTGGTTTGCACGGAGCTCACGCATGCGCACTGGCGGTTAGCTCCGCGCACACCCGCTTACAACCGCTTAAACGTGCTTACTCTTGCGCACACCCACGCTATTTTCTTTGAAAGAAAAGAAAATGGGGAGATAGGAAAGTGGTGAAAAGGGGTCGCACAGAGGGTAAGACAGTAGGGAAACAAGCTTGGGATGTGCAGGAGGGATGTAGGTAAGGCCCATAGCTGCCCATTTCTTCATCAGCAACAGCTGTGCATATGTATGTAATTTGGTGTGACATTTGAAACCTTCCACCCCTGAGAGAGGTGTCAGGACAACAATAATACTTGTTGTACAGCCAATTGTAATTGATAGGTTCCATGTCCAGCAGACATGTGTGCGGAATGGGCAGCTATGTATGGGGCGTAATTTTTTTGTGGATACAGAGTGCCCTTTTTTTTTTTTTCAGGTGAGAGTGGTATGTCAGGTGAAGGAAGTCGGTACAGCTGGGGAGGTAGGTTGGGTAGGTAAACAGACAAGACAAACAAGACGCATACAGGGGTGGTGTATGACACATGTGGGGGGGTTATGCAATTGATGGGGACGGAGGTTTGGATATCCAGAGCCCATGAGCCCACAGATGGCAACAGTGGAACTGATATCCCCACCCATAGGCAGTTGCCACTGTTCCTTCACTGCCCAGGACGGGGCTGTTCTGGGGGCTGTGTAGGCAGGGCAACAGGCATGCCCATTAGTTGCGCCACCCGTGCCTCAAGCTGGTGTAGGGGCTCGAGAACAGAGTCCCGAATCTCCCTACGCACCACAGTCCGGACGCTACGGAGGGTGAGTGGTGGTTCTCCTCCGGCCACACTTGCAGAGGGGGGGCGAGCCCCATCCCCTGCAGCGCTTCCACCCGCAGGTGGCACAGGGCCACCAGAGGAGGGTCCGGACTCGGCACTAGTGCCAGGTGCACTCGTCAGCTGAGGTGGGAGAGGTGGGTCCGCTGGAACCCGCCTTCCCTGTCATCCTATGTTTTGCATTATGTCATGACAGTTTGGGTTAGTGACATATAATACCATTCACAATTAGTTGTAACAGCATGCATTAGTATTCCCATTAACCAAACACCCAGATATTCACACCATTGAACAGCGTGCATAACACATGCATAATTTGAACAGAAATACACAGTCCAACAACATGCAGGGTTAATTGATGGCAACAGGTCATCAGGTGTGGATGTATGAACAGGGCAGATGCATTAACGGACATGCAAATATATATGACCCAACAGGACAAACGTCCAGGGGTGTTAATTGTGATTGCACATACCATTTTCATGTGGAATGGGTTATATGTGGTTATAGGGTGGGGCAAAGAAAGTAATATTAACACCTTCGAATAACAATACATATGCTGTACATTTCTAATTGCTACAGTTATATACACACTACTGTTCTAACTACAGTTTCCTATATGATAACTATTTCAACTTGGTGATAGGACTGTTACTGCAACATCAATATACATTTTATGGTTCTTCATGCACATTCATATCTAGCTTTGTTCAGCTACATCATCCTGCTACATTTGCTTTATATAGCTGTAGACAAGTGTGGATGTTTGGTATATCAGACAATCATCCTATCTGCATATTGCAGACTGAGAGCAACATATCCAGATTTTGGGATACACATTCCAGATGCAGCAACACTTTGAACATATTTGGTGTTTGGTTTTGAATCTCACATGCATTTCATTCTGTCTTGACTGCAGTATACTTTATTCAGGGGTTATTGCTACTGTATTGCTGGATTCATGACACTTTCTCACACTCTCTCACTTGCTTTCATTTTACTATTCAGGATGGTACTTCTAGGCTTTATTGACATGTTTTACCAGTAGTTATTACAATCCTTTCCAGCAGTCTCACTTCTGTCATGTTTCAGTATTTCCACAGGGATATATTTCACACATGTGATTTCACCATCTTCTGCAGCTATACTTTTCAGCCTGCTGCAGGTTGTGTACTATTTTCTTACAGGTAGGGCATTTTTATTTCAGAATATATGTCAGACAGTTTCATTTTTTGGTTAAACTTACAGGCTGAAACACACTTTTGTAATCAAGCAATACTTGCATACACTTTCACACTGTTACTTGCAGATTTTATTCCTTACTGACTACACTGCACTCTTTTGCTGACTGTCATACTTTTATATTTCTTTACAGTTACTGGTAGTGGATTACTGACCTGCCTGGTGGTGCAACCACACCAGCCTATCGCCATAGGCTCTGCGGTTCGCAGAACGGACACCTGCAGCTGTAATATAAATGAAGTAATATTGGAATACACATCTCCATAATATCAGCTAGTTTAATTTCTTACATACATAATTAAATGTTACTTACTCAGTAGTGAGGCGTTGGGTGTTTGCCGGGCCTCCTGGATCCAAAGGTTCAGTTGGTCCTGCTTGCGTCTCTTCAGGTCCGCATGGTGGTGACGGACCTGCTCACCAGTCCTTGGAATCCCCGTGGCACTGGTGAGATCATGAGCCAACCGGTCCCACACCTCAGCCCTTTATGCTCCCCAGAGGACCTGGCCCTGCATGAGTTGGGCCTCATGATTATGGACTAGGAGCCAGACCATGTACCTGGACTCCTCAACACCCCACCTCTGTGCTCGGAAGCAACTACCCTCTCCTACTCCTGTCATTCTGCCTGCAGGTCAGTTCTACAATCGTTTATGCTGTGTATTCCCGCCTATGGGGCTTATATAGTCCGTTTTTCCCGCACATATCTGTGATTGGCCATTTTGGAATTGTATCAACTTCAGTAAACATGCATTGTCATGCTCCAGTTTGTATTCATTCCTATATATTAGCTATTATTGCATTTATAGGTACTGTTGTCATGGCTTAGTGGTTCAGTACCTTGACTATGGTGTATAGTATCCTGGGTTTGAACCTGGCCACTGCTTTTTATTTTTCATGACTGTCTAGACATGCTGAGAGGGTGTGTCTGTGTAAAGGCAGTTTTGATACGGCTTGCTCAACGTTGCCCATCGGTTAGCTTGTTTGCGTGGTGCGCAGCTCAGCGCAAACGGAGTACGCTGCTTTAAGCCTCATTTGGCTATCGGCACGCATATTACGCTCAGCTCAGTTAGGGGCACATAGATTTAGCGTGTTAGACCACTGCTCAGCTATGGGCACTCATTTTGCGCCAGTTAAACCACTGCTCATCTACGGGCACATGCACTCACTCTGTTAAACTGTAGCTCAGCTATGAGCACATCTGGCATTTTTTCTTCTTTTGTTACCTCACATGTCTTCACTATAAATGGGCTATTTCATTACATTTTACATAAATTGTGGTTTTATGTGTACATATTTGTCAGGGACTTGTTTCCTGCTTATTTTGAAAAAAAAAAATTGGTGTTGTGGGGGCTCGAACCATGAATGCCTGCTCTTCAGCCAACATCTCTACCACTACGCTATTGATTCCTGGCTTCTTTTGCATATTTAGTTCTTCTATGCTTTCCCACTGACTGTTAACTGTAGCTGCGCTACGGGCATGCCCACGCAAACGAGCGCACTCACGGTTAAACATCTTTACAATTTAAAAAAAATATAACATGTTCATTTATATATATTTTTTGTTCATAGTCTGTGGGGGCATGTGTTGTGTTGTGTTTATTCACATTTCCGTGGACTCTGTTGTGGGTGTTTACTTTGGGCACTTTTACACTACTGGGGGCGTGTCCGCTTGCAGGGCTCAGCCTACGGACACACCCCCTACTGTCTTACACGGACCGTGTTAGACTTAGGTGTGATTCAGCATGCTCTCATGAATATGCAAAGCATGCTGACATCACTCCGTTTAACTGCAGCCTCCGTGTAAGAGTTATAACTCTTACACGGAGGCTTCGTGAATCCTGGGGCATGTCATTCAGACCTGGCACTTTTGTAGCCTCCAAAATAATTTGCCAGAATAATTCCCTATATTCTAATTTTGTCTCCCACATACCCCCCCTGAGCTCTTTCGGTACTCCCTCCAAAACAAAAAAATGAAAAAGAGCTTAATTACAAATTTGTGAATGACGAAATAGAGCATTATTTACATTTTGTTTTTTTTTATTTCATAGTAATGCTTGTAGATTCTAAATTTTAACTTCCTCTCCGTCTTCCCTATATAAAAAGATGAACAGGACTGGCATGTAGCTAGGTAAACAACTCCATTGGTGTTACAATTAGAATATTTAGTGCTTTTTATAAGCCTATTTCTACTGGGAATTTGAATATCAGAAGTATTATTAATATACTGGCACTGGGAACAAAAACCACACCTAAATGTACCCACTCTACCAGATCTGTTTACTGGGTTGATACCACCCCCAAACTCAAAAAGATTCTTAAACTTCATATCTTTTCTATATATGAATTTTAAAGGCTGTCTATGTATAAATTGCAGGTCTGAAATTTGTTTAAACCTATCCCATTCTCTGTTAACTATTTGTTTTATGACTGCCGAATCGCCAGTGTAGTCCATAACATATGCTTGTTCCACATTTTTTGTATTAATATCAGGAGAATTAGAGTGAAGGTTAACAAGTTCTTCTTGACCTAAAATAGGAGCAAACCTTCCATTTCTACCTTCCTGTACCTCTTGAAACATCTCATTAATTAAATAATCAGGGTAACCCCTCTCTCTAAACATGTTCATGACGAAGTGACTATCATTAATAAATTCAGTGTCATCAGAAGTCATGCGACTAGTCCTAACCAATTGTCCTTTAACAAGATTTTTCTTTTGAAAGAAAGGATGCCCACTTTTAAAATGAAGATATGAATTTGAAAAAGTTTTTTTCCTATATATTCTAGAAGAAAAAGTGTTGTTGAACTTTTTCAAAGAAACATCTAAATATATACACTCTTGTTTATTTATACTGTAAGTAAAGTCCAGAAATTCAGTTGTACCCCTAATGTAAGTCAGGAATTCAAAAAACAAATATCATCAAGAAAGCATTTATACAAGACCCAACTCTTAGCAAATTCACTTTTATTAATATATAAATTCTCCCACCATGAAAGTATAATGTTAGCATACGTAGGGGCACATTTTGCCCCCATGGCCACTCCCCTTTCCTGTTTAAAAAATCCCCCTTGAAAATGCATGAAGTTGTTTTTGAGAATAACTTCCGTAAATAAAAGATAGACCCTAAAATCATCTGGGGAGAAAGTACCACTTTCCCTCATGCTTTCTTCCAACCATAGAAGGCCGATTTGATGTGGTATGGAGCCAAAAAGATCTACTATATCCAAGTTAACAAAAATAATATCAGTAGAAAAGAAGTTGGACTTTACTTGTCCAAGGAAATCCCGTGAATCTTTTAGTACTGTAGTACTCGAATAAGAAAGTCCCTTCAATTTCACATCTATGTATTTAGCTAGGGGAGTGGTAATAGATCCTTCCGAAGACACTATTAGTCATAGAGGTGGATCCTCAAAGTCTTTGTGGACCTTGTGGATACCAAAAACTGTGGGGACCCTGGGATTTTTGTTGTACATATCTATGTCAATAGAACCTTCTAACAACAAACTGTTGATTAGAAGATTAATTTTAGACTTAGAAATGTTTACCTCATTGATGGAAGCTCTAGAGTACTTAGAGATATCCTGTAAAGTGTCCTTCATTTTGGATTCGTATAAAATCATGTCCATCAAAACCGTACCACCCCCTTTGTCCGGCTGCATGATTCTAATAGATCTGTTATTTTTCAAGGAATTTAATAAAATGTTTTCACTATTGGACAAATTTGAAAATACATTATGTGTGCTTACAGTATTTCTAATTTCCATTTCTAATAAATTCTCTACATTTTTCAGCTGGGGATGAAGGGGGGGGGTTGAAGGTACTTTTCTTTTTAAGTAGAGGGTCATGAAACATAAGTGATAAATTTTGTTTTCTTAAAAACAACTTTAGGTCAACAATAGCCCTAGGAACACTGGCTTTTCTAAAGGGAATGAATATGAATCCTTTTGAAAAAAGCTTAAAATGATCAGGTTGAATATCAATAGAACTGTAGTTAAAAATGTTGTAGTTGTTGAATTCAAAAATGTTCCCATACTATTTAATATGAGTATGGGATTCAAGTTGTTTTACCTCCTGAAATTCCCCCTGTGGTGGTAGTTGTGATTGTAATTGTATGATACAGGATTCTGGTTGCGTATCCTGTCTGACCTCCAAAGGGGGGGAAAATACTCTAAAGGGATATCCCCATTGTTAGCTTGATCATATTCTTGCTGCATTTCTCCTTCATTTTGTGGAACTGTATTTGTCATACTGTTTCTATCCTTATCCACTTGGTTGTTAAAAACATTAAAAGTTCTAGGTTTCAGATAAGCAATCCCTAGATGGTATTCTCTGATGTCCCTCTCTAATTTCCCTACCTTCCTTTTCATATTATTAATACATTCTTTCTCTATCTGTGCAAAAATGTTATAGTACAACACTTTCTCAGATTCAACAGTGAATAAAAGATCATTAATAATATTAGCATTAATAGTGTTCATTTTAGCTAAAAGGGAAATTCTGACTCTCTCATGAGTAGTTTTCGCAGTTAATGGTGGGGTAGTTGAATTCACCCATTATTAGGGTGTTTGGTTGAACCCTAATATTTTCCAGTATATCAAGAAAAGAGGAGTGGGAATCCTGGGGCATGCTGGGGGATCTGTAGCAAGCTACAATTTGGATTGGAGTTTTGCCCAGAGTTAGTTGCACTTGGATAACCTCGGATGCATTGTGCTGTGCAACTGGCCTGGAGGTGTGGATATCCTTAATGAGTATGGACACACCTCTGCCTTTGGTGTTCTGGTCCAGGTTAGATGGACGAAAAGTGTGGTATTTGTTATAGCATGGTAATGCAGGGGTGCTCTCTAGAGCCTTGAACCTGGTCTCAGTCACTGCACAGATATCGATGTTCTCCATTTTAAGGAGTGCCTCGAGTGAGTGCATTTTGAGATTTAGACTTCTAGCATTGAGTAGCATTACTCT
>NC_056741.1:72448356-72590856 GCF_019279795.1 Protopterus annectens | reverse complement strand
AATCCCAACAAAGGAACAAAAATAGGGATGGATTTTAAATATTGCTCTTATAAACATAATTCTTTTATATATAGTATAATAACTATATATAAAACTTTATACATTGTGTTATCTTCATTTTTTGGGTCAAATAGGTTTTGTGGCTCCAGATGAATTTTATTTGGTGGGAGAGGGGCCAAAATGGCTCTTTTGATAGTGAAGGTTGCAGATCCCTGCACCAGACTCTGGTGGTAATTCAGCAGAAGATAATTTACATTACAGAAGATATCACACATCATAGTCTTGGGACTGCTGGAACCCTGGAAGCTTGAAAACAATGCATTTGGACTACATTTTATATCCCACAGAAATCCATTTCATGTACTACTCTGGATTTGCATTTACATTTAAAATATTACCCTTATCTTACAATTTAAATTGGTTTTGTATGTTTACTGTTGTGTTTGTTCTGTATCTGAACTCAATGCTATTAACTGAAGCTATTTTTATAGTTTTAGTGCTTTAAACAGTATTGCATTTCAAGTAGTTTCTGTGCTCCGCCTGGGCATTGATATCATTTATGAGTGGGTCCTCATTTTATTGTATTTTTACTATCTCTCTTATGAATTGTTCCCACTCACCCACTCAATTGTTGCTGTACTTTTAAACATGGAGACTTGCAGGCTTTTGAGCTAGCCACCCCTACTGTATCTCTGGTTCTAGAATCTCCTCCCAGCCTAATCTCCTCTGCCATCTTACTGGTGACTGACAGAAGAAACTGGGAAGGCCCTCCCTTTAAGACTGCTAGTGGACTTTGAAATAGCTTTAAAATGTGTCTGTATGTGTTTTTACATTAAGAAGACTTGGACTGCTATTCTAGTGGCAGCAGCAAGGTCGTCTGATCTGTCTGAGGTGGGATAAACTCAGGTAGGCTTGAAAGAGAATTACTTGATGCAGTTGGTTGCTTGATTTTTGTCTGATACCTTTTCACTTTTGGATAACTAAACCTTTCCAAACCTCAATGACCTCCTAAGCTGTCCTCGGTGATCTCTAAAGCACGTACCAAAAACAAAACCTAACACTGCACATGCACCTACCCCCAGCAATCCTTGAAACAAAGCCCATAAGACAAACACTTTACTTGGTACTCTTGTCACAGGGGATGCTATTGTATGACCACAGATGCTCCCTTACCAGGTTGGGCAAGGAGAAGATGATGGTTAGTTGCCTATCTGGATCTAGTATCTCCAATATCATGCACACACACACAAGTCGCTGCATCACAGGTACTAGTATGATTCTATTATAGACCATGTGGATGTAAATGACCAGAGATGCACCTCACTGGACTATATGAAGAGACATTATGGATATCTTTGAATATGTCTCACAGACAGATACATGCCTTGCATTCAGCATCATTGTACCTTCACCAAGGATGATGCCACAATGTGAACAGAAAATGATTGATTTTAATAATAGGCTTAATTTCTGGTGTCACTCCAGGGGGATTTAATATTTGTCAGCATGGGAAGACACTGTTAACTGACTAACATAGTTTTGTTATGGACAAAATCATGAAGGACAGGTGTCATCACTGCAGTTGTATTAAACCATGGGGGTGACAGTGTCATGTGGGCAGAGACGTCAGGGCTGCAGCTGTATAAAGCTGTGGCTGGTAACGTGGGTACAGAAGTTCCAGCAAGACATCTGTTGTACCAGGCTGTGTGTGGTTACAGTCATGGTAGACATGTCTGGGCTGCAATTTTACCAGAATGTGGGTGGTAACATGGGGACAGAAGCTCCAGGACTGCAATTAAAGCAGGACTTGGTGATAACAATCATGGGGCAGAGGTGCCAGGACTGAAAATTTACCAGGTTGTGGTCAGTACGGAGTCATGGGTTAGAGGTGCCAAGACTACAGGTGAACGAGACTGTGGTGGTAACAGAATCATGGGACAGAGGTGTCAGGACTGTAGTTGTTTACCAGGCTGTGGGTGGTTAAATAGTCATGTGAAATAGGTGCCAGGACTGCAGTTGTTGTACTGGGCTGTGGTAGTAACAATGGAATGGTACAGAGGTGCCAGGACTGTAATTGTATCATGCTCTGTTGGTGACAAAAGCATGGGGCAATGGTGTTAGGTCTGCAGTTGTTATACCAAACTGTGGTGCTGACAAAGTAATTGGGCAGGAGATATTTTACATTACACAAGCCATCCACATTTTAGTCTTGGGACTGCTAGAATCTTGGAAGCATGAAAACAAGGCATTTGGAGTACATTTTGTACTCCAGGGAAGTCCATTTCATGTACTTCTCTGTATTTACATTTAAAATAATACTCTTATCTTACAATTTAAATCAGTGTGTATGTTGTGTATCTGGACTCAAACCTATTAATTGAAGGCACTTTTATAGCTGCAGTGCTTTAAACAGTACCGAATTTTCAAGTGGCTTCTGTGATCAGCCTAGTCATTACATCATTTACGACCGGGCCATCATTTTATTGTGTTTTTATGACCGGGCCATCATTTTATTGTGTTTTTACAACCGGGCCATCATTTTATTCTGTTTTTATTGTCTCTCTTATCAATTTTTCCCACTCACTCACCCAATTGCTCTTTTGCTTTTAAACTTGGACACTTGCAGGCTTTTGAGCTGCCAGCCCCTAATTAATATATGTCCCTAGAATCTCTTTCCAGTCTTATCTCCTCTGTTCATCTTACTGAGGACTGACAGAAGAAACTGGGAAAGCCATCCCCTTAAGACTGTTAGCAAACTTTAAAATAGCCTTAAAGTATGTATGTGTGTCTGTTCCTCACTGCTGGCTTGTCTTCCTTTGACTTCCCTTGTAATTACTTGTATCTATTTGTTAGATGTGTTTCTGGTAATTATTTATTTATTTATTTATTTATATTTGTTGACCGGGAGTGTCCGACTGGACGTAGGTCCATTTTCAGCAGAGGCCCGTGGAGAAAAGCTTCACAGTTAAAACAAACAGACAGTAGTTACATTGGATTACATAGCGATTAACAATTTACATAGCAATTACTTACAACATATTTACAGATGAACAACATAGTACATCAGTAGACAACTAGAATCTTTATCTGTGAAGTACATAAGAGACATTAACAAATGTTACAATAAGAAGTTCCTGCTGCATAATAAGTATTAGGCTTATGAGCATCTGAGCTTGCTATAATCAAGGTAGTTAGCAGAGTGGAAAGAAAGGTAGTGGTTGGATGGGGTGGATGATATTAAGAGTGGGAGTTGCAAGGGCATAGCCAGCATGTTTTTAGGTGCACTTTTAGTAAAGTTTTGAAGTGGCTGCATGATGGTATGGAGGTAATTGTGGGTGGGAGTTCCATAATTTAGCTATGGTGCAAGAGAATAGTGCTTCACCAGCAGAGTTATTGGCTTTAGTGATCTGCAAGTGATTTTTGTTGCTGGATCTTAGTGGTCTGGTGGTGCAATAGGGTTGGAGTAGATTCTGGAGGGATGGGGCATTTAGTGGATGGTTTACTAGTTTGTGGGCGAGTGAGAGTTGATACCATTAAAGGAGGTGAGGGAGTTCAAGCCAGCCCAGTTCAGCAAGTGAGAGACAGTGGTGACTACGGTAGGATGCCCCTGTGGCGAATTTGGCAATTTTGTTGTAGCAGGTCTCTAGCTTATTTAGATCGCATTGCCTTAGGTTGGTATATATTGAGGCATAAAGTAGGGTGGAGATAAGGTGGGAATTTGCTATTGAAATCTTTGCTGCTTTGGTGAGAAGTTGCTTATTTCTGTATAATGCTCCTAGTTTTTTGTGGACTTTACTTATTCAGTTTTGTCTAACTAAACTGTGTTCTTACATTAAGAAGACTTGGACTGCTATTCTAATGGCAGGACAAAAGTAACCTGATCTGTCTGAGGTGGGATAAACTCAGGTAGGCCTAAGTGTGAATTACTTGATATAGCTCTGACACCTTTTCACTTTTGGCTAACAAAAGTGTGTTTTTGCATTCAGAAAACTCAGACTGCAATTCCAGCGGCAGTAGAAAAGTATCCTTGTCTGTCTGAGTAGAAAGCACACAGGGAGGGTTTAACTAAGATTGTTTCACTAGCCAAAGGGCTTTTTAGGGACTTAATTATTTTGTGTTAATCTGCACTTGAGAACTACCTTTCCTCTACTTTTACATTAAGAAGTTCCAGGATCATCCACCTTGTGGCAGGTGTTTACCTGGTCTCTCTGAATAGGGAAGACTCCAGAGAGTTCAAAGTGTAGTTGTTTATTGGTCAGAGGGCATGGGGGTTAGTTTTCATCCTTCTTTTTCTGCCCCCTATGTATTAGGCATGTTTGTGCAGTAAGCTGCTCACCAAGCCATGGCAGTTACTAGTACCCTGTATAGTAGCAAATGCTTAGTTTGTAAAATGTAACTATAAAGCTAATACTTAGGACTTTAACCTCTAACACAGAAATGCTTTGCACAAAGCTAAGCTTAGGGCAGCTAGTTATCAAGTTGAACAGGACTAATACCAGATCATAGCCATTATCTAACATATATCCTTAACCCTAAACACCACTCAGGTGACCCAAGTAAATCAAGCCCTGAACCATAATAGCCCAACCCTAATACAGGTCTTGACTACATAGATATGCAATTTCCTGATGTCCCTGTGGCCAGCTTGGTAGATATGGGCATCCTGAGACAATGTAGCAATTGCCTCATGTAATTAGACAACTTTTTAATGAATTATGTATTATGTTCCTCCATTGAGACAAAACTCTCACTCACGAACAAGGTCGTCAAGAATATACATACTACATACCTCACACATAATGCTCATCACACGTACACACATACACCACTCATCACACACTCACACATACACCACTCATCACACACACACCACTCATCACACACACTCACACATACCATTCATCACACACTCACACATGCCACTCATCACGCACTCACACATACCGCTCATCACACACTCACACATACCGCTCATCACACACTCACACATACCACTCATCACACACTCACACATACCGCTCATCACACACTCACACATACCGCTCATCACACACTCACACATACCACTCATCACACACTCACACATACCACTCATCACACACTCACACATGCCACTCATCACGCACTCACACATACCGCTCATCACACACTCACACATACCGCTCATCACACACTCACAAATACCACTCATCACACACTCGCATACAGACATTCTTACACTGAGGCACTTAAAAAACCTTCTCATAGGTTCATAGGTAGGTACTAAGCTATCGGCCCAAGGGCCTACGTAAGCCTAGCCAACAAGGTTCCCTGGCTTACACCATCCAAACCTCAAAGACCTCCCAAGCCATCAAAATGTAAAACCTATCCTCATCTATGTCTAAACCACACACCAAAAACAAAACCTAACACCACACACAAACCTACACCCAGCGATCCCACAAAACAAGCCCATAAGACAAACCAGCACTTTACTCAGTACTCCTGTCATAAGGGATTGAGTTGGAGAAGATAACAGTTAGTTGCATTTCTGGAGCTAATATCTGCAGGATCACACACACACACACACACACACACACACACACACACACACACACACACACACACACACACACACACACGCACACACGCACACACACACACACACACACACACACACACACACACACACACACACACACACACACACACACACACACTCAGGCCACTGCACCGCAGGTACCAATATGATTCTATCACAGACCACGTGGATGTAAATGGCCAGAGATGCATTTCACTGGACTACATGAAAAGGACATTAGAGATATCCCTGAACATGTGTCACAGACAGATACGTGCCTTGCATTGAGCAACATTCTGCCTTCATCAGGGATGATGCCACAGTGTGAACACAAAATGTTTGATTTTAATAATTGGCTTAATTCTGGTGTCACTCCAGGGGGATTTAATATCTGTCAGCATGGGAAGACATGGCTAGCTGACCATGTTGTTTTGCTAAGGATGGTTTGCACCTGCCCCCTCCCACCAGGCTTTCAGATACTGGCTACAACTTTATCCACCCATTAGAGCCTTTTTTAAGCAATGTCTAAGTGACATAACTACCAGCATAACCAAAAAAAAAGAAAACTCAGAGCAACCTTAAAATGTCACTGATCAGTGCTAGCAGCCTAAACAAGAAACTCCGCATCCTACAAGCTTTCCTCATGCTGGATAATGTGGGCATCTGTGCTGTTACTAAGAGCTGGTTTAAAGCCTCAAAAAGTAGTCTGGCAGTGCAAAGCTACTGTGGCTTCCACACATTTAAGGTAACAGCAACACAGACAGGGGCTAAAGGTGCAGATGTCTTGATCTATGTTAAAACAAATAAAACTCCAGCTTGCTTAAACAGAATGATGTCTTGGAGTTTATCCACATTCAAGTTCCCATACAGAAGGTTCCTTACCATGTCCTGGCCAGCTACATGTCACCCACTATGACCCATGAAGCTCAAAACTCTTACCTAGACCTACTACAGTCATTTGCCATCCAATCAAATTCCCTATTTAGAGGAGACATAAACCACCCCTCTTTAGACTGAGAAATGTACATTGCATCTATAACACAGGTACACTGTTTCCTGGAATTTATCAACTCAAACACCCTTAACCAGATAGTGTGCACTCCAACCAAAGGATCAGAATATTGGACCTAGTACTAATCAACATGGGGGAGCATTGCACCAGCTGCAGTGTCACACCCTGATTGGTGAGGTCAGTCCACAAAGCTATTTCCTTTCAAATAAAAATCAACCCAGAAAACCCAAGTTAACCTGTTACAGTTAGGAACTACTCTAAAGCAAACTACATACTATTAAGTGATAGTTTGTCAAAATTCAGAGCTCCCTCAAACCCCAAGAACACAGCTACCTATGCAGAATTATTCACAGAACCCCAGTATAAACATATAAATGGCTGCATTGAGGCTGTCATACCTACCTGAAGTAAGTCCAAATCTAGCACCAAAAACAAACCGCACTGGTGGAATTCTTATGTTAATATATAACAAAAGAAAAAAGTCATGGCCAAGATCAGAAAGAGGAACTGTCATACAGACAAGAGTTCTCTGATTCAATTGAACAAGAACCAAGCAACGGTATGACATCAAGGACCAAGATAGTTATAGTACCACTGTACTTAGCCCTTATCAGACCCATCATTGAGTACAGAGCACCATTTGGCATGTGCCAAACCAAGCACTAGCAACAGCTGGAAGGCCCTCAAAGGTCCCTCAGCAAGAGAATACAGGATATGAATACTCTGTCCTACAGACAGCTCCTCAATGCCATCTCTGTACTCAGTCTCCGAAGGTTACTGAGAGGTGATCTATGCCTGGCATATAAGGCACCCTCAGATCTGGCTCTGCTTGATCTCTCGCACATCCACAAAACAAACAGAACCAGAAACACTAGTTCCAAGGACCTGAACTTTCCCTGCGACATAAGTAGAACATGCTGGAGAGGCTGATATGTGTCTGAAAGGATCCCACACAATGGAATAAGCTCTCCAGTCACATGAAGCAGAGCTCAACCTTGATCAGGGGATTGAAAATCACAAATTCATCCCTGGTCTGGCTTCCATGTCTCTGATGGTTGAAGGTTGACAGTAAGAAAATGAAACCCCAACAGACATACCTCCCCCACATAACCTTTAGCTACTTCATTACTGACATACCCCACCATACAGGCATCCAAGGTACTCGGGGACAAAACTGGGTTGGGTTACATGGCTAGGCTTTTAAAGACCTTAGGAGTCATTAGTCTAGTATAAACCTATGAACAACACCCCACCTGGGGGTCATTAGCCTAGTATAAACCTATGAACAGATGAACAACACCCCACCTGGGGGTCATTAGTTTAGTATAAACCTATGAACAACACCCCACCTGGGGGTCATTTGCCAAGTATAAACTTATGAACAACACCCCCACCTGGGGGTCATTAGCCTAGTATAAACCTATGAACCTATGAACAACACCCCACCTGGGTGTCATTAGCCTAGTATAAACCTATGAACATTTGAACAACACCCCACCTGGGGGTCATTAGCCTAGTATAAACCTATGAACAACACCCCACCTGGGGGTCATTAGCCTAGTATAAACCTATGAACCTATGAACAACACCCCACCTGGGGGTCATTAGCCAAGTATAAACCTATGAATCTATGAACAACACCCCACCTGGGGGTCATTAGCCTAGTATAAACCTATGAACATTTGAACAACACCCCACCTGGGGGTCATTAGCCTAGTATAAACCTATGAACAACACCCCACCTGGGGGTCATTAGCCTAGTATAAACCTATGAACCTATGAACAACACCCCACCTGGGGGTCATTAGCCAAGTATAAACCTATGAATCTATGAACAACACCCCACCTGGGGGTCATTAGCCTAGTATAAACCTATGAACATTTGAACAACACCCCATCTGGGGGTCATTAGCCTAGTATTAAACCTATGAACATTTGAATAACACCCCACCTGGGGGTCATTAGCCTAGTATAAACCTATGAACCTATGAACAACACCCCACCTGGGGGTCATTAGCCTAGTATAAACCTATGAACAGATGAACAACACCCCACCTGGGGGTCATTAGTCTAGTATAAACCTATGAACAACACCCCACCTGGGGGTCATTAGCCTAGTATAAACTTATGAACCTATGAACAACACCCCACCTGGGTATCATTAGCCTAGTATAAACCTATGAACATTTGAACAACACCCCACCTAGGGGTCATTAGCCTAGTATAAACCTATGAATCTATGAACAACACCCCACCTGGGGGTCATTAGCCTAGTATAAACCTATGAACATATGAAGAGCCAGGACTGCAAATGTACCAGACTGTGGTGGTATCAGAGTCATGTGGCAGAAGTGACAGGAGTGCAGCTGTACCAGACTGTGCTGTAGAGGTGTCAGCGCTGCAGTTTTTGTATCAGGGTGTGGGTGGTAACAAAGTCATGGGGGACAGGTGTCATCACTGCAGCTGTATCAGGCAGTGGGAGTTACAGAGTCATGAGGCAGAGGTACCAGAACTGCAGGGGTAAAAGGCTGTGGGTGGTAATGGAGTCATGGGCAGAGGTGCCAGGACTCAAATTTACCAGGATATGGTGGTAATAGAATCATGGGACAGAGGTGCCAGGACTGTAATTTTAACAGAATATTGTGGTAACCGAATCATGGGACAGAGGTGCCAGGTCAGAGGAAAAGCATTTTACTTGGTTACTTGGTTCATCTCATAAGTAAACGTATTGCATCCAGAAAAAAGGAGGTTATTACCTCTCTATACTCCTCCCTCATTAGACCAATAATTGAGTATAACACCTCTTTTGCTATGTACCTCTCCAAACATCTTCACCAACTGGAAAGGCCACAGAAATACCTCACAAAGAGAGTCCATGGCCTCCAACACCTGTCCTATATGGACAGGCTAAAATCACTATCACTCTACTTGGTATCATACAGATTACTCAGAGGTGATCTGTGTCTCGCCTACAAGGCAATCTCGGACCCTGCCCTACTAAAGATGCTCCATATCCATAAGTCTAACTCCTCACACATTACCCGTTTGAAAGGCCTTAATCTAATATGCAACATCAACAAAACCTGCTGGAGAGACAGGTTTGTCTCCCAGAGGCTGCTCTATCTCTGGAATAGACTTCCCATGCACATCAAATAGAGTACCTCACTGGCCCTCTTCAAGAGCAACCTTGATGAGTGGATGGGAAACCACAAATTTGTCCCATGGGTTCCACCTGTGTCCCTCATTCACAGGGGTGACAAGTGCTGACTGAAATTACTTTTTGGGATAAACTCTTGGCTAGGCTTGTAAAGGCCCTAGGGCCATTAGCCTAGTAACCTGCTATGATCCTATGATCCTATGACTGCAATTTTACCAGGATGCAGTGGTAACAGAGTCATAGCAAAGGTGCCAGGACTGTAATTTTACCAGGGTGTGGTAGTAACAGAGTCATGGGATAGAGGGGCCAGGACTGTAATTTTACCAGAATGTGGTGGTAACAGAGTCATGGCAGAGATGCCAGGACTGTAATTTCACCAGGGTGTGGTGGTAACAGAGTCATGGGACAGAGGTGCCAGGACTGTAATTTTACCAGGGTGTGGTGGTAACAGAGTCATGGGACAGAGGTGCCAGGACTGTAATTTTACCAGGATATGATGGTAACAGAGTAATGGCAGAGGTGTCAGGTCTGTAATTTTACCGGGATATGGTGATAACACAGTCATGGGCAGAAGTGTTGTGACTGCAGTTGCACTGGACTTTAGTGGTAACAGAATCATGGGAAAGGGGTGTATGCATGCAGTTGTGCAGGATGTGGTGGTAACAGAGTCATGGGCCAGTGTCAGCACTAGAGTTGTTTTAACTTTTGTTCATAAAGTTACTTTGGTATCTGTGGATATATAAGGAGAAGGAAGAGGTTTTAAAACTGCTTCTCATTGTAATACGAAATAAGAAAGTGCACATTTTGAAAATATACTAACTTTTAGTGCATTAATATTCCAAGATATAGATAGATAGATAGATAGATAGATAGATAGATAGATAGATAGATAGATAGACAGACAGACAGATAGATAGATAGATAGATAGATAGATAGATAGATAGATAGATAGATAGATAGATAGATAGATAGATAGATAGATAGATAGATAGATAGATAGATAGATAGATAGATAGATAGATAGATAGATAGATAGATAGATAGATAGATAGATAGATAGATAGATAGATAGATGGATAGATAGATAGATAGATAGATAGATAGATAGATAGATAGATAGATAGATAGATAGATAGATAGATAGATAGATAGATAGATAGATAGATAGATAGATAGATAGATAGATAGATAGATAGATAGATAGATAGATAGATAGATAGATAGATAGATAGATAGACAGATAGATAGATAGATAGATAGATAGATAGATAGATAGATAGATAGATAGATAGATAGATAGATAGATAGATAGATAGATAGATAGATAGATAGATAGATAGATAGATAGATAGATAGATAGATAGATAGATAGATAGATGATAGACAGATAGATAGATAGATAGATAGATAGATAGATAGATAGATAGATAGATAGACGGATAGACGGATGGATGGATGGATGGATGGATGGATGGATGGATGGATGGATGGATCATAGGTAGATTCAGACATACTGAATCAACACTGTTTGGTATCACTCTAGCAGTAAAACCAGCCATCTTACATTAAGAGGGCCCCCCTGCATCCTTGTGACAGAAGTATGTAGCCAATGACCCATCTGAGTCCCATATCACTTTGTGGGTACATAGGGTATTGTTGATTTGATAGCGTGAAGGGACATTGTTTGTGCCAAAGGGAATGATGATGCATTTGTTTGCATTCAGTTTGATACCATGACCAAGACACCAATCATTGGTCTGAGTAAGACCCTCCTGGAGTACACTGGCATCATTTGCGGTTTCAATAATTCTACCCAGTTTGCAGTCATCTGCAAACTTGGTCAGCCACAATCCCTTCATTTTGACCTGAACTTCTGAGAAGTATATACCAAACAGTAGGGGGACCAGCACTGACCCCTGTGGTAACCCGATGATAACAGGTCTGTTGGATGCTGTGGAGTCACCCACTTTGATAGCATCTGTCTGGTTTGTGAGCCATTTAGCAACTCATCTTACAACAAAGGGGTTTACATTCAGTTTGTTGGTAATGCCTGAGTGTGGGATTGTGTAGAAAGCCTTTGTCAAGATGAGGTACGCTGTGTGCCCAGATTTGCCCTCATCACTAGCCCTGGTCACATTTTTGAAATAACCCAAAAGATTTAACAGGCAGGATGTGCACTTGACAAAGTCAAACTGGGTAGAATCCAGGGTTTGGAGGCCACATGTCTTTCTGCATGAGGTCCATGATGACACGCTCCACGGCCTTACAGAAGAGAATGGTGAGGCTTACAGGTCTGTAATTCCCCGGGTCTGTTGCTAGGCCACCTTTGTGGAGGGTATAACTGTTGCTGTTCTCCATTCCACAGGAACAAAGCCTTTGGTTAGACTATGATTGAAAAAGGTACTTAATAGTGATACTAGTTAATGTTTTAGCCTGTTTAGAAGACAACCTGGGATGCCATCGGGTCCCATAGAGGCTGTACTTTTTGCCTTGCACAAGGCTTTGATGACCGGTTCTTCAGATATTTGGGGGGGGGTTGGGGCAAGGTTAGTGATAGAGTTGGAGGGGATAGCAGGTGAAATTTTTGCCAAACCTATACAGTAGCAAGTTTGCTATCTCTGTGGGGATCAATGTGTGTTACCATCGGTCACTATTTCTGCACATCCTTGGGTCCCATCTTTTAGGTTATGTACGGAGCTGTAAAAGGCCTTATTGTTATCCTTGGCTGTGCTAGCTAAATATCTCTCAAAGGAGGCATTAGAGGATTTGACAAGTTGCCTTATTTGCCTGGTGAGGCTGTGGAAGGTACTTTTCCATTGTTGGGGCCTTGCCTTTGTTTTCTTAGACAGAAACTTTTTGCATTTATTGTAAAGTTTGTTGATGCTGGATGTCCAAAATGGCAGCTTATGTTTACTTGGGGTTCCAGTTTTGATTCTTTCTGGTACAACCAATGTTTTACACTTATGCAAGTAATTGTACAGGACTTTAGTATAAGCTTCAGCATATTTACTACTTCCAGCTTGGGGGTGGCTTGGAATGCATTTATACCTTCACATAGGAGGGTTTAGTTTGCTTTGTTGAAGTTTTTTAGACTGATTTCACCCTTTGTGAGTTCTGGTGTTAGTGCCAGCTTGAAGGTGACTGGTTGTGGTCAGATATAACTAATGAGCATCCGACAGTTGTAACAGTGCATCTCTTAGAATTTTGGTGATGGCCAGATCTGGAATATTTGTTCCTCTTGTCAGGGTATGAACAATTTGTTCCAAGGCATTTGAAATAACAAAGTCAAGGAACATTTCCTGTAGCAAGTTGGGCCTAGCGTAGGTTTTGCAGTTGATGGTGGGATGACTGAAATCCCCCATAACCAGAGTATTTGGTAAAATTTGGATTTTCTCCAGTTTGGTAAGCTAGGCTTCATGGGCATTGCAACTCATGGAAGAGGATCTATAACTGGCTATGACTTGAATGGGGGTCTTACCCACCATAACCTGGAGTATCTCCATGGAGTTCTCCAGTCTAACAAGACAAGAGGTGAATTTATTTCTAATATAGTTAGAAACACCACCTCATTTGGTTTTCACACATTCATTTGCTCTCTAAAAGTGTGGAAGGCATTGTAGCCTTGCAAAGCCAGGGTACTCTCTGAGGCCTTAAATGTTATAAAAGTTCTTCCCAGGAGTACAGTTTTTGGTTTAAGCTCCTAGCATTTAGCAGCATGATCCTTTTTTTGTTCTTGGTGACTTTCATGTCAGCAGTGTTTTTTTCAAGACCTTGCCTAAAAAAAGGCACTATGGGAGTGGCAAGAGCCTTTGCCAGCAGATAAATGCCTAGAGGTGCCAGGTGCAAACCATCTCTGTCAAAGCAGTGAGTTTGTCGACCATGGCTTCCCAGGCTGACAGGAAATAGATCCCCTTTGAATGACACCAAAAACTAAGCCAATTATTGAAGTCTATCATTTTTTTGTTTATACTAGGCATCATTCTAGGTATGGGTAGTATGCTGCTCAAGGCTAGAGACATACATACCTGGGACACATACTCAGAGAGCTCAACCATATTTCTTCTCATGTAGTCCATTGAGGTACATCTCAGGTCATTTGCACCAACATGAAGTATGACAATGTCGTAATGGTACTTGTTGCCAAGAGACCTGAGTGCATGCGTGATCTGATGAATCCTGGAAGTGAACAGGCAGATGACCCTAACTTTCTCCTTGTCCAGTCTGGTGAGTAGGACATCCGTGTGTCTCACTATTGAGTCTTCAATGACAAGAAAATTTGATTTTTGAGTGTTTCACCTTATGGGCTTGGTAGGTAAGACACTGGTGTTGCTATGTATCATGGGTGCTGTGGGGACTGTGTTAGTTGTAGCAGTCTTGTGTTTAGCTAAGTTTTTCAAGAGAACCTCCACGTATGTAGATTTTTGTGTTTGATGCATACTATGTGTATGAGTAATGGTACTATGTGCATATGTAGTGGTGGGTGAGTTGACAACCTCTTCTGTGCTACTATTTTGAGTGAGAAAAAGCAAGGATTCAAGATTCTTGTAATACGTACATCTCTCGCACTCTGTACTAGACTGTGTTATTAGTAGAGGCTTGTCTGCATACATGAGGAAATTGCCACACTGCCTCAAGAGACTCAAGTCAACAAGGTTGGCAGGAGAAACCAGGGTAGTCCAACTGTCCATAATGTTAGGTTGAAGACTGTTGTCACTACTGCTGGCTTGAAAGAATCTTTCATAGAGGAACTCAGTGGTTGGATATTTCTGCCTGGGGGTTTATTTATTTATTTATTTATTTATTTGTTGCTGGTGGTTTAATAGGTTACAGGTCACTAACAGTATTTCTTTGACCAAGAAAGCACTAAGGATGAGGGCTACACTAGTGTGCTACAGTAGTATCTAAGGGAAAAATTGTTGAATTTAACTGTCTTGCTTTGGCACACAATTGTGCAACAGTGCGCCCAAACAAGTAGAAACCTGCTGAATGCAGGGTCTAAATATCAGAAGCTCAAAACTTAAAAAAAAAAAAACTTTAAAAAGATTCAAAAGGACCAATCAGGACACATATTCCAAGCCTTAGACTGTCCTCCCTGTACTGGACAAGGTCCAATCAACACAATCCTCTCATTAAAATTCAGCTAGGACCCTTCCAATCCAACCATATGCATAAGAGCATAACAGTGTTTTACCCACCATTGGTATTGTGCAAGGTAATTCACGTGTTCATTTCATGCCCATCCTTGCACTCACTGAGGACAAGGAAGAAGAACTTAAACAGAACAGGGTGTCTACCAGCTCATGGCATGACACACAGACAAATGTGGAAGATGTTTACCAGCCCATGGCATGACACACAGACAAATGTGGAATATTGCCAATTCACCTAGGGCATGTACTAGCCCACTGTGCCACATGCACAAATGTGGAAGACTTTATCAGTTGCTGTAGGATACATCTTTGGGATGTGAGAGAAAACTGGCACACTTAACAAAAAATCACCATGTATAAGCAGTGTTGTGCTAGTTAGTTATAAAAGTAATAAGTTACTATTACTAGTTACTTTTCAAAGAAAGTAATATATTACTGTTGTTATTTATTACTTTTCTAAAAAATAATAATATATTACCATTACTAGTTACTAACTAAAGTAACCCGTTACTTTTGCATAAGTATAGTTTATCAATTATAATATTGAGATTTACTCACACAAATAAGCACAAGCATATAGGTGTATTATTAAAGTTGTATACACAGTGTTAAAATAATGATGAATAGCATTTAACAGTTGAAAATCTCCAGCAGACTAGTCTTTATAGGAAGGCAGTACAGTAGTGTAGGAATTAGCATTGTCACCTCACAGCAAGAGGTTTTCCAGTTTGATTCTTGGCTGGGGAGCCTTCTTTGTGAAGTCTGCATATCTGCCATACCTCTCAACCTGGAAACATTAAAAATCTGGACAAAGGCCTGCGAAAAACTGGTGCAACTAGCCAAAAATTGGGATAAATTTGGATACATAATTGTGTAACCCCACCCACTTCAGTGGGATTGTGGATACTGACATAAAGGTTGAAGTTACTAAATAATGGCAGACATTTGAATTTCAGACATTATATCCCTCAGAAAATACATACTAATGTAAAACCTGTTATTCTACTCACTATCTGAGTTTACATGAGCAATATTTAAAATTTGCCCCAATTTTTTGGCCCTTTGTCCCACCATTATTTTTGGCTTTGTCCAGATTTCTTGTTCTGTGAGATTGAGAGGTATGACTGACACACACACACACACACACACACACACACACACACACACACACACACACACACACACACACACACACACTACTTCCTTGGACTACACAATGTGGCAAGACACTTTATTTTGTTGATGCATTCAGCTGATAGTAAATATATCAATATTAAAAACAACAAGAAATACTGTGTAAAAATCATGTCTTGCAGTGGTGCACTATAAATGACAAGCTACATTCATGCACTTTGGAATCCCCCCCCAAATAACAAATGAAACATTGTATAAATCTGTACTTGTGCTGATAATTTTGTTTCCTTACATGAACTGCACACATAGTTGCTTAAAGTGGAAAACATTAGTCTGCATGAGCATCAAAGCAAAAGAAAAAGCATGTAGAAGGCAGTCAAGGCAGTGAAGGAAAGATGACCACTAACGCCACCCACCCTTCTTCTTTGGATAAAGCATATGAAGGCATTAACTTTTTGTTAATTAATAGTTTGTTGATTATGAAAACTGAAACATAAAATGATTTTGGCTACTAATATAAATGGACTTGTTAATAACATTTATACTGTACTTTTGCAGCATGTTCCCGTTACAAAGTAATGACGGTCACTTGCAGTGACACAAAGCTCCACACAACGACATTTATTCCTGCGATTAAACTAATCTGCAGCTGTAAATCCCACTTTATGTCAAGACAAAAGTTGATTGACTTGACAGCATTGGATCACAAAGAAGAAAATCTGAAATCTGCACTGACTGGTGACCAAAGCTGTAAAAAGTAATCAACTATCGCTGTTATATGTTTATTGCACAGCTATTTGGTTCCTATACTGTTTATTTTCTGGAAGAGATTCTTTTTTTCTTCCAAATAGCATCATGGCAGGGAATTGCACTTCAGGAAAATGAGAGACAATCTGTCTAATTTCATACCCATCAACAACACACAAATTCTCTTGGGCCATCTGGTACTATTCCTGGGATATTAGCGGCTCCCCCGGGCAGTTTGCAGTTAGTAAACTCATTTCTAGTAAAGTGCACTCCAGGCCTCCTGCAGATGCAAACAAATAATCAAAGGGGCGACCACTAGCAACACTTATCAACCCTGTATTTCTCATTTTCTGTAGGTATCCATATCTTTACAGATTTCAAAACACTTTCCACTCCAAGCCTGAGTCTGGCCGACAGCTGTCTGTAAACGATTCGGGACTGACCCTCAGCCCTTACTCCGGATCCTTCCCAGCTTTCTCCATCAGTCCTACAACTACTAGCAATGTATGTCACCACAATTTGAAATTCCTTTATTTGCATATTTATTAAAAATACAAAACACTGCCATTTAAAACTTGAATAACTCTTATCCCTACATATGCTATATTAGAACAAAATATTTTAGCACCATAATGATGGTCCTGTTATCATGTACTATATTATATTATTTTTCCACTGGGCAGCAGCCTTCACCATTGCTCTAGCACTTCAAAACTGATCAAAAAGAAACTTGACACAAAACATACGTAAAAGGCTGTGTTTACTACCCCCAGCAGTACTGGTTACTTGCAATGTAAGACAATACCCGCTGCAAATGTTGGCAGAAGTAATGGAGTTTCTATTAGCAAATAGTTGTAAGCTCATAAGTTCATACACACACACACCACACGTTCTACAACATCTGACGTGATTTACAGACTCCCCCCTCACAATCTTAAATTACTTTCAGGGTGAAGTTGAACTGGTTTCGGGGCGCGCTGAGCTTGGTCACAGTGCCAAATCTAATATGAGCTTTTAAGTCTCAACAAAGATAGACATTACTTTATAAATACAGAGGAATTTGATATGGTTTAGAGGTATGATGCCCTCCCTGTGTTTGCATGGATTTCCTCTAGGTTCTCTGGTTTCCTCCCACATTCCCAACACATGCTGCAGTGGATTGGACATTCTAAATTGACCGTAGGTGTGAGTGTGTGCATGCGTGTGCCTTGTGATGAAGATTGGGCACCGGGCGGGCAACTCAACACTGTAAAACTCTACTGCCACTTATTCTGTAGATCAATGATCCACCATGGTGACCCCTAATGGGAGCAGCCAAATGGAAAGAAAACTAGTCTTTATAGCTAGAGAGTCACAAATAATTAAATCAAACCATACACAGCCAGCACCATAAGACATATACAACCTATCATGTTTTGTCAACTTTTTGCAACTAAAAATCAATACCCGAAAAGAATTTTAAATAGAACATAAAAAAAGTCAAGACAAATGTTGGTTGATCATAGATTCACCAGAAGAGTCCTGCTTGGTGCAGTGGGTTGGGGCATCAGATGTTAAACCGATGAGTGGTAAGTTCAATTCTATTTGACAGTGGTATGGAGAACCAATGCAGTCTATTATACAGCAAGGTAAGGGTATGATCTCTAGCAAGATAGAATTGTCCCAGTGTTAGGGGGTGTTTTAGTAGGTGAGACTCCCACAGTACCAGGGCAGGGCCAGATTCTGGTTGTCAATAGCTTTCATCTGCTTGGAGTGCTAAAAAAATGAAGTAAATTTTGCTGCAGACTAATTCTAATGATCTATTATGAATGCTACATGCTATGAGTTGTGCCAACATTATCTTCTAATTAGTTATCCAAATTGCCCCTTCAAAGTCTCTAGTACCTCCTAATCAAGGGCGCCCGCAGGCAGGTGCAAGGGGGTGCACTTGCACCCCCCTGGAATCTGCTGACTAGTTAATCTTTCCATTTAAAATTACAAAAAAGTTTTTTGGGGGGTTCTTCTATAAGAACACCCTTCAAGTCCAGGCGCAGATGCTGACATCATCGCGCGGTGCACAGTTTGCGAGCGGGAACTGAAACAGACGGTTTCAGGTTTTGAAATGGGTTTACTTTACTGTGACTCTGACTTAACAGACGGGACGCTTGTCACAGTGAGTAAGGTGTGTGTGTGTGTGTGTGTGTGTGTGTGTGTGTGTGTGTGTGTGTGTGTGTGTGTGTGTATGTGGTCTGTGTTTCATTTAGATGTATGTAGTGGCGTATAGACATGTATATGTATAGTATAGGCTATAGTGAGTATGGTAACACCTTAATGTGATCCCTGTGCACAGTACACTATGTAACGTGTTATTTTAACCTTTTGTACACATACCCATGGCTGTGTGTCATTCGAGACTCACCTGCTTTGAGCTGTTTTCTCATGCATTCCGATGAAATTTCATGTTGATAAGTTATCAGCTGTCTATCACTTGATGGTCTACTTTACAATGACTTATAAAAACAAGTAACCTCCAATGGTGTTTGGAAAAAACTGGTATAACCAAGAAGATATATAAACAATTTTGATTTAATTTGGATTCTTTCAAGGTACAGCTACTGGACATTAGCAAGTGCAACTGTCATGTATTAAAACAGGTAGTCACCAAAGAAAATTTCTTTATTGTTATTGAACACCAATGACCAAGTCCTTGCTGTTATTTGAAATGCATCATTGTACATAATAAAGTGAGATGCTCAAGTCCTATTATTACGCAGCAGTAAACAAGTCTGCAGGAATGCCTTTACTATAACATCTTGTTGCATCTTGTCAAACACTGGATGCAAGCTGAGCTGTATGTAGCACATCTTCATGTAATGCATGTTTTAAGGTCCTTGTAATTATTCAGAGGTATCACTCTAGTACTAAAGTCCTGGTTATCTTGCTACACCTACAATGGATGGACAGCAAAGAAGAAAATAAGACGCTGCACAATGACCTGTACAGAGTAATCATTTTACTGAAATAATGTATAGCCTGAGTGAACTCAGTGTATGATGCTGAAGGAACGTGGTCTCAGATAGCTGAAACAAAGCATGACAGCAGAATTTGTTGGTTCCTGTAACCCAGTCAATGCCAAACCCAGTAGATGAGAAATCTATAACTCATGTATCACATCAACATATGGAAGGAGGAGAGTAAGAATATGGATTATTACCGGACTTGCAGACTACCTTGTGGTTGACATTGATGCACTGTACAGATATTGGTAGTCAGACTGATTTATAGAGAGTGAATTCACCCGTACCCTTACTACATCTCTTACTCCCAGGCCAAATCTCAGATTAGTCTGACAAAGTTCCATATGACCAATCTATATCAACAGAAAGGAGACCATACTTTACAAAGGGATTCATCTAGTCATTTTGAAGAAGGAATAAAGTATGTACTTTATTCACAGGTTAGTATGGATATCCATGTTTTATGTGTATAATAACTGGTGTAAGATCATCTGAGTTGTATAAACAAGTTAATAAAGCCCAATATCTCATTAGCTGAATGGTGCAGTGTGCACCTTTGTTTGACAACACATTGGAATTCCAGAGCTCTGTAGAAGTATAGGCTTAGAGAAAACCAGTGTGTGTGTGTGTGTGTGTGTGTGTGTGTGTGTGTGTGTGTGTGTGTGTGTGTGTGTGTGTTTTCATTTGCAACAGTAAATCAATCGCTTCCTTATAGTTAGGCTGGAATAAATGGTCTGATTTTAAGGATGACATATCAATATAGTGCAATAAATCATACAAATCTCAGTCATTTATCCTGAAAGCTGTTTCTTGGTGGGCAGATGTACTATGCATGGAGGAAATAAAATATTACATAAATCTGGAAGATAGGTGATGGTAGAGTCACATACATTACAATAAACACTTTAGTCAATTACTAAATAATTTCCTGTCTTAATTTATATGGGAACAACTACTGGGAGTGCTTAATTTTTTATTCATCCGTCTGATCTAATAACAACTGACAAAAACAATAAAATGTACACAACACTGGAAATTGTGTTGAAGAAGGGCATGGACTAAACCACAAAGTGTAAGTGAACATTTTTTTTTAGCTAATGAACAGCAGAGTCAGAGTTCTGGTATGGTTATATATGCCAAAACAGGAGTCGAGCATAGGTTACTGCAAATTATTATAGCTTTAGAGCAATTGTACATTTCCATTATGGCACTGATTAGTTTATTGACTGACATACATAAGCATATTTACAAATAAACATATTCAGACATTCAAAATGGATTAACAATGGTCATCTATTAAAGATAAGCATAGATATAGGCAATAGTAATCTGAGAAATTAAAAAAAAACAACCTGACTGCTGTGATTTCTGCACATACTAGTATGATGGAGAAAAAAACTGTTGTTTTCATAAATAAAAAAATAGTCCTAGTGAATCTTTCCATAGTGATGGTAGGCAATTTTAATTGTAACCTTAGCAAACAAAAGGGATAAATAGCACGGCTACTACATATTTATAGACTCTACTTCAGCTACTAAAAGATAACTGTTTCCCTGTGACTCGGACTTAACAGACGGGACGCTTGTCAGAGTGAGTAAGGTGTGTGTGTGTGTGTGTGTGTGTGTGTGTGTGTGTGTGTGTGTGTGTGTGTGTGTGTGTGTGTGTGTGTGTGTCTGTCTGGATGTGGTCTGTGTTTCATTTAGATGTATGTAGTAGCTACTACATATTTATAGACTCTACTTCAGCTACTAAAAGATAACTGTTTCCCTGCTCTCTTTGGAGTCCCGTGCCCTTCTAAACTCAGCAAATCAGTCGACTGCTTGCCCTTCTCAGTTATTTAAGCAGGGAAGCACTCCTTGCATATATTCCTGATAACAAACACATTTTGTCCATCACTTTTCCATACAAGGTATAATGATATAACAAACTGAAATTTGCCATGGAAGCTGACACTCATCCTCTGTATACCAATTTGTATGATGCAGCAGGCAAAACATTTATATTCTCTTACACTATAATTTCCTTAATTGCTTTGTTTATAATTTGTTGATCCAGTAAGACAAAGGAGGTAAAAGTGGTGACAGAAAAGTGTTAGGCCTGACAAAATGAGCTACCTAGGTAAGCACATTCTTTGTCACGGGTTGTGTAAATTGAACCCTGATATGCTTTATATTGTTCCTTACCTCAGCCTGCTATGAATCACTGTCACTCTGTTCTTTTTCGTTTTCATGAAGTTGACAGCAAATTAGGTGACACTATAGGGACTGTGTTGGAATCCAGCAGTTTTAACTGTGTATAGTCCTCGGAAAATATAAATGTTGGATATTTCTTTTTTATTTTTAATTTTATTAAAGTCATGCTAAGGAGCCTGCAGAATATATAGCATTTCCAATAGAAAGTTTTCTTAAGAAATTATTAAAACAGACTACACTTATTGCTTTCGGGACTTACTTTTGTTTTTTGTCTGGATAAAAGAGAATATTGTCCAGGTCGTTTATATCTATGGCGAGGAAATTGAGATTCTCTCTTCTTTCTGCATAAATAAGCATAGATTATTAAAAAATAATTCATTGGTAAAAAAATAAAAATGCCAATTATTACTATATTTTCATATGTGACATTCAGTAAAAGAACTTATAATTTGTAAGTTCAGAATTTAGCATAAAGTACTTTTTCTTATTAATAGCTTAACTTTCCCTCATACTTGTTCAGTTCCTCAGAAAATCTATGGTTCCTGTATTTTTGTGTCCTTGCAAAGCCAGTAGCGCATTGATGCAGCAGTAGCATTGTTGCCTGACAGCTACATGTTCTCTGGTTTGATTCTTGGCTGGGGTGCCTTACCTTCTGTATGCCCTCCCTGTTTTTGTTTCCTCCCATCTTACAAAGACGTGTCTGTCTGGAGTGTTTCTCCCTGGGCCTCTGCTAAAAATTAGCTTTTGTTCCAAGTCAGACTTTCCTGGTTAACAAATGTTAAAAATGACACACATTTAAATATCAGACTTCATATTCTTCAGAAAGTGCATGGTAACACAAAAGCTTTTATTCTTTTATTCTACCAATTTTCTAAGTGTATAAGATGAATATTTGAAATTTGTCCCTATTTTTGGGACTGTATTCCCCCATTATTGGCTTCATCCAGGTTTTGTGCTAAGGTTGAGAGCTATGGTAAGAACTGAATATGTTTGGGGGCTATATCCCCCCATTACTGGCTTTGTCCGGGTGTTTTTTGCTAAGAGGTTGAGAGCTATGGTGAGGACTGAATTCACTGAATGTTTGGGGGCTGTATTCACCCATTATTGGCTTTGTTCAGGTGTTTTGTGCTAAGAGGTTGACAGCTGTGCTATGGTGAGAACTGAATTCACTAAATGGTAGTCATTTAAGTTTCTGTCTTCCTCTTTCACAAAACAGCTGATTTGGCATAGTGGTATGTTTCTCTGACTGTTTTGCATAGGGTCTCCTGGGTTCAAGACGTGGCAGTGAAATGTATGGTGGTAACACAGCATTTTATTCTAGCAACTTTCCAACATTACACAAGCAATGTTTAAAATGTGTCCCCGATTTTTGGCCTCCCCCCCCAATAAATTTTGGCTTTTTCCAGATTTCTTGTGCTGCAAAGTTTAGAGATGCATCTGAGTGTGGAGTAGATTTTACAAGGAGCTGATAGCTGCAGGGGAACAAAAGTTTAGTGCTGCTTATGCTTGGTCTGCTTGCATTGTTAATAGCACTACAGGTAGTGTACTTGCTTTTGATGCTGAAGGCTGTGGGTTCTGCTCCTACAGTAGGTAGATGCATTGTTGATACTGTACTGTGTTGTAAAGGGGGTGGATGCTGCAGTCCTTTTTGGCAAAGATACCTATTAACTATGAACCTGTTATCAGTTTGCCATCCATTCCCTATTGCGGTATTACTAGCTTATCATTTTTTTAATGCATGCAACAAAGGCAATTTATTCTTCAAGGGCAACAGGCACTTTATTGTAGATGAAACAATGACATATAAAGTTGTTTGCTAGCAGCAACCTCTTTATTAGTTACAGATTTCTTTAATGTGGATTTTACTACTTCAGAAATTGTGCATATTTACTGAGACTGGTGGACTATAGAAGGTTGAGTAGACTTTTTATGATGGAAATGTTCTGAATTGGGTAGTTTTGTCATTGGTGTATGCATTTTGTTTCATTGCTTGCTGGAAAAATGTTCAAAACCATAAACTTAAAATGCCCTCTAACAACTGTACTGTATTGTACAAGGAATATAATGTAATACAGTCAGGAAGGTGTATCAAAGAGCATGCGTATCAAAGAGCATGTGTATGTTTCATGTTCAAGGGGCCTATGATTTTGAAAACGGCCCAGAGTTAATCTTTATCTGCCACTGGCAAAATGTATTTTCTTTGAATGTGGGTTTCAATGCTGTTTCAATTCATGTGAGTTTCAAGGGCAGAGAAGTTTTAATGCTGTCTATTTTCATTGTGAGACTACATTGCTTTGTTTAACAGATATCTATTAGGGTTTGTGCTGTAAAATGCAAAATAAAGCTTTCAAATGAAATCTAAATCATTGCAGAAGTAAAGCAGTATGCACATTACAGTGTTTATGGTAAATGGGGCAAAATAACCAAGGAATGGGACATTGTAAAGGCTGCAGGGGGGAGTCCATTCGACCATGATTTTGTGAGGGGGGGAAGGGTAGCAAACTCAGAGAGCCCCGGTTGAACTATACCTCTCAGTTCACCATATTTTTGCAGAATGAATAGATATTTGCTTCTTATTTTTGGTTTGTTCCTCATAAAATTTGTGGTTTTTCTAGCAAATCATTTAGGAATTAAGTCACTAAATGACAGACATTGAGTTTCAGACGTCATAACCTTCAGAAAAATGCATGCTAATGCAAGACCTGTTATTTTATACAAGAGGAATTTTCAGTAGTGTTTGTATGTTCTCCAAATATATTTAGCCTTGTTCAGATTTCCTGCATTAAGAGGTTGAGAGGTATGTGCAAATCGCTTTGTAGAATTCGGAATATCCAAACCTCTCTACTGTCCCCAATTTTGGCTCAAAATGTTGCTCTCCCCTAATAATCCCTCCTCAAAATGGCAATTTTGGAAGAAAACATGGAGGGTTTACAATTATATATAACTGTAATGATCAGAGTTATTACTTTTATTTCAGAAATGCATGTAGATACTATTTTGTTAGCTGCTCAAGTTAACAGTGTTAGTATTAAAAAGGTGTCCCTTTTTTGACAGGTTCCCAGCTGTATTGTGTGGCAACTTTATATTTTTGCATCACATTTTTGGTCTGTTTTTAATAAAATTGTGGTTTTCTGGCAAATTAGTGGCAAATCATTAAAGATTGAAGTTAGAAAATAATGGCAGACATTTGAGTTTCAGATTTCATACCCTTCAGAAAATTCGTACTAATGCAAGACCTACTACTGTTCTATTATCTAAGTTAATAAGAGCAATATTTAAAATTTGTCCTTATTTTTGGGCCTGTGTCCCACTTCTAGTTCTATGTATGGCTTTGTCCAGATTTCTTGCTCTGAAGTTGAAATGTATGAGTGTCAGAGCCATCACCGTCAGCTAGAGACATTTCACATTGTGACATACTTGTTGCACCCCACTCCCCATTGTAGTGGCTCTGGATGTGTCCAAGGAAGGCAAGGAGCAGTTATGCAGTGTAAGTGTGCAGAGTATTCCCCCATCCAAGGTAGACCACAAGTACGACCATGGCTTTTCATCTGTCCTTGATTTTGCAGAATGTTCTGATTTTCTGTCATATTTTTATACTGTTGATTTATGCTTCTTATTATTCAGGAAATGCATGCTGTCACAGTGCCCTGTTGCTCTGTTTAAGTAGCAATGATTTAACGACCATCAGATAAGCTTGTCGGAGATTGTAAGATGCAAGTAAGCTTTCATAAGCATACTGTTAAAGAATTACCAGCAATGAAAGCCTTTCCGCTGTTGCCATGCCAAGAATATTTACATAACTAGATAATGTATAAGCCTTAGGTATTGAAATGCATATGGCAGTATTTGTAATAAAGGACAGGATTACAGTATTTTCAGAAGCTCATTACATTTGTTGGAGACTTGCAGTCATCTTTTGCTGGAGACTTGCAGTCATCTTTGCAGGCTTACCCGTAAACTAAACAGAATGCCAATCTATCATGTGCGGTCCATACCTTACGCAGGAATCCTTTAAGCAATTTATCTTGAGCTTGTTTCTTGCTTGCTGTTCATTTTTTACTTTGATCATGTCTTCCCCATGAACCAAGTAGATAGTTGTGTCAGGCAGTAGGTCTTTTTTGGATAAGAAACAAATATTGTCTGTATAAGAAGGAGGTTGCATACCCCTCAGCTGTCCAGGTTTTTGTCCAGATTTTTTGCCCCATATTCTTCCTAAAGGATTGAAGTTGCTAAATAATGACAGACATTTGAGTTTTAGATGTCATATCCTATAGAAAAATGCATACTAACATCATCATAATCTTCTTTCGGTCGCCACAGTGGATCATCTGTTTCCATTTCTTCCTGTCCTCTGCATCTTGCTCTGTCACACCAACCACCTGCATGTCCTCCCTCACCACATCCATAAACCTTATCTTAGGCCTTCCTCTTTTCCTGTTACCTGGTAGCTTCATCCTTGGCATCTTTTTCCCAATATACTCAGCATCCCTCCTCAGCACATGTCCAAACCAACGTAATCTTGCCTCTCTGGCTTTGTCTCCAAACCTTCCAACCTGGGCTGGCCATCTAATATATTTATTCCTAATCCTGTCCACCCTTGTCACACCCAGTGCAAATCTTAACATCTTTAACTCTGCCACATCCAGCTCAAACTCCTGCCTTTTTGTCAGTGCCACTGTCTCCAACCCATATAACATAGCTGGTCTCACTACCCTCTTGTAGACCTTCCCTTTCACTCTTACTGGTACTCGTCTGTCACAAATCACTCCTGACACTCTTCTCCACCCACTCCATCCTGCCTGTACTGTCTTGTTCACCTCTCTTCCACACTCACCGTTACTCTGAACTACTGATCTGAAGTATTTAAACTCATCCACCTTCGCCACCTCTACTCCTTGCATCCTCACCATTCCTCTATCCTCCCTCTCATTCACACACATATATTCTGTCTTATTCCTGCTGACCTTCATTCCTCTTCACTCTAGAGCATATCTCCCTCTCTCCAGGGTCTCCTCCACCTGTTCCCTACTCTCACTACAGATCACAATGTCCTCTGCAAACATCATAGTCCACAGTCCACTGGGACTCCTGTCTGATCTCATCTGTCAACCTGTCCATCCCCATTGCAAATAAGAAAGGGCTCAGAGCTGATCCTTGATGTAACCCCACCTCCACCTTAAATGCATCTGTCACTCCCACCGCAGACCTCACCACTGTCACACTACCCTCGTACATATCCTGTACCACTCTTACATACTTCTCTGACACTCCTGACTTCCTCATACAGTACCACAAATCTAGGCACCCTGTCATATGCTTTCTCTAAGTCTACAAAAACACAATTCAACTCCTTCTGACCTTCTCTGTACTTCTCCATCAACATTCTCAGAGCAAACATCGCATCTGTAGTGCTTTTTCCCGGCATGAAACCATACTGTTGATCACTAATCATCATGTCCCTTCTTAACCTAGCTTCCACTACTCTTTCCCATAACTTCATGCTGTGACTGATCAATTTAATCCCTCTGTAGTTACTACAGATCTGCAGATCACCCTTATTCTTAAAATCAGTACCAAAACACTTTCTCCATTCCTCGGGCATCTTCTCACTTTCCAAGATTTCATTAAACAATCTCTAGTTAAAAACTCCACTGCCATTTCACATAAACACCTCCATGCGTCCACAGGTATGTCATCTGGACCAACAGCCTTTCCATTCTTCATCCTCTACATAGCTATCCTTACTTCCTCCTTGCTAATCCATTGTACTTCATGATTCACTATCCCCACATCATCCAACCTTCTCTCCCTCTCATTCTCTTCATTCATCAACCCCTCAAAGTACTCTTTCCATCTCCTCAACACACTCTCCTCACTTATGAGCATGTTTCCCTCATTATCCTTGATCACTTTTACCTGCTGCACATCTTTCCTAGCTTGGTCCCTCTGTCTAACCAATCGGTAAAGGTCCTTTTCTCCCTCCTTAGTGTCCAACCTTTCATACAACTCTTCATATGCCTTATCCTTAGCATTCACCACCTCTCTCTTTGCTATGAACCTCATCTCCTTATACTCCTGTCTACTTTCTTCATTTGTCTGACAATCTGACTTCTTCTTTGCAAACCTCTTTCTCTGTATACTCTCCTGTACTTCCTCATTCCACCACCATGTCTCCTTATCATCTTTCTTCTGTCCAGATGTCATACCAAGCACCTTTCTAGCCATCTACCTTACTAGCTCTGCTGTAGTTACCCAGCTATTTGGTAACTCTTCACTGCCACCCAGTGCCTGTCTTAACTCATCCCTGAACTCCACCTCACAATTACCCTTTTTCAATTTCCACCATTTGATCCTTGGTGCTGCCCTCACACTCCTCCTCCTCTTCTTGATCACCAATGTCATCCTACAAACCACCATCCTATGCTGCCTAACTACACTTTCCCCGGTCACCACTTTACAGTCTCCAATCTCCTTCAAACTGGCCCTCCTACATAAGATATAATCCACCTGTGTGCATCTTCCTCCACTCTTGTATGTCACCCTATGCTCCTCCCTCTTGTTAAAATACGTATTCACCACAGCTATGTCCATCTTTTTCACAAAATCCACTACCATCTGACCTTCTGCATTCCTTTAACACCATACCTACCCATCACTTCGTCATCCACTCTTCTGTTCCCTTCACCAACATGCCCATTGAAATCTGCTCCAATCACCACTCTCTCACCCTTGGGTACAGTCATCACCACTTCAAGTCACTCCAACATTTTTCTTTCTCATCCATCGCACACCCAACTTGTGGAGCATATGCATTAACAACATTCATCATTACACCATCAATTTCCAGCTTCATAAACATCACTCTATCCGACACTCTTTTCAACTCCAAAACACTCTTAGCATAATGTTCCTTCAGGATAACTCCTATGCCATTTCTCCTCCCATCCACACCATGATAAAACAATTTGAACCCACCTCCGATACACCTAGCCTTACTCCCCTTCCATCTGGTCTCTTGCACACACAATATACCAACCTTCCTTCTGTCCATCATATAAAATGCATGCTAACATAAATCCTGTTATTCTAGCAATGTTCTAAGTTCATGAGAGCAATATTTATAATCTGTCCGTATTTATGTTGGGCTTTGTCCAGGTTTCTTGCAGAGGTAGAGGTGTGTGAGAGAAAGTGAAATGTCCTATTTAGAGTTAGCAGGTGGAATTTATTTTCAAGTGTATTTTCAAGGAATTGTGAACTTCAAGGGAAGAGAAGTTTACTGCCGCTCATGCTAAGTCTGCTTAAAATGTGCAACTGTTTTGTTTAGCAAATGTTATCATTATTGTGGTATAGAATTTTAAAGTAGTGTTAGTAGTACAGCAGGTAGCTTACTTACATCTTGATGCAGAGGGCTATAGGTTCTACTCCCACAGCATGTAGATTTGTATTTTAAGGTGGTGGAGTGCTGCAATCCTGGCTATGTCCTCCTTTGGATGAGATGCCTAATAACTATGAACTTGTTTTTCAGCTTACCACCATTTCTGTATTGCAAATATACCAGCTTACCATTTTTAATGTAACATAGGCAATGTATTCTTCAAGGGCAGCAGACACTGAATTTGTTGATGAAATGCTGAAATATAAAGTTGTTTTCTAGCAACAACCTCTTCATTAGTTTCAGAGCTCTATAATGTGGAATTATTCAGATAACATTTACTTCTGCAGAGATTGTGCATACTGACTGACATTGATGGATTGTAATGACAAACGTGTAAGTGGCCTTTTATGGTTGAAATGTTTTGAATTGGGCAGTTTCATTATTGGCTCATATGTTTTGTTTCATTGCTTGCTGGAAAAACATTTGAAGCTATAAATTTAAAACAGTCTAACAAGTGGTACTGTATTATAGAAGGGATATAATTAAATTATTTTATATTAGAATCAATACAATCTGTACATATTATAATCATGCATAATCATATGTATAAATATGTACACTTCTTATGCATGGTTACTCTTGCTTATCACAGTAACAGGAAGGATACTGTAATGGCTGTCATTAAGAGGGTTTGTGGTCTGCACTCTTGTGGGTGGAGAGGCTGGACTCTGCCCTTCTGAGCTGGGAATTTCTGGTTGAAGGCTTATAGTGCATGCATATCTGAACTGCTTCTTACTGAAGTTGGTGCGCCTTGTTTGCTATGGCATAGACTGGATTCGGGCCTGCTGGATCTAGCTTTGTTTGTGTAACTTGAGCACTAATCCAGACATTCTCTAAAGTATTCAATTGTATTTATTACTGCTTGGTAGTAACTTGATTAAAGTGTAGCTATCATTCTAAGTCTTTTGGATTAAGCACTTGGGCTTCAGACCAGTTGTTTTACATTAGGAAGGTTTGTGGCATGCACTGTGGTGGCAGGACAGGTAGCTTTCATCCTTCTAAGTTGGGAACTGCTGATTGAGAGCCCAGTGTCTGTTATTCTTAAAGTGTATTAGTTCTGGTTTAACCACTTGGGCTTCAGGCCAGTTATTTTACATTAAGAAGGTTCGTGGTCTGCACTCTTGTGGGAGAAGAGGCTGGACTCTGCCCTTCTGAGCTGGGAACTTCTGGTTAAAGGTTTATAGTGCCTGAATATCTGAACGGTATCTTACTGAAATTGGTACACCTTGTTTGCGGTAGCTTAGACTAGATCGAGGCCTGCTGAATCTAGCTTTGTTTATATGCTTGTTGTTTGTTTGCTTGTTATTTCCCTGGAAGCTAATTCCACCTAATACGCGGCTTCTCAGTGCTTCTGTGGATCACTAGTGATATCTGCATTGCTTACTGTACTTATTTCCTTGTTTCACTTGAAAGAAAGTTACTGTTTGTCGTTTTTGCATTTAAGTTACCTGTAACACATTGCACTTAAGTTACCTGGCACTTGCTCACTAAAGCAATTATATAAGTCAGCACTAAAAAAGCACTACACCATCACTCCCCACTGGCCCTTGTTTTCAATTATTAAGGAATTCCCAGTATTATTCTAGCATGTCCAAAGTTCAGTTGTCAATCTCCTCTCCGGTCCAGCTGGTGAATCTGGGAATCTTGAGGCAATGTTACAACTGCCTCATGTACACAGACAACCCTCTCCTCCTCCCAACAAATTCCAACACATGTGAGAGATGCAACCATATAGCCAAACTCTCTCAACTCAGTACTGGCATAACCAGTCAGGAGGAGAAGGAAACCACACTCACTACAATTCCAGTCTCACATAGACCTACCACGACAGCAAACAAAACACATAATCACACAAAAACATACTCGTAGGCTCTAAATAAAGATCTGCCTAAGCAGCAGAGACCTCCAAAGCAGACACCCAAGCAACCGCTACCCCAAAACAAAACACGTGCAACACATATCTCACAAAGCCAGTGTGCCAAACAGTCACAGCCCTTAAGACTAAACAACACACCTGATACACTTGTAATAGGTGACTCTATCGTCAGGCACACTGACGTCCCGCTCACCAGGCTGAACAAGGAGAGGGTCACGGTGAGCAGCCTGTCGGGCGCTAGGATCCGCCACATAACACAAGCACTCAGGTCACTCCAAGGCAAGTACAAATATGACTCAGTCATTGTCCATGCTGGTGTGAATGACCTGAGATGTACCTCCCTGGACTACATGAAAAGAGACATAAAGGAGCTCTCTGAGCATGTAGCCAAGGTCAGTATGACCCTGACCTTGAGTAGCATCTTACCCTCACCAAGAATGATGCCACAATATGAAGACAAGATGATCAATTTCAACAATTGGCTTAAGTACTAGTGTCATTCAAAGGGGATCCAATGCCTGTCAGCTTGGGATGATATGCTCGACAAGCCATGATGCTTCGCTAGGGACGGCTTGCACCTGTCACCCCTGGGCTTTCGGATATTGGCAAATGCTCTTGCTACCCCCATAGTGCCTTTTTTAGGCAAGGCTCAAAAGACAAACCCACCTCCATAGGTATCACAAGGGATAAGAAACTAAGAGTAATGCTACTCAACGCCAAAAGTCTAAACCTCAAGATGCACGCACTCGAAACTCTCCTTAGCATGAAGAACATCGATATCTGTGCAGTAACAGAAACCTGGTTCAGGGCTCCTGAGAGCACTCCAGCACTACCAGGTTATACCTCATACCATGCTTTTTGGCCCCAAAACTTGGACCGAACCACAAAAGGAGGGGGAGTATCGATATTCATCAAAGATACCCACACCTCCAGGTTGGTGGCAAAGCACGAAGCATCAGAGACTATCCATGTGCAACTAACAGTGGATAAAACTGCCTTCCAGTTTATAGCCTGCTACAGACCACCCTCCCAAACCCAGAAACCCCACTCGGCCTTCCTGAGAACACTGGAAAATATGAAGGTCTCTCCAAACACCATTATATTGGGCAACTTCAACTACCCAAACATATACTGGGAGCATTACTCTAGCTCCAACACCCTAGCCCAAAGGTTCCTAGAATTTATTAACTCAAATGCTATGGAACAACTTGTTACCACTCCCACAAGAGGGGAAAACATACTGGACCTGATCATCACCAACATGAGGACTCTATGCTCCAGCCCAGAAGTGTATCCCTCACTGGTAAGATCAGACAATAAACTAATCTCACGGGATATTCACATCCCGACCCCACCCCCTGTCCAGAAAACCACAGTGAAAAACTTCTCTAAAGCAAATTTCACACTCCTCAAAACCGAGGTGGAATCCTTCAAAGCCCCCGGGCCTGTGGAAAATATGGCCCAGACCGCAGAATCCTTTATAAACACATTCTATGAACACCTTCAGGAATGCATGGATCATGCGATCCCAAATAAAACCAAGACCCAATCCTCCAAAGGCACGCGTCCTGTCTGGTGGACCCCAGCCATAACCAAACTTTACAATAGAAGGAGGAAGCTACTAAATGATAGAGCAAAATCCCAAAGGGAAGGCATGTCTGATCAGTATTGGCAAAAAGCTACGGGCACTCATAAAATTGTCTAAGGCCAGCTTCGAGAGAAAAATTGCACAGGACACTAAGGATAATCACAAAGCTTTCTTTAGTTATGTTAGGAACCTGGGTGGTAATTCCCAGATATGCTCAGAATTAGTCCAAAATGACAAAAAATACACTGAACCCACAGACATTGCCAACATCCTAGCTGACAGGTTCAGCGCAAACTTCTCCCCATCAAAAGGGCAAATATCTATCCCAGCAGAGTGCTGCCCCCCTGACATCTCAGATGCTCAGGTAAGAGCCGCCCTCTCAAAAGCAAAAAACACAGCATCAATGGGACCAGACGGTGTCCCGGGCTGCATCCTACATGAACTCCAAGAAGAGCTAAACCCAAACATAAAACTACTGTTCAATCTCAGCCTTACTACAGGATATGTGCCCAAAGAGTGGCGTACAGCAACAGTGGTCCCTCTCCATAAAGGTGGTGCCTCAATGGATCCTGGAAACTATTGCCCCATAAGCCTGACTAGCTTGGTCTGCAAAGCTATGGAAAGGATCATCATGGACCTCATAAATAAAGATTTTGGGGACCTACAGACATTGGATCCTACCCAGTTCGGCTTTGTTAGGGGCAGATCCTGCCTCTTAAACCTGGATGATTTCTTTGAAACAGTCACCAAGACCATTGACGAGGGGAAGGTGGTCCACACAGCCTACCTGGACCTCGCAAAAGCCTTCGATACAATACCCCACTCGGGCATTATAGATAAGCTCACGAGCTTAAATATAAACCCCTATGTCACTAGATGGATTGCAAACTGGCTCAAGGACAGAACCCACATCGTTAGAATTGCTGGAGCCATGTCAGACTCCAAACCAGTTACAAGTGGTGTCCCACAAGGCTCAGTCCTGGGACCTCTCTTGTTCGGTATATATTTTTGGAGGTACAGGCCAACACGGAAGGACTGTGGCTGACCAAGTTCACAGATGACTGCAAACTGGGCGCCATAATCGACTCTCCAGCTGACACAAGCATCCTTCAAAAGGGCCTCATAGAAACAGACAACTGGTGCCAGAGCCATGGCCTCAAGCTAAATGCCAAAAAGTGTATATTCATCCCCTTTGGCAAAAACAAAGTGCCCACAAATTACCACATAGGTAGTAATCCATTAAGTACAGAAGAAGTAATTAGGGACTTGAGGACCCAAGTTGATAGCAATCTCTCATTTGACAACCACGTGGCCAAAATGGTTAGAAAAACATTTTATATAGCCCACCTAATCATGAAAGGATTCACATCTAGATCAGGGGAGGTCATCGTGCCTCTTTACTCATCCCTCATCAGGCCCATAATTGAGTACAATGCCCCTTTTGGGATGTACCTTACCAGACACCTGCAGCAACTGGAAAGACCCCAAAAGTACCTCACCAAGAGGATCAAAGGGCTCAAACAGATGCCATATGCTGCCCGGTTAAAGAAACTCCAGCTCTACTCAGTGGCATACCGCCTGCTCAGAGGCGATCTGTGCCTGACGTATAAATCCATGTCCAACCCGGAATTAATGGACATGCTGCAATCCCCCCCCTTTTATAACCATTTCCACCCCCCTTATCCCCCCCGAAACACCTCTTTTCTTCAACTCCAAAACACTCTTAGCATAATGTTCCTTCAGGATAACTCCTATGCCATTTCTCCTCTCATCCACACCATGATAAAACAATTTGAACCCACCTCCGATACACCTAGCCTTCCTCCCCTTCCATCTGGTCTCTTGCACACACAATATACCAACCTTCCTTCTGTCCATCATATAAAATGCATGCTAACATAAATCCTGTTATTCTAGCAATGTTCTAAGTTCATGAGAGCAATATTTATAATCTGTCCCTATTTATGTTGGGCTTTGTCCAGGTTTCTTGCAGAGGTAGAGGTGTGTGAGAGAAAGTGAAATGTCCTATTTAGAGTTAGCAGGTGGAATTTATTCAAGGAATTGTGAACTTCAAGGGAAGAGAAGTTTACTGCCGCTCATGCTAAGTCTGCTTAAAATGTGCAACTGTTTTGTTTAGCAAATGGTATCATTATTGTGGTATAGAATTTTAAAGCAGTGTTGGTAGTACAGCAGGTAGCATACTTGCATCTTGATGCAGAGGGCTATAGGTTCTACTCCCACAGCATGTAGATTTGTATTTTAAGGGGGTGGAGTGCTGCAGTCCTGGCTATGCCCTCCTTTGGATGAGATGCCTAATAACTATGAACTTGTTTTTCAGCTTACCACCATTTCTGTATTGCAAATATACCAGCTTACCATTTTTAATGTAACATAGGCAATGTATTCTTCAAGGACAGCAGGCACTGAATTTGTTGATGAAATGCTGAAATATAAAGTTGTTTTCTAGCAACAACCTCTTCATTAGTTTCAGAGCTCTATAATGTGGAATTATTCAGATGACATTTACTTCTGCAGAGATTGTGCATACTGACTGACATTGATGGATTGTAATGACAAACGTGTAAGTGGCCTTTTATAGTTGAAATGTTTTGAATTGGGCAGTTTCATTATTGGCTCATATGTTTTGTTTCATTGCTTGCTGGAAAAACATTTGAAGCTATAAATTTAAAACAGTCTAACAAGTGGTACTGTATTATAGAAGGGATATAATTAAATTATTTTATATTAGAATCAATACAATCTGTACATATTATAATCATGCATAATCATATGTATAAATATGTACACTTCTTATGCATGGTTACTCTTGCTTATCACAGTAACAGGAAGGATACTGTAATGGCTGTCATTAAGAGGGTTCGTGGTCTGCACTCTTGTGGGAGGAGAGGCTGGACTCTGCCCTTCTGAGCTGGGAATTTCTGGTTAAAGGCTTATAGTGCATGCATATCTGAACTGCTTCTTACTGAAGTTGGTGCGCCTTGTTTGCTATGGCATAGACTGGATTCGGGCCTGCTGGATCTAGCTTTGTTTGTGTAACTTGAGCACTAATCCAGGCATTCTCTAAAGTATTCAATTGCATTTATTACTGCTTGGTAGTAACTTGATTAAAGTGTAGCTATCATTCTAAGTCTTTTGGATTAAGCACTTGGGCTTCAGACCAGTTGTTTTACATTAGGAAGGTTTGTGGCATGCACTGTGGTGGCAGGACAGGTAGCTTTCATCCTTCTAAGTTGGGAACTGCTGATGGAGAGCCCAGTGTCTGTTATTCTTAAAGTGTATTAGTTTAGGTTTAACCACTTGGGCTTCAGGCCAGTTATTTTACATTAAGAAGGTTTGTGGTCTGCACTCTTGTGGGAGAAGAGGCTGGACTCTGCCCTTCTGAGCTGGGAACTTCTGGTTAAAGGTTTATAGTGCCTGAATATTTGAACTGTATCTTACTGAAATTGGTACACCTTGTTTGCTGTAGCATAGACTAGATCCAGGCCTGCTGAATCTAGCTTTGTTTATATGCTTGTTGTTTGTTTGCTTGTTATTTCCCTGGAACACTAATTCCACCTAATACGCGGCTTCTCAGTGCTTCTGTGGATCACTAGTGATATCTGCATTGCTTACTGTACTTATTTCCTTGTTTCACTTGAAAGAAAGTTACTGTTTGTCATTTTTGCATTTAAGTTACCTGTAACACATTGCACTTAAGTTACCTGGCACTTGCTCACTAAAGCAATTATATAAGTCAGCACTAAAAAAGCACTACACCATCACTCCCCACTGGCCCTTGTTTTCAATTATTAAGGAATTCCCAATATTATTCTAGCATGTCCAAAGGTCAGTTGTCAATCTCCTCTCCAGTCCAGCTGGTGAATCTGGGAATCTTGAGGCAATGTTACAACTGCCTCATGTACACAGACAACCCTCTCCTCCTCCCAACAAATTCCAACACGTGAGAGATGCAACCATATAGCCAAACTCTCTCAACTCAGTACTGGCATAACCAGTCAGGAGGAGAAGGAAACCACACTCACTACAATTCCAGTCTCACATAGACCTACCACGACAGCAAACAAAACACATAATCACACAAAAACATACTCGTAGGCTCTAAATAAAGATCTGCCTAAGCAGCAGAGACCTCCAAAGCAGACACCCAAGCAACCGCTACCCCAAAACAAAACACGTGCAACACATATCTCACAAAGCCAGTGTGCCGAACAGTCACAGCCCTTAAGACTAAACAACACACCAGATACACTTGTAATAGGTGACTCTATCACAGGCACACTGACGCCCCGCCACCAGGCTGAACAAGGAGAGGGTCACGGTGAGCAGCCTGTCGGGCGCTAGGATCCGCCACATAACACAAGCACTCAGGTCACTCCAAGCCAAGTACAAATATGACTCAGTCATTGTCCATGCTGGTGTGAATGACCTGAGATGTACCTCCCTGGACTACATGAAAAGAGACATAAAGGAGCTCTCTGAGCATGTAGCCAAGGTCGGTATGACCCTGACCTTGAGTAGCATCTTACCCTCACCAAGAATGATGCCACAATATGAAGACAAGATGATCAATTTCAACAATTGGCTTAAGTACTAGTGTCATTCAAAGGGGATCCAATGCCTGTCAGCTTGGGATGATATGCTCGACAAGCCATGATGCTTCGCTAGGGACGGCTTGCACCTGTCACCCCTGGGCTTTCAGATATTGGCAAAGGCTCTTGCTACCCCCATAGTGCCTTTGTTAGGCAAGGCTCAAATGACAAACCCACCTTCATAGGTTTCACAAGGGATAAGAAACTAAGAGTAATGCTACTCAACACCAAAAGTCTAAACCTCAAGATGCATGCACCCAAAACACTCCTTGGCATGGAGAACATCGATATCTGTGCAGTAACAGATGCCTGGTTCAGGGCTACTGAGAGCACACCAGCACTACCAGGTTTAACCTGGTTGATTTCTTTGAAACAGTCACCAAGGCCATTGACGAGGGGAAGGTGGTTCACACAGCCTACCTGGACCTCACAACAATACCCCACTTGGGCATTCTAGAGAAGCTCACCAGCTTAAATATAAGCCCCTATGTCACTAGATGGATTGCACAGTGGCTCAAGGACAGAACCCACATGGTTAGAATTGCTGGAGCCATGCCAGACTCCAAACCAGTTACGAGTTGTGTCCCACAAGGCTCAGTCCTGGGACCTCTCTTGTTTGGTATATATTTATTGGAGGTACAGGCCAACACAGACGGACTGTGGCTGACAAAATATGCAGATGACTGCGAACTGGCCACCATAATCGACTCTCCAGCTGACACAAGCATCTTCCAAAGGGGCATCATAGAAACAGACAACTTGTGCCAGAGCCATGGCCTTCAGCTGAACAGTGTTTAGAAAGGGAAATGTGCATCCTGTAGTCTGTTCACCTAGTTGCCAAAAGGGACATTTTCCTCACACACTAACCCCCCCTCAGCCCAAAGCACACGCTTGCCAATTGCAGGATTCAAACCCCTATCTGACTATGTTATGACACTCGAGATGGACACATTAGCAGAGTGTGCTATTTGCATTGCTGGGAGGTTTCTCTTCTCTTGCTGTACTTATAGGGTGCTGACATCATCAGTGTTTAGAAAGGGAAATGTGCATCCTGTAGTCTGTTCTCCTAGTTGCCAAAAGGGACATTTCCCTCACACACACACTAACCCCCTCAGCCAAACACACACACTTGCAGGATTCAAACCCCTACCTAACTATATTATGACACTTGAGATGGATGCATTAGTGGAGCACGCTATTCCCATTACTGGGAGGTTTCCCTTTTCTTGCTGTACTTATAGGGTGCTGACATCATCAGTGTTTAGAAAGGGAAATGTGCATCCTGTAGTCTGTTCAACTAGTTGCCAAAAGGGACATTTTCCTCACACACACTAACCCCCCTCAGCCAAAAACACACACTTGTCTATTGCAGGATTCAAACCCCTATCTGACTATGTTATGACACTTGAGACGGACACATTAGCAGAGTGTGCTATTCACATTACTGAGAAGTTTCCCTTCTCTTGCTGTACTTATAGGGTGCTGACATCATCAGTGTTTAGAAAGGGAAATGTGCATCCTGTAGTCTATTCAACTAGTTGCCAAAAGGGACATTTTCCTCACACACACTAACCCCTCAGCCAAAAATACACACTTGCCATTGCAGGATTCAAACCCTATCTGACTATGTTATGACACTTGAGACAGACACATTAGCAGAGTGTGCTATTCACCTTACTGGAAGGTTTTCCTTCTCTTGCTGTACTTATAGGGTGCTGACATCATCAGTGTTTAGAAAGGGAAATGTGCATCCTGTAGTCTGTTCAACTAGTTGCCAAAAGGGACATTTTCCTCACACACACTAACCTCCCTCAGCCAATAACACACACTTGCCATTTGCAGGATTCAAACCCCTATCTGACTATGTTATGACACTTGAGACGGACACATTAGCAGAGTGTGCTATTCACATTACTGGGAAGTTTTCCTTCTCTTGCTGTACTTATAGGGTGCTGACATCATCAGTGTTTAGAAAGGGAAATGTGCATCCTGTAGTCTGTTCAGCTAGTTGCCAAAAGGGACATTTTCCTCACACACTAACCCCCCCCTCAGCCAAACACACACACTTGCCATTTGCAGGATTCAAACCCCTATCTGACTATGTTATGACACTTGAGACAAACACATTAGCAGAGTGTGCTATTCACATTACTGCAAGGTTTTTTTCTCTTGCTGTACTTATAGGGTGCTGACATCATCAGTGTTTAGAAAGGGGAATGTGCATCCTGTAGTCTGTTCTCCTAGTTGCCAAAAGGGACAGTTCCCTCACACACAATTGCACATGTACTAACCCCCTTCAGACAAGCATACACACTTGCCGGATTCAAACCCCTACCTAACTAAGTTATGATACTTGAGACGAATGCATTAACAGAGTGTGCTATTTGCATTACTGGGGGGTTTAGCTTCTCCTGCTGTACTTATAGAGTGCTGACATCATCGGTGTTTAGAAAGGGGAATGTGCATCCTGTAGTGTGTTTTCCTAGTTGCCAAAAGGAACATTTCGCTCCCACAGACTTATACCCACACCAGCCTCACTCACTCACACTGAGCATTTGCAGGATTCAAACCCCTACCTAACTATGTTATGATAGACTCATTAGCAGAGCACGCTATTCACAATACTGAGAGGTTTCTTTTCTCCTGCTGTACTCATAGGGTGCTGACATCATCGGTGTTTAGAAAGGAGAATGCGCATCCTGTGGGGAGGCAGACACCAAGCACACTCTGGCTAAGCTGTCATTCCCTAGGGCAAACAGCCTAGTGTTGACCTCTACACCCATATGTTTAATTGTCAAATGCACATTATTTGTTGCTGATAGACTGTTTGCACATCTTTATTGCCATAGCATTCCCTGTTTGTATGAACAACTTGTGCATCTGTGGAAGATGTTTGCATATGGGAGGGATCCACTATATCACGTATGTCTCTGTAGTCATTTAACTGTGTGCACTGGGCAGACTGCTGTAATGTGGTTGGTTCCTGGAATAACACATAAAAATACCAGATATGTGTGTCCAACTGCTAAACTGAGATTTGGCCTAAGTGTGTGAGCATGCCCAGTTCAGCCTTCCCATGGCATGTTGTCTGACATATGTCTCATTTATCAAAGTGTGTGAGCATGCCCAGTGTGAGCATTCCATATGTTGGACTCTGCAGCCAACCACATTTGTGGATGAGTGTGAACTTCAACAAATATCACCCGTTTATGGTTGTGTGTTGTGTGTCATGTTGTGTAGTTACTGTACAACTGCTTTGTGTGTGAACACAACAGGATTATACTGTGCCTGCAGTGTTAGCATGGGATACTTTGCATACAGTTGTCAACATCCTTTCACACTGACCTAACACTGTAGTACTGTATAGTGTACTGGTAGTACTTTGACTGTGGTGGACAGTATCCTGGGCTTTAGCGCTATCACTGTTTTACATTTCGATAGTGAGCACAACAGCCTGGTTAGGGGCCAGTTGTGTACATCTGACCATGTTGCATTCTGTTCAGATATGAACTACTTAAACCAGGCTTGTCCAACATTGGTAGTGTATTCCACAACATAGGTGTACTAACCATGACATATGTCTTTGCAAACACTAGCAATGTGCCCTAGTCCATGTCTAATGCTAGTTGGAGAGTGTGTTTGTCCTTCAACACACATTGTAAGTGGAGTTTGCCATGACATATGTCATGGTTAGTATACTGTGCCTCTGTCTACCTGTGACATGACAGTGATACCCAGGATAAAGCTACCATCTTCCATCCACTCATCAAGATTCCTATTGAGGAAGATTGATAAGTGACTCTATGGGTAGCCTGTACTGGGAGTTCACTCATGGGTGGGGTGGCTTCTGTGTTATGGATCATGCAGTACAGCTTGTCCTATGTAAGTCAGTGCTGGGGTTCAGGTCTCTCATGTGCATAGCTCACTGCCATTCAGATTGTACAAGGTGCAGCATGTTTATTGATACCAGCAACACAGGCAACACATGGCATCTGTGCAAGCTCTTTGATACTCCTGGTGAGGTACTGTTGGGGACTTTACGGTTGATGGAGGTGTCTGCTGAGATACATCCCACAGGGGCTATTGTAGTCAATTGTACCGCTGATGAAGGATGACTGCAGAGCCACAATGACCTCCCCTTATCTAGATCTGACAACCTTCATGATTAGGTGGGTATATGGTATGTTTCTGCAAAACACTACAGCACGTTTGTCCAATGCAGGATATCTATCACCTTGTGTCCCCAGGTCTCTCATTACATGTTAACTACATAATGGGTTAACACCTATGTGGTAATTGGTGGGCACTTACTGTATATCCACAGACTGTACAGCAGTCTTGCCTACAGTTAGTTGCACATGGGTGGACTCCAATGCCTTGTGCATTGTCAGTTACCTGGATGTATGGGTGTCTGTGCTGAATATGGATACTCACCCTCCTTTTATGTTTTGTTCCAGGTTTTGGGGCCATGACACATGATATGTGGTATAACCTGGTAGTGCTGGTGTGCTGTCAGGAGGCTTGCAGCAGGTTTCTGTCACTGCACAGACATCAATGTTCTCCATACTGGGGATGGCCTTGGGAGCATGCATATTGGGGTTTACACATCTGGCATTGGTCAGCATTACCCTTATGTTTCTTTCCACTTATGTTTTCTAGGGTGGTGGGTCAGTCTTTTCAGCCTTGCCTACAAAAGGCTCTATGGAGGTGGCAAAGGCCTTATCCAATATCCAGATGCCCAGGGGTAACAGGTGTAAGCCATCCCAAGAACAGCTGCGTGGCTTGCCAAGCATGACATCCCAAGCAGACAGACCTTGGATCCCCTTGGAATGACACCAGTAAGTGTGCCACTTGCTATGACTGATCATTCCATGTTTGTACTGTGGCATTATTCTTGGTAAGGGTAGGATGCTGCAAACGGTGAGTGTCATACCAGCCTGGACTACATAATCAGAGAGCTCATCTATGTCTCTTTTCATGTAGTCTAGGGAGGTACATCTCAGGTCATTCACACCAGCATGGACTATGACTGCATCATATTTCTATTTGCTTTGGAGTGACCTGCATACTTCTGTTATGTGGCGTATTGGCAGCCTACAGGCAGCTTACTGTACCCTTTCCCTTGTTCAGTCTGGTGTGCGGGACAGCAGTGTGTCTGACTATGGAGTCACGTATTACAACTGTATCAGGCATGTTGTTTCTCCTTCTGACCTGTGACTGTTTGGCACACCAGCTTTGTGTACTATGTGTTGCATGTGCTATGTTTGGAGGTTGTTTGATTGGGTGTCTGCTTTAGAGGCCTCTGTTGGTGTGCTGTGTTTGTAATTTGTGCCTCCGGGAATGTTTTTCTGTGTTTATGTGTTTGGTTTGCAGTTGTGATAGGTCTATGTGGGACTGTGTTTGTGGTGTGTGTGGTTACCTTCTCCTCCTGACTAGTTTTGGGAGTACTGAGTTGAGGGAGCTTAGCCTCCAGTTTGGATAGATGGTTGCATCTCTCACATATATTTGTATTTCTTGGGTGGAGTTGGGGTTGTCTGTGTACTTGGGGCAGGTGTAACATTGCCTCAGGATTCACAGATTCAACTTGTTGTGGCTGGCCTTAGTGGATTGTATGTGTGGACATATTTTATTGCCATACTACTGATCAGTGGTTACTTCATTGTTTATGTTTGCTCTATCATGTAGTAGCTTCCTCATTCTCTTGCATGGTTTGGTTATGGCTGGTGTCCACCATGGCAGATGCCTGCGTGTATGGCATTGTGTCTTGTTTTAATTTAGGATTGCATAATCCAAGCATTCCTGGCAGTGTTCATGGAATGGCTGTATTACAGGTTCTGAGGTGTGGCCCATATTTTGCACCTGCACAGGACCTTTAATGGATTCCACATCAGTTTGGAGGAGTGCAAATATTGCTTTACACATGTTTTTCACTGTGGTTTTCTGGCCAGGGACTGTGGTCAGGATGTGTATATCCGGTGTGATTACTCTATGGTCTGGTCTTACCAGTGAAGTATACACTTCTCATCTTGCCATCCAGTACCCATGTTGCTGATTATCACATCCAGTATGCTTACCCCTCTTGTGGGAGTGGTACGTTGTTACTGGGCCTTTTGGTTTATGGATTCTATGGACTTTTGTCCTACACTGTTGGAGCTAGTATAATGCTCCCAGTCTATGTCTGGGTATTTTCAGTCACCCAATATAATGTGGTTTGGAGGACTTGATATATTCATGTATTCCAGCATAGGCCAGGTGCAGTTCCTGGTGTTGGGACAGTAGTCTGCAGCAGGCTATAAACTGGGGGGCAGTTTTAGCCACTGTTACTTGACCATGGCTAGTCCATGCTGCTTTTTGTTGTGGTACCAACATGGGGGTGTGGTTATCCTTGACAATTCTTGCTAGTCACCCTCCTTTTGTAGCTTATTCCATGTTTTGAGGCTGTACAGCACAGTATGAGGTGTAACCTGGTAGTGTTAGGGTGCTGTTGTGAGCCTTGACTCAGTTTTCTGTTACAGGGCAGATATCAACATTCCCCATACTGGGTGAGTTTAGACTGCATGCATCTTGCTGTTTCGACTTATCCCTTATCTTATTCTTATCCCTTCTGATACCTGTGGAGATAGGTTTGTGTTTTGAGCCTTACCTATTCAGGGCACACTGTGGGTAACAACAGCCTTTGCCAGTATCCATACGGCCTGCACTGATAGGTGCATGCCAGTCCTAGCAGGTGGAGCATCATGTCATGCTCAGCATGTCATCCCAGACTGGCACACATTGGATCCCCTTTGACTAACTGCGATACTTCAGTCAATTATTGCACTTGATCATCTCATTGTCATATTGTAGCATGATGCTTGGTGAGGGTAGGATGTTAGTCAGGGTCCTCAGGTGTGCATATAGTACATAGTGTTACATTACTTAACACATAGCATTCATGCCTCAGGTGGTGCTGCAAGGCTGCCTCTGTCGGATGCGCATATTACACTTCCCTGTACATGTTTGAGAGCAGGTTGTGTCATGTTAGGCATCCCTGTTACTATATGAGTGAGTCAGAGAGGGGTATCATTCCCAGGGTTCCTACTGAGCCAGTGTATGTGCTATGCGTTGCCTCTTTGCCAAGGCCAGGGCATACTGGGCACGCCTCCTTCTGCCTACTGGGGCAGGCTCAGGTTGTTCCTCCTCCGAGTCACGCTCTGCCTGTGATGGCCTTGGCAATGGTGGGGGGCTGTTTGGCCCGGCCCTATGCTGGTCCTGCTGCAGCTGTTTTCACAAGATCATATTATGTAGCATAGCACATACCATGACAATTTGGGTACATGTAGTTGGTGTGTACTGCAAGGCTCCACAAGATGTGTCCAGACACCGGAACCGTGACTTGAGCAGCCCAAACACACGCTCTATTACATTACGTGTTTGTGCGTGTGCCTCATTATGGCGTTCCTGTTCAGGTGTGTGTGCGTTTCTGATGGGTGTCATCAGCCACGGCTCCAGTGCATAACCTGCATCCCCCACTAGGTGTCCGTGCGGGATGTCCCCATTGGCAAATGTCTGGTACAGCTGCGTCAAATGCCAGATGTGGGAATCATGGTAGCTCCCAGGACAGCCAGCACACACATTCATTATTATGCCCTGGGCATCACACACGACCTGGCAGTTGATGGAGGGAAGCCCTTGCAGTTGATGTATGCCCTACCCCGCTCACCGGCTGGTGCTTTGATGCGTATGTGCATGCAGTGTATTGCACCCACTACCTCAGGGTATTCCGCTATTTGCTGGAAGAGACGCATATTGCTGGCCAATACCTCACGGGCATTGGGGAAATATACATGATCACTGACATGTGCTGACATGGCATCCAGGAACTGGTGCAGTACCCTGGAGGCTGATGCCTGTGATATCCCCATCATATCACCAGTTGGTCTCTGGAAGGTACCTGTTGCTAGTATTCTTAGGCCAATACATACCTTGGTTTCCACTGGGATGGGTTCCCCTCTGTTGGTTCTGTGTGTGAGGCGTGGCCTGCATAGCTCCACTATTTGCTGCAGGAGGTCTCTGTCTACTCTATAGCTCTACTATCTCCAGCTCATGTAACCCGTGGTAGGTGACCCTGGGCCTGTACACTCTTCTCCATCTCCTCACTGTGGGTTGTCTGGCACCATCTGCATTGTCACCACCCTCAGCAAGTCGCCTATGTCTCATTATGACAGCTATGGCAGCCCCTAACATTTCTGCTCTGAGTTCAGCTTTTTCAGTTTTCACTTCTAATAACTTAACTCCTGTCTTGCAGTGTCTCTTGAGAGAAACATCATGCACTGCTGTTTGCAGAGTTTTAAGTGCTGGGCTGGGCTACTATTCTGCCTGTGTAATTGCCTGCTTCTAATTGTTTTCACCTGCTAGCTCCAGCAGTATTCCCTGCTAGCTTCCTACTAAATCTGTTGCTTCCTTTTTCCTCCCTGTTTCCTCAGGGAGGAGCCATGTGCAAACCAGCAGAAACACGCTCACAGTGGCTTACACGCGCGCACACATGCTTACACGGTTCAGAATCTGCTTATTCGGATTAAAACGCGTGCACACCCGCGCAAACAGTGTTAAACATCTCCCAACATGCTCAGTCTGCCTTACACGCGCGCACACTGCCTTACTCGCGCTTCATGGCGCGCACGCGCATGCCTTCAGCAAGAAACTTTGGTGAAGGCAACAGTGTACACCTTCCATTTCTTGACTTTCTCATGCTTATTTAGTGGCACACCTCTTTTCATGATATCTGTCTGACATCTGTCATGTAACTCTGACCTCCAATGAACTGCATTTCTTTCTACCATTCCCCCCTGTGATGTCACCTATCTCCTACTCTGTTCCTCCCCCTTATGTAACTCTTACACTACTCAGACTGTGCTCATTTGCTATGTGACAGTGGAATTCAGTATCCTAACACTCATTTGCATCAGATTGCCTACTAATGCTTAGTTACATCTCTTAGACTCAGCTTCCCCCCTTAGCAACCACTACACGGTGGCCATGTTGGTTTTGGTCTGCTGGTCCCTGCATTGACATTCCATGTATTGCATAAAACCCACATTTGTGGGTTTATAACCTTCGTTTTTATGTTTTATACAGCGCAGCCCATTTGCATCAGGTTACCTTAAGATATTTGCATCAGGTTACCTTGCCAATGGCCACATATTTGGCCATTGGCATGCTCCCTGACACATATGCACCCTTTATTTGGAGCTGACATGGCTCCATTGCGGTTTTTGCAGAAACGTACTCAGTTGTCAACTGAGTACATTTCTGCAGCTAAAACGGCTCTTACACGGGCTGTTCTGGGCTTCCTGGATCGCTAATCATCCTCATTTGCATGCTATTCGGCTGCAAGTGAGGTGATTAGCTTATCCACTCCCACTCCATGTAAGAGCCGTTTTAGCTTGTCTCTTACATGGACTTTGGGCTGTTCCTGGATCGCGAAGGCTGCATGGAGTCTTACACTACTCGTAGACTCCGTGCAAGCCTTCGTGAATCCAGCCCATGGTTTTGCTTCTCCCAGTATTGAAGTTAAGAGCAGCAAAATTATAGTTTTGTAGCTCTTGTCATGTTCTAATTCTTCCAGTACATGGCAGTAGAACATATTTTCAAAATGATGTATTTACTTCTTAGTGGTAATATATAACATAAGCTCCAAATATATATATATTTTTTAACAATATTTATATTGTTTTTATATCAAGATCTTGAACATTTATGATGTCAGTTTTGTTTAGTATTTAATCTGTATATAATACAGTGATATTTTAAACTTTTTTTTTTTTTAAATGTTTTTAGAACCTTTAATTTTCTGCTTACAAAAATGGACAGAAATGTTTGTATTCCTTTTGTTTTAAATAGCTGTTTTGAATATTTAATTGGCATTAATTTTTTATTGGCCAATCCTTTATCGAATTTAGTATAAATGATGGGTATTAAACTGACAACAGTTTTTCGCTTCTGAGGAAGGTGTTCAAAAACGTATTGACAGTGTTAACCGTTATTGCGAATAAAGTGTTTCAGTAAACCCTTGGATTTTCTTATTCTGGTCTCATTCCCTCATTTGGTTCTCCAACAGCGAACTTGTATGTGTGGTTTAAGTGTTCCTACTGTTCGCTTATCCATCTCTTTGCTGGTTAATACTACTCATGTACCAACTCCTTCACTCAATGCTTTCTGGAATTCATAAACTCCAATGCCCTGGATCAACTTATGCACACCCCCACCAGGAGCAACAATATCCTAGAACTAGGCATTACCAACATGAGTGACAGGTGTTCCACACCTGAAGTCAACTCCTCGTTGGTCAGATCCGACCATAAGCTAATCACCCTAGATGTCCGCATCCTGCTCCCACCCACCATTAAGGAAACCACAGTAAAAAATTTCTCCAAAGCCAACTTCATGCTTTTCAAGACAGAAGTGGTGAACTTCATGACACCCATGCAGATGGACAATAGAGTTACGACTGCTGAATCCTACACAAATGTACTCTTTAAGCACTTACACAAATGCATGGATTGTGCTATCCCAAACAGAACCAAGACACTATCCTCCAAAAAAGGAAGCCAATCTGGTGGTTCCCTGCCATAAACAAACTCTACAACAGAAGGAAGAAACTGTTGCAAAAGAGAGTAAAATCCCATGAGTGGATGAGCTCCATGGTCAGCCTCAGTAAGAAGCTGAGATTATAGCTTCATAGGTTCATAGGTTCATACTAGGCTATCTGCCCTAGGGCATCTACAAGCCTAGCCAGAGTGTGTTTGGCTTTCGCCACCCATTTTAAACGAATTTTGCTATGCCCTTTTTCGAGGTTAGTATACTGTGCCTCTGTCTAACAGTGACACAGAAGTGATACCTGGAGTAAATCTACGATCTCCCATCCACTCATCAAGATTCCTCTTGAAGACAGTCAATGAGGGACTCTGCCTAACCTGGACTGGGATTTTATTCCAGAGTGAAGGGAGCCTCTGGGTTATGCATCTGTCCCACTAGCATGTCCTATTTATTTCACTGCTGAGGTTCAAGTCTCTCGAGCGCGTAGCTCCATGGGATTTGGATTTTCTGAGGTGCAGCATGTCCATTAATTCCAGGTTGGACATAGCTTTATACATCAGGCACAGATCGCCTCTGAGTAGGCGGTATGCCACTGAGTAGAGCTGGAGTTTCTTTAACCGGGCAGCATATGGCATCTGTTTGAGCCCTTTGATCCTCTTGGTGAGGTACTTTTGGGGTCTTTCCAGTTGCTGCAGGTGTCTGGTATGGTACATCCCAAAAGGGGCATTGTACTCAATTATGGGCCTGATTAGGGATGAGTAAAGAGGCACGATGACCTCTCCTGATCTAGATGTGAATCTCTTCATGATTAGGTGGGCTATATAAAATGTTTTTCTAACCACTTTGGCCATATGGTTGTCGAATGAGAGATTGCTATCAACTTGGGTCCCCAGGTCCCTAATTACTTCTTCCATACTTAATGGAATACCATCTATGTGGTAATTTGTGGGCACTTTGTTTTTACTGAAGGGGATGACTATACACTTTTTGGCGTTTAGCTTGAGGCCATGGCTGTGGCACCAGTTGCCTGTTTCTATGAGGCCCTTTTGTAGGATGTTTGTGTCGGCTGGAGAGTCGATTATAGCACCCAGTTTGCAGTCATCTGCGAACTTGGTCAGCCACAGTCCTTCTGTGTTGGCCTGTACCTCCGAGAAATATATAACGAACAACAGAGGTCCCAGGACTGAGCCTTGTGGGATGCCACTTGTAACTGGTTTGGAGTCTGACATGGCTCCAGCAATTCTAACCATGTGGGTTCTGTCCTTGAGCCAGTTTGCAACCCATCTAGTGACATAGGGGTTTATATTTAAGCTGGTGAGCTTATCTATAATGCCCGAGTGGAGTATTGTATTGAAGGCTTTTGCGAGCTCCAGGTAGGCTGTGTGGACCACCTTTGCCTTGTCAATGGCCTTGGTGACTGTTTCAAAGAAATCGACCAGGTTTAAGAGACAGGATCTGCCCTTAACAAAGCTGAACTGGGTAGGATCCAGTGTCTGTAGGTCCCCAATATCTTTATTTATGAGGTCCATGATGATCCTTTTCATAGCTTTGCAGACCAAGCTAGTCAGGCTTATGGGGCGATAGTTTCCAGGATCCGTTGAGGCACCACCTTTGTGGAGAGGGACCACTGTTGCTGTACACCACTCTTTGGGTACATATCCTGTAGTAAGGCTGAGATTGAACAGTAGTTTTATGTTTGGGCTTAGTTCTTCTTGGAGTTCATGGAGGATGCAGCCCAGGACACCGTCTGGTCCCATTGATGCTGTGTTTTTTGCTTTGGAGAGGGCGGCTCTTACCTGAGCATCTGAGATGTCAGGGGGGCAGCACTCTGCTGGGATAGATATTTGCCCTTTTGGTGGGGAAGGGGGGGAGAAGTTTGCACTGAACCTGTCAGCTAGGATGTTGGCAATGTCTGTGGGTTTGGTGTATTTTTTGTCATTTTGGACTCATTCTGAGCATATCTGGGAATTCCCACCTAGGTTCCTAACATAACTAAAGAAAGCCTCGTGATTATCCTTAGTGTCCTGTGCAATTTTTCTCTCGAAGCTGGCCTTAGACGATTTTATGGGTGCCCATAGTTTTTTGCTAATACTGATCAGAGATGCCCTCCCTTTTTGGGATTTTCCTCTATCATGTAGTAGCTTCCTCCTTCTATTGTATAGTTTGTTTATGGCTGGGGTCCACCAGACAGGATGCCTGCCTTTGGAGGATTGGGTCTTGGTTTTGTTTGGGATTGCATGATCCATGCATTCCTGAAGGTGTTCATAGAATGCGTTTATAAAGGATTCTGTGGTCTGGGCTGTATTTTCCACAGGCCCGGGGGCTTTGAAGGATTCCACCTCGGTTTTGAGGAGTGTGAAATTTGCTTTAGAGAAGTTTTTCACTGTGGTTTTCTGGGCAGGCGCTGGGGTCGGGATGTGAATATCTAGTGAGATTAGTTTATGGTCTGATCTTACCAGTGAGGGATACACTTCTGGTCTGGAGCATAGAGTCTCCATGTTGGTGATGATCAGGTCCAGTATGGTTTCCCCTCTTGTGGGAGTGGTAACAAGTTGTTCCATAGCATTTGAGTTTATAAATTCTAGGAACCTTTGGGCTAGGGTGTTGGAGCTAGAGTAATACTCCCAGTCTATGTTTGGGTAGTTGAAGTCGCCCAATATAATGGTGTTTGGAGAGAACTTCATATTTTTCAGTGTTCTCAGGAAGGCCGAGTGGGGTTCCTGGGTTTGGGAGGGTGGTCTGTAGCAGGCTATAAACTGGAAGGCAGTTTTACCCACTGTTAGTTGCACATGGATAGTCTCTGATGCTTCATGCTGTGCCACCAACCTGGAGGTGTGGATATCTTTGACGAATATTGATACTCCCCCTCCTTTTGTGGTTCGGTCCAAGTTTTGGGGCCAAAAAACATGGTATGAGGTATAACCTGGTAGTGCTGGGGTGCTCTCTGGAGCCTTGAACCAGGTTTCTGTTACTGCACAGATATCAATGTTCTCCATGCTAAGGAGAGTTTCGAGTGTGTGCATCTTGAGGTTTAGACTTTTGGCATTGAGTAGCATTACTCTTAGTTTCTTATCCCTTGTGATACCTATGGAGGTGGGTTTGTCTTTTGAGCCTTGCCTAAAAAAGGCACTATGGGGTTGGCAAGAGCCTTTGCCAATATCTGAAAGCCCAGGGGTGACAGGTGCAAGCCATCCCTAGCGAAGCATCATGGCTTGTCGAGCATGTCATCCCAGGCTGACAGGCATTGGATCCCCTTTGAATGACACCAATACTTAAGCCAATTGTTGAAATTGATCATCTTGTCTTCATATTGTGGCATCACTCTTGGTGAGGGTAAGATGCTACTCAAGGTCAGGGTCATACCGGCCTGAGCCACATGCTCAGAGAGCTTCTCTATGTCTCTTTTCATGTAGTCCAGGGAGGTACGTCTCAGGTCATTCACACCAGCATGGACAATGACTGAGTCATATTTGTACTTGCCTTGGAGTGATCTGAGTGCTTGTATTATGTGGCTGATCCTAGCGCCCAACAGGCAGCTCACCGTGACCTTCTCCTTGTTCAGCCTGGTGAGCGGGACGTCAGTGTGCCTGACGATAGAGTCACCTATTACAAGTGTATCAAGTGTGTTGTTTAGCCTTAAGGGCTGTGACTGCTCGGCACACTGGCTTTGTGAGCTATGTGTTGCACTTGTGTTGTTTTGGGGTAGCGGTTGCTTGAGTGTCTGCTTTGGAGGTCTCTGTTGTTTAGGCAGACTTTTATTTAGAGCCTCCGAGTATGTTTTTGTGTGTTTATGTGTTTGGTTTGCTGTCGTGGTAGGTCTATGAGAGACTGGAATTGTAGTGAGTGTGGTTTCCTTCTCCTCCTGACTGGTTACGCCAGTACTGAGTTGAGAGAGCTTAGCTTCCAGTTTGGCTATATGGTTGCATCTCTCACATGTGTTGGAATTTGTTGGGAGGAGGAGAGGGTTGTCTGTGTACATGAGGCAGTTGTAACATTGCCTCAAGATTCCCAGATTCACCAGCTGGACCAGAAAGGAGATCGACAACTGACCTTTGGACATGCTAGAATAGTATTGGGAATTCCTTTATAACTGAAAAAAGGACCAATGGGGAACAAGGTACTCAAGGGCCAATGGGGGACAAGGTACTCAAGGGGAGTTTGTGAGGGTGTAGTGCTTTTAATTTTTTAGTGCTGACTTATATAATTGCTTTAGTGAGCAAGTGCCAGATTTTAGAGTAGGAATAGGGTGTTTATTATGAGAACTAGATCAGTTCTAAGGGAAAAAGTGAAGAGCAGACTTTGTGGAGCCGAGAATGGTTTAAACCCAATTAAGCGGCGCTGCCCGATGCTGCGCTATGTGCAAAATCGCACAAATCCGCGCCAAAGCGGGTTTTATACAGGGGGACTTGAAAGAGCTAGAAATTGGCCCAAAACAGCCAATAGACTACCAGATTCTTGTGCTGGGAACACTCCTCAGGGATAGATAGGCTGCTCTAAGCTCCCCACTGCCACTGGTGAACAAAGAAGCCTCCCTTTATCCAAGAAAGGAAATGGGCAACACAGGAACTTTCCAAAAGTCCAGAATACAGCAAAGCCTGTATTTGGACTACTCTAGGTCAGAAGAGACAGGAAACAAGGGTATTTTTTTTTTGCAACAAACAGTAGGAAAATGCAATAAATATGTAACACAGGCTAGCGCACTTGAGTGTGTAGCCTCAACAGGTAAATGCAACAAACAGGACAAACTTTAAAAGTGCAGGTGCAAAAACAACTTTAAACAGTTTAAAACTGTTCAAGAAGCAGGAATACTTGCAGTTTAGCTAAATCGGACAGTCGCCCAGGTAGTAGCAGGAAAAAAAAAACACTTTTATCAGGTTAGCAGTCACTCTTTTGGCCTCTCTGCTGCTAGCTCCACTCTGCAGGACCACGAGGAGCTTGGTTGAGTAGTAACAAGTGCAAAAACCATACCAAAGCGGGTTTTATACAGGGGGACTTGAAAGAGCTAGAAACTGGCCCAAAACGGCCAATAGACTACCAGATTCTTGTGCTGGGAACACTCCTCCAGTGATAGATAGGCTGCTCTAAGCTCCCCACTGCTACTGGTGAACAAGGAAGCCCCCCTTTATCCAAGAAAGGAAATGGGCAACACAGGAACTTTCCAAAAGTCCAGAATACAGCAACGCCTGCATTTGGACTACTCTATGTCAGGAAAGGCGGGAAACAAGGATAATTTTTTTTGTTTTTCTTTCTTTTTTTTGCAACAAACAGCAGGAAAATGCAATAAATATGTAACACAGGCTAGTGCACTTGAGTGTGTAGCCTCAACAAGTAAATGCAACAAACAGGACAAACTTTAAATTTCAAGCGCAAAAGCGCACTAAAGCTGGCTTTAAAGCAGGGAGTTAGAAGAGATAGGAAATGGCCCAAAATGGCCAATAAGCTACAGGTCACTGGGCTAGAACCACTCCTCAAGGGACAGATAGGCTGCTCAGAGCTCCCCACTCTCACTGTTGAACAAAGAAGCTTCCCCTATCCAAATAAGGATATGGGCAGCACAGGAACTATGCCACAGCCCAGAGATCAGCAATACCTGAAGACTGGACTATTCTAGTTCATTAAAGGCAGGAAACAAGGACTGTTTTTTTTTTACATAGTAGCAGAAATTAGGTACAGAAACACAGTAAATGCTTTAATTCGGCTAGCACACTTGAGTGTGTAGCCTACCAGTTAAACTAAGCAAAAACAAACTTTAAAAGTGCAAAAAAACTCAGAAATACAGACAGGAATGCAATAAAACAACTTTGCAGAGCTTATTTAGTTAAAGAAACAGAGAAGTCTATATATACAGAAAAGCAGCTAAAACACACAAACACTTCACATGCAGTGCAACCTAGCGCACTTGAGTTGTAGCAATATTAAGGCAATTACACTTATAATAAATGCTCTGAAATATACTATATATATATATATATATATATATATATATTTTTTTTTTTTCCCTTATAAGAGCCTCCAAAGTTAGCTACGAAAACAAAATCACCACTGATTCTAAGGGAAACCATAAAACATTCTATAGCTATGTCAAGAATCTCAATGGCAACACCCAAATCTGCACTGAGTTACAGCACAACGGCACAAAAATTACAGAACCAACTGATATTGCCAACATCCTGGCAGATAGGTTCAGTGCTAACTTTACTCCCTCTCACCCCCTAAAGAGCCCATATCTATACAGGAAGAATGCAGAGTCCCTGTAATTGCATTATACAGGTAAAAGCTGCACTCTCTAAAACCAAAAATACAGCATCCATGGCACCGGACAACATCCCAGACTGTGTTTTACATGAACTTCAGAACGAACTGGCTCCCCACCTAAGCACCATGTTCAATCATAGTCTCATGTCAGGCTTTGTGCCCACTGAATGGCACAGAGCAACAGTTATCCCACTCCACAAAGGGGGAGCTACCACTGATCCTGGGAACTATCGACCTATTAGCCTGATGAGCCTGGTCTGCAAGGCCATGGAATGTATCATCATGGAACTCATAAACAAAGACATTGCTAATGTCCAAACTCTGGACTCAACCCAGTTCGAGTTTGTGAAAAGCCAGATCATGCCTTCTGAACCTGATCGACTTCTTTGAGGCAGTCACCAAAGCCGTAGATGAGGGTAAGGTGGTTCACACAACCTATCTTGACCTCGCCAAGGCTTTCAACACCATCCCCCATTCTGGAATTGTAGCTAAATTCATTAAACTAGGTATAAATCCCTACATCACAAGATGGGCTGCCAAATGGCTCACTGACAGAACCCACACTAAAAGTTGCAGACTCCAAATCTGACTTCAAACCAGCAACAAGTGGAGTACCACAGGGTTCAGTCCTGGGACTTCTCCTGTTTATCTACTTCTCTGAAGTACAGGCTAACACAGAAGGCCTCTGGCTAATGAAGTTTGCAGATGACTGCAAACTAGGAGCCATAGTCGAGTCCCCAAATGATGTGGACATCCTACAGAAGGGCCTAATTGAGACAGTTGCCTGGTGTCAGAGGCATGGCCTCAAGCTCAATGCCAAAAAGTGCATTGTCATCCCCTTTGGTAAAAAATCTGTACCCATGAACTACCACATAAATGGCAGTCTACTTAACGCTGAATTGTGTGATAAGAGACCTTGGGACCCAGGTGGACAGTAGTCTCTCCTTTGATAATCACATTGCCACAGTAGTAAGGAAATCTTTCTATTTGGCACACCTCATCACAAAAGGGTTCTTATCTAGGAAAAAAGAGGTAATTGTTCCCCTCTATTCAGCATTGATTAGACCCATTATTGACTACAATGCCCCTTTTGGAATGTACCTCACAAGACATCTGCAGCAGCTGGAAAGGCCACAGAAGTACCTCACAAAGAGGATTACTGGCCTCAAACAGACGCCCTACACTAACCACCTCAAAAACTCCACCTTTACTCTGTAGCATATCGCCTACTCCGAGGTGATCTCTGCCTAACATATAAAGCTATGTTAAACCCAGAGCTGTTGGACATGCTACACCTAAAGAAATCCCAATCCCCTCCAAGCTGCATGGTCTAGGGACCTAAACCTTGTCACCACAATAAACAGGACATGCTGGAGGGATAGATTCCTATCCCAGAGACTTCCTATACTCTGGAGCAAGCTACCCATCTATGTCAAGCAAAGTTCCTCATTAGTGCTCTTCAAGAAAAATCTTGATGAGTGGATGGGAAATAGGAAATACACCCTGCAAATCACTTTTGTGGCTCTGCTTGATGGGGGCACAGGAAATTAACTTTCATTGGTGGCGTAAGCCAGGGAACCTTGTTGGCTAGGCTTACTTAGGCCCTTGGGCCAATAGCCTAGTACCTACCTATGAACCTATGAACTATTTTACATCGAAAATATATTAAAAAAAATTGTACTTAAAAATACATAAGTAGTAAGTAAAACACAACAATTTTATAGAGAGCCCATTGTCTAAGTACAATAATTCCCTCCAGTGTGTTTGTTAATGTGTAATTAATGTCCTTCTAGGGGTATAGAGGCCCTCTGCCTGTGACAAGAGACCTCGCAACTCCCCTGGGCAGGAATTAATTACACATTAATACACACCCAGAGGGCCTCTACATACCTAGAAGGGCATTAATTACACAGAATTAAACATTAATGTACAGTTAATGTACAGTTAATACAGTTTCACAAAAACAGAACCCACTCTACAAGACAATACTACTCAAAACTCCGTAATAAAGCCAAAAAACTCATTAAACTAGACAAAATCAACTATTACCAAAAACTACAAGAAAAACATATTCACAACCCTCAAAAATTCTGGGCCACCATAAACTCTATACTTCAACCAGGTAAAACTGCAACCCCCTCGCCAGCAACAGTAAATAACCATGACAATATCCCCATTCAGTTTAATAAATATTTCACTGAAACTGTTAAGACCCTCGCTGAAACCCAAACTAATAGCAGCGGCCCCAACTTACCATACACACAAAATAACACAACCACAGAAGATAATACTTACCACTTTAGCCTTCACCCAGTTCCAATCAAAACCATTTAAAAATTCCTCCACAAACTTAAACTAGCCACCCTGGCAGCAGACACCTTACCAGCTGAATACCTACAAGTAGCTGCAGAGGCTATAGCCTATCCTACTGCCATTCTAATTAATAGATCAATATCTGAATTTAATGTGCCTACTATGTGGAAACTCTCCCACATAATACCATTACACATGAGTGGTGACTCCATGAAATTAAATAGCTACCGTCCAATTGCTATTTTCTCACCCCTATCAAAAATACTTGAAAGAGTTGTACTCACTCAGCTAATTGACCACTTTTTAAAACAACAACCTGCTATCTAAATATCAGAACAGCTTTAGACTCTTCCATAGCACCACCACAGCACTAACGTCCTTTACCAACACAGTCAAGCACCACAGAAACTAGGGGCAACTTGTCTCTGCCATTTTTCTAGACCTGTCTAAAAGCTTTCGATATGGTCAACCATTGCAAACTTCTTAATGCATTGTCCACTCTAAATATCAGCACCCTCACTGTCTCACAGTTCCAAAACTACCTGTCTGAGCACCAGCAAACAGTAAAGTGGCAAAACCAACTATCCACCCTCTTACTTGTATCCTTAGGAGACCCTCAGGGCTCAATACCTGGCCACTCCTCCTCTCTATTTATCAGTCAGCTTCCTACCTCCACACCCAGTGTCTCAATAGTTCAATATGCTGATGACACCACCCTCATATGTGCAGCCGAAACAATAGATGAACTTCATTCCCTAACACAAAACTGCTTCACACTAGCTAAGACCTGATTCATTAATTCCCAGCTTATTCTAAACCCAAAAAAACAAAACTTCTAATTTTCAGACTATGTAGCTCCCCCACCCCCGCGACAACTTTACCATTACGTCTAGGAACAAAATCATAATCACCTCCACTTCTTACACTAAACTTTTAGGTGTCGAAATGGACAACAACCTTAGATTTGACATCCATATTGCCCAAACCATCAAGAAAGTTCATAAAAAACTAAGACTCCTCTATTGGAACAAGACATTTCTCACTAGCCACACTATAGCCAGGACTCATCTGTTATTCACCCTCCTCTATGCACCCCCAATACTAACCTCCGTAAAACTGACATAAACAAATTAGAATCTTGTTATAACAAGATTGCTAGATTTGCTACTGGGATCCCATATAGGACCCATCATTGTGTAGGTATTAAACAACTAAATTGGCTAGAGCTGCCTCAACTACTAAAACACAATCAATTGACATTGGCACACAAATTATACCACCACCCGGCCAAATTCCCAGCACTCCAAAACCTAATTACACCTTATTCTACTACAAGAACCTTAAGATCTAGTACCCAGGACCACCTAGAAGTCATCAAACATAATAACAAAGCTGGGAAATCTCTCTTCAGTTACTCCATCTCAAAAGCATAGCTAACTAACTTCCAATTCCTCCACCTATCAATTTAAAAAACTCTTCAAGGAACACTATATAAATACCTGGTTATGCCCTGTAACTCCCCAGGTTATACTACCACTCAACAAGCTGTTTACCATCTTAACCCGATATACCTTACAACTTCCTACTCTATCCCCAAAACTAACCCATCTGTCTCTTGCCAGACCCACAAATCCAGTTTCTGTCTATCTGACTAACCAGAACCCTGACTTAATTGCAACTCGAAACATTATGTTTATTATGTAACTCTGCTTTACTACTACAACACGTCCCAACTAAATCTAACTTTGATTGCATGATCATCATTAACTAAGGAATTTTTAATAACTCATCTTATACTATATGGTAGTATGTTCTAAACTGTCTTGCCTTGTGACCTGATGATTTTTTGTAATTGGTGCACATATTTATGTACTTTATAAATTTCTTGTATCTATATATTTTTTTAAACTTATACACTCTAGCTGGAGCTTTTCTCACAGCATCTCCAATGAAAATCGACCTGTGTCCAGTTGGACTTTTCTGGTAAACAAATGTAACATAAAAAAATAAATAAATAAAAATAAATTAATTAACACACACCCTGTCAGGCATTACTGCTCGAACTGTAGCAATGTACCTCTACACCATCTGAACCTCACCTCAGGTTTCGTGCCCACTGAGTGGCGCACAGCTACAGCTATCCCACTCCACATGGGGGGATCCACATTGGATCCTGGGAACTACCGCCCCATCAGTCTGACGAGCCTGCTCTGCAAAGCCATGGAACGTATTATCATGGAACTTACAAACAAAGACACTGGCAACCTTCAAACACTGGACCGCACCCAGTTTGGCATCGTGAAGGGCTGATCTTGTCTCCTGAACCTGATTGACTTCTTCGAATCAGGTTGAAGTTACTTGGCAGAGTCACATAAAAGACAATTGAAGGCTGAGGGGATCACACCATGTATTACAGGAGCCATCTCTTTAACAACTCATAGCCTTACTCATTTGCACTGCATTTCACATGTACACCTGCAAAAAGCAAGCTAAATTAAAAATGATTCTTAGTTAAAATATAAACATTAGACTCTAGTCTTCATGCCATCCAGTTTATTGACAGCTAAATAATAAACACCATGTCATCATTAAGGAAACCAAGGATCACGTCCAAAGAACATGGCTCCTACGATGACGCTCTGGTTTGCTACAATTACTTTCCTTCCTTTACGCCATAACTACTCTGGTTCATAGATACGTACTCAGCTTGCAGTCCAAGAGACAGTTGATGACCCCAGCACAAATTTTCAGTTGCCCCAAGGCACTGTATGGTTACATGACTTGCACACTTAAATAAAGGCAAAATCAGAGATGTTCAACCAAACTGAACATAGATAAAACAAGACTGCTCTAAATTACCTAAAATGTTAACAGAAGAATGGGTTTTGAATCAACATACATTTTCATAACCACAAAGACTGTGAAGTGACATCTGTAAATAAAATGGGACTAGGGCTACCCATTCCAGGGACCTAAATATGGCATGCAACTTAAATAGGACTTTCTGGAGGGGCAGATTTATCTTTCAGTGACTGCCATGTCTTTGGAACAGGCTACCAATTCATGTGAAACAAAGCACCTCTATGACACTGTTCAAGAGTAACCTGGACGAGTGGATGGGGCACCATAAATCTGTACTGACTGTATAGCCTACAACCCTCCTGGACATGGGCAGTTATCGCTAAATGCAACCTTGCGTATTGACTAGCATGTATGGTATTACATTGGAATGAAATGGCTAGGCTTAAAACGCCCTCTGGGTTGATAGCCTAGTAATCTCCTATGATCCTACATTAATAAGGATGTGGCAGGTGGATTAATGCTCTTGCCTCTTGTTCCTAAGGTACAGTCTGCCTCTGTGCAGGGCATTTTACACCCCCTACACACACATATACATATACATCTAAGAGTTTGGCTGATGCTTTTATTCAGTGCAGAAATGAACCGCTATCAGATGGTATATCGCACCATGTGGTTGCCTTATAAAAAAACTGCTTGGCTAATGCTCCTGTTCGGTGCAAAACAGAACCTCTGTCAGTTAATACGCAACATGCATCTAATGGGAACAACTTGCTGTTTGATTGCTGCTGCAAAGAAAAATGGCTTGGCTAATCATACCATCCACTGGAAAAAAAGCAAACTTTATCAGTTAATGAAAAAAATAGCTTCACTAATTCTTCTCATTCATTGGCAAAAAAAAAAAAAAAATCTCCTGCTCTGTCTCAATGTGCTGTAGAAAAGGAACTTCAACTTCCATCTCAACTGTCCACTCAAATCACATGCCAAGTCTTTCATCTCTGTGCATGTCAGTTACAGCATCTTTCATTGGCTGATGCTTTGAGCAAATGAGACTGGAGCTGGCAGGAGTGCAGGGCACAAAATGAGTGGCAGCCTTCAATTTTAGGAAACACTGGGGCAGCATTGTATTTGTTGCATTAATGTTAAACTTTTTTTTAATTTATTGCAAGTTTATGGCCCCTCACCGAGCAGTGGGCCCTAGGCAAGTGCCTAGGTGACCTTAATCTGGCTTTGGCCCTGATATATACACACATATATGTTTATGTATATGCACATGTATATGTATATCTTCAAACGACATTGAAATGCTTTTGTGCATACTCTGAAGAATAACTTTGAGGAATGAAAATGTTAAAGCATGTTTTTGCAAGGGGAAGTCCCCCTGCACCCACCATCTGGGAGCTGCTCCCTACACAACCTCTATTTATTCCATCTCTGAGATCACATATTCCTCAGGGAAAGGTCATATTCCCCAAATCCCAGGGATTTTTGATTTTGCATGCTGTTGACCATACACAGTATATATAGATAGAAATATACAGATATGGGCATGAGATAAATATTAAATTCGTTGTTGACCCATATCCATTAAGAAAATATTTCAAGTCTAATTAGCATGTGTAGCTCTTATGGAGAAGAAATAGTGCTGAAAGCTTACCTTTGTTACACTTTTATGGCTGCATTTTAAGGGTATTTGAGTTATGTCTGTAAAATCAGCCTGCTGTTTTTCTTGTTCATTTGGTAAGATATACATGTCTAGAAATGCATGTGCAAAGCTGAGCCCCTTGACCACCCAAGATAAAATTATATGCATTTACATACATCAATGTTTAGTATTACAACAATGTGAAATAAGCCTGACAAAGCTGTAGTTTTATTTCTGCTGCTGTTTTTAACATAATCCTTTTCAGAGTAGTTGCAGCAATCATATATTCCACGTGTGTGTGTGTGTGTGTGTGTGTGTGTGTGTGTGTGTGTGTGTGTGTGTGTGTGTGTGTGTGTGTGTGTGTGTGTGTGCATATACGTGTATGTGCTTCCTAACTTCACCAAAGAAAGACTTTAATATATTTTTTACTTGTCGGTATTTTTTATTTTTTTATTTGTTTTCCTAGAAACACCTTTACAGGTGAAACTAGCACATAATGTGTATGTGCTTCCTAACTTCACCAAAGAAAGATTTTAATATATTTTTTACTTGTCAGAATTTTTTTTTTATTATTTTTTTTCCTAGAAACACCTTTACAGGTGAAACTAGCACATACCATCTGTCATGCCTTTGTGGAGAACAGATATTTTTTACCGTTTGCCTTTTCCCAGGGGCTATCATAACCGGTTAAACTAACTATACTGCATATTTTGTTTCTTTGAGTTGTTATGCTTGATGAAATACAGAACAGGTTTGTTTTTCAGAAACATCAGATTCCATTTAAAATCAATCTGCTCAAATGAACTATATGAATTTAGGCTGCACATTACTTTGTGTGCAGCACATATTGATTCTTAATACCTGTTGAGCTCGTGTGAGTCTAAGTTGCACTTTGAATTGCAGTATCTTCAATCTGCACAAATGTAGACAATATAATCTCTTAACTCTATCATCATTCACTTATGATTTGTGTTATAATTAGTGATATATGCAATAATTTGTGGATAAACATAAAGCAAATGAGAAAAAAAAGCATCTTCAAATCAGAAGTAATTTTTTAACAGAAAGGAATGGATATCTGCCTGCAGGCAAGAGAAGAGAAGCGACCGGACATGGAGATATTTAGATATCTTGGGCATTTGTTTACAACTGGAGGTAGTGGGAACCAGTAGAGTGACTGGTTTGTAGTTGCAGAGGTGCCAGGACTGCAGCTGAACTAGAGTGTGGTGGTGACAGAGTCATGGAGAGGTGCAAGGTCTGCAGTTGTACCAGGCCATGGGGGGTAATGGAGTCATGGGAGGGTTGCCAGGTCTGCAATGCACCAGGCTATGGGTGGTAACAGAGTCATGGATGAGGTGCCAGGACTGCAGTTGTACCAAGCCATGGGTGATAACAAAGTCATGGGAGAGGTGCCAGGTCTGCAGTTGTACCAAGCCATGGGTGGCAATGAAGTCATGGGAGAGGTTCCAGGGCTGCAGTTGTACCAAGCCATGGGTGGAGATGGAGTCATTGGAAAGGGGGCAGGACTGCAGTTGTAACAAGCCATGGGTGGTAATGGAGTCATAGGACAGGTGCCAGGACTGCAGTTGTAACAAGTCATGGGTGGTAACGGAGCCATGGGAGAGGTGCTAGGACTGCAGTTGTACCATGCCATGGGTGGTAACAGAGCCATGGGAGAGGTGCCTGGACTGCAGTTGTACCAGGCCATGGATGGTAATGGAGTCATGGGGGAGATGCTATGTCTGCAGGTTTACCATGCCATGGGTGGTAACAGAGTCATGGGAGAGGTGCCACGTCTGCAATTGTATAAGGCTTTGGCTGATGACAGTCACATGGAGAGGTGACACGTCTGCAGGCGTACTGGGCAATGGGTGGTAAAGGAGCCATGAGAGAGATGCAAGGACTGCAGTTGTACAAGGCCATGGGGGTAACGGAGGCATGGCAGAGGTGCCACATCTGCAGTTGTTGTACCAGGCTTTGGCTGGTGACAAAGCCATGGGAGAGGTGCCAGGTCTGCAGTTGAACAAAGCCATGGGTGGTAATGGAGTCATGGGAGAGGTGCCAGGATTCCATTTGTACTAAGCCATAGGTGGCAATGGAGGTGCCAGGTCTGCAGTTATATCAAGCCATGGATGGAAACAGAGCCATGGGAGAGGTGCCAGGACTGTAGTTGTACCAGGCCATGGGTGGTAACAGAGTCATGGGAGAAGTGCCAGGTCTGCAGTTGTACCAGGCCATGGGGGTAATGGAGCAATGGGAGAGGTGTCAGGACTGCAGTTGTACCAGGACATGGGTGGTAATAGAGTCATGGGAGAGGTGCCAAGTCTGCAAGTGTACCAAGCCATGGGTGGTAACGGAGTCATGGGAGAGGTGCCAGGTCTGCAGTTGTACCAGGCCATGGGTGGTAACAGAGTCAATGGAGAGGTGCCATGTCTGCAGGTGTACCAAGCCATAGGTGATAACAGAGTCATGGGAGAGGTGCCATGTCTGCAGTTGTCGTACATGGCTTTGGCTGGCAACAGTGACATGGAGAGGTGCCACATCTGCAGGTGTACCGGGCAATGGGTGGTAATGGAGCCATGGGAGAGGTGCAAGGACTGCAGTTGTACCAATCAATGGGTGATAACAAAGTCATGGGAGAGGTGCCACGTCTGCAGGTGTACCAAGCCATGGGTGGTAACGGAACCATGGGAGAGGTGCAAGGACTGCAATTGTACCAAGCCATGGGTGGTAACAGAGTCATGGGAGAGGTGCCAGGTCTGCAGTTATACCAGGTCATGGGGGGTAATGGAGTCATGGCAGAGGTGCCACATCTGCAGTTGTTTTACCAGGCTTGGGCTGGTGAGAGAGCCATGGGAGAGGTGCCAGGTCTGCAGCTGAACCAAGCCATGGGTCGTAATGGAGTCATGGGAGAGGTGCCAGGACTGCAGTTGTACCATGCCATGGGTGGTAATGGAGTCAAGGGAGAATTGCCATGTCTGCAGTTGTACCAAGCCATGGGTGGTAACAGATTCATGGGAGAAGTGCCAGGACTGCAGTTGTACCAAGCCATAGGTGGTAACAGACCATGGGAGAGGTGCAAGGACTGCAGATGTACCAGGCCATGGGTGGTAGCAGAGTCATGGGAGAGGTGTGACGTCTGCAGGTGTACCAAGCCATGGGTGGTAACGGAGTCATGGGAGAGGTGCCAGGTCTGCAGTTGTATCAGGGCATGGGGGATAACAGAGTCATGGGAGAGGTGCCACGTCTGCAGTTTTTGTTCAAGGCTTTGGCTGGTGACAGTGACATGGAGAGGTGCCATGTCTGCAGGTTTACTGGGCAATGGGTGGTAATGGAGCCATGGGAGAGGTGCAAGGAATGGGGGGGGGGGTAACAGAGTCATGGGAGAGGTGTCACATCTGCAGTTATTGTACCAGGTTTTGGCTGGGTGACACAGCCATGGGAGAGGAACCAGGTCTTCAGTTGTTACCAAGCCATGGGTGGTAATTGACTCATGGGAGAGGTTCCAGGACTGCAGTTGTACCAGGACATGGGTGGTAACGGAGCCATGGGAGAGGTGCCACGTCTGCAGGTGTTCCAAACCATGGGTGGTAACGCAGTCATGGGAGAGGTGCCAGGTCTGCAGTTGTACCAAGCCATGGATGGTAATGGAGCCATGGGATTGGTGCCAGGACTGCAGTTGTAGAAGGCCATGGGTGGTAACAGAGTCATGGGAGAGCTGCCAGGACTGCAGTTGTACCAAGCCATGGGTGGTAACGGAGTCATGGGAGAGTTGCCAGGTCTGCAGTTGTACCACACCATGGGTGGTAACAGAATCATGGGAGAGGTGCCACACCTGCAGGTGTACCAAGCCATGGGTGGTAACAGAGTCCTGGGAGAGGTGCTGTTTCTGCAGTTGTTGTACAAGACTTTGGCTGGTGACAGTGACATGGAGATTTGCCACGTCTGCAGGTGTACCGGTCAATGAGTGGTAATGGAGCCATGGGAGAGGTGCAAGGACTGCAGTGTACCAGGCCACGGGTGGTAATGGAGTCATGGGAGAGGTGCCACATCTGCAGTTTTTGTACCAGGCTTTGGCTGGTGACATATCCTTGGGAGAGGTGCCAGGTATGCAGTTATTATACCAGGATGGGTCTAGATGCCATGACTAAAATTGTACAAGGTTGTGGAGATAACAATGTCAGTGGACAGCAGTGCCAGAAGTGCAGTTGTTGTACATGGTTGTGGTGGTAACACAAGCATGAGCAGAGGTGTCAGTGTTGTATTTGTTTTACCAGGCCATAGTGCTACCAGAATCCTGGGGCAGAATTGGTAACACTGCAATTCTAAAAGCCTATAGTGGTAATGAAGCCAAGGTGTAGAGATGTCAGGACTGCAGTTGGTGTAACAGGTTTTGAGTGATGACAAATTCATGGGCCAAAGGTGTCAGGATTGCTGAGGGTGATGACAGAGTCATGGGGCAGAAGTTTCAGACAGCAGTTGTACTAGACGGTGGTGATAATGGAGACTGTAGAGGTGTCAGCATTGTAGTTGTTGCACAAGGATGTAGGTGGTAAGAAAATCATGGGGGACACATGTCATCATTGCAGTTGTATTAGGCCATAGGGGTGACAGTGTCATGTGTGCAGAAGTGTCAGAGCTGCAGCTGAACTAGGCTGTGGGTGGTAGCAAAGGTACAGAAGTTCCAGAAAGGCATTTGTTGTACCAGCCTGTGGGTGGTTACAGAGTCTTGGGCAGAGGTGTCAGGGCTGCAGTTTTACCAGGATGTGGGTGATAATATGGATACAGAAGCTCCAGGACTGCAATTATAGCAGGACATGGTGATAGTAATCATTGGGTAGATGTGCCAGGACTGAAATTTTACCAGAATGCGCTTGTTTGAGAGTCATGGGTCAGAGATGCCAGGACTGCAGGTGAACCAGACTAGCATGGTAACAGAATCATGGGACAGAGGTGGCGGGACCATAGTTGTTTACCAGGCTGTGGTGATAACAGAGTTATGGGACAGAGGTGCCAGGACTGAAGTTGTTGTACTGGACTGTTGTGTCAACAAAGTAATAGGACAGAGGAGCCACAACTGCAGTTTTACCAGGCTGTGATGGTAACAAAGTAATGGGACAGAGGTGCCAGGACTGCAGTTGTTGTGCTGGGGTGTGGTGGTTGTGACTCCCCAACACTGGGCCAGTAACCAAGGAACCTCAATTTTCACCACTAGCATCAAGTGCAATTTCCTTTAGGAGCAAACAAAGACCACAGTCAGTCCTGGGCTGGGTTCTTCCATTTTCTTCAGATCCCCAATAAGACTCCCCACTGGCACAGCTATAGGTTTGAGATCTCAGCTGAGTGGCCAAGCCAAGACCTCCAGCACCCTGTCTGTCCAAACTGTGTGCTTCATGTCCCTGCCCAAGTAGCTGACACACACACACACGCACACACGCACACACGCACACACGCACACACGCACACACACACACACACACACACACACACACACACACACACACACACACAGTTTGAGGTTTGATTTGTGCAAATGTGAACTTTTAAAAGTGGAATAACTGTATAGTTGGATGTCTGTTGACCTGTATATATGTATTAATATAACTTATAACTTATAATTTGGCAGCTCACATGTTTAGTAATGGTACAATTGAAATATTTTCATTTAGCCCATGGGGTGTGGTGGCTTGTAACATTATCTGCCACCATAATTCTCTATACTCAATTCTCTCTTCTTTTTTTAAACCTTCCAGAACTAAAAATGCATATCTTGCTTTAGAATTTCCTGTGACTGTTTAAATAACACATTTGTTTATTTTTTGGGTCTGTACATCATAATAATGTTCATAAATCCTTTTTTTTTTTTAATTTTATTTCAGTCTTTCTGAAATTGAAGAACTGGCATTCATCACAAACCGCAAGATATATGAAGTCATTAGAATCATAATTAAAAAATGCCATACTTTTTAACCATCTATTTCTACCTGCTAAAAATAATCCTTCTCTTTTGGCTATATAGGCACATTGTGAGCAATGCCCAAACTTATACGTACCTTTCCTCCATCTGTTTGAATTGTTCAACTTCCCCACATTTTCCAACAGACTTTTTAAATTGTGAGAATTTCAATGTATTTCGAGAAATGCCTTTCAAGTCAGTGAAACCAATGAATTTGTCCCAAACATTTCTTAAAAAGACAGCAGCTAAACTAATCCGAAAAAATCCATTCATAACATCAATGACATCAACAGACATCTTATTATACAGTTATTCACATTTGCACAATTTGTTTTTAAAATATGTGAATATGTTTTTAGTTTAGCCGCAAGAGAGAGCTAATATATAAGGCTTCACATTTTCACTGTTCTATTGTTTTAGAGTATTTATAAAAATTTCATTCTGTTTATATATTTATAGTTTTAGATAGTGGGCTGTTTCTATTGTACTGTGTTTAAGATTCTATTTTAGCAATTTACATAAGCGGGTTTCTTTGTTTTAATTGATTTATACACGCGTGTGCACGCTCGCACACACTTGAACACACATACACATACACGCACACACACACACTCACACACACACACACACACACACACACACACACACACACACACACAGTACCAGACATTCACACACACACAAACTCACACACAAACACACACACAACCAGACATTCACACACAGACACACACACACACACACACACACACACACACACACACACACACACACACACACACACACACACACACACGCACACACGCACACACGTGCACACACGTGCACACACATGCACACATGCACACACACACACACACACACACACACACACACACACACACACACACACACACACACACACACACACAGACAGTACCAGACATTCACACACAGACACACAGACTCACACACACACACACAACCAGACATTAACACACACACACGCACACACACACACACACACACCTGCGAAAGGCTGGCACAGGTTTACTAGCTATGCCCCCTTCTGCCCAGACTACAAGGTAGTTATTACTGCCACCAGTCACATCCTTATCAGCTACATTAATGCCCTTAACAAAGGGTGTCCAGTCTTACTGTGTAATGTTACTATCAATACCAATGGCAGTCTGACCAAGAGCAAGGCTACTAGGAGTGGCCCACACAGTGTCACCAAATAAATATCCAAGTTCTCTCAGAACTTAAATATCTCGCAAATATTAGCCACAATGGAAGGTTTAAATACATTTAATAATAAATAATAAAAGAAAAAGAAAATATACTCAGTAAATAATCACAGTTACATCAGAGTTTAAAATCACAGGAAATATTTAAAACAACATTGCAGGACAGTCTCAAATAAAGAAAGAAAACATCTAAGCTATACTTCAGTATATTCCTGACTGTATCTAAGAGAAATTGCTGTTCCCTAGACTTACTTACAGAGCAAGACACACAGATGTGGTGAGTGGTTGTTCTTGTCAGGTCAATGACAAAATACAAAATGCTGGACTACTGCTTGGAGTAAGCACCTCATTTGGTTCTTTCAAGCTTTTTTTAAAGTTGTTTCAGGTTTCAACTTTCTGTTACCTAAGAAGTTAATTTGTGAGTGTTCCTGCCATTTCACACTGAGCTAATCAGAGGAAGGGCACTGAGCAAACTCAGATCTGTAATATATAACATTAAGTATCCTGGATTTTGCTTATTTTTACAAGTTATTTATAGCACTTTTATTGTCTGCTGCATACTTTTCTAGCTAGTTTCACTGTGTGTGAGGTATTAACTGGAAATTGTCTACATTTATTAAGTATCTGTTTGGGTTTTATGTTCCAATTTCCTGCCAAGGAGTGTATCATATTGTTTTCCACCCTTCCTCCCTCTTGGTATCTTGTTTTGATACTTGGTGGCTTTCCAGTTGCCCGCCCCTATTGTATATTTGATCTGGGACCCTTCTCCCAGTCTAGTATCATTACCTCATTCTACCTAATCCAGGGAGAACATTGGAGAAGGCCAACCCACTTAGCTTCTGCTCCTCCTTTCCCCTTTCCAGTTTGCAAAAAAAAAATAAAAAAAAATCTAAGCTTGTTTCCTGCCTTTCCTGTAAGTCGCCTAGTCCAGATACAGATTTGCTGTATCTAGGACTGTTTGTAAGCTTCTGAGCCCCCAAGCCTTTCTGTGTTGGAGGGAAGCCTTCTAGCTTAATTTTGATTCTTAGAACTAGCCATTTTTTTAGTTTCAGCACACAAATCTGTTTCTTTGAGCTCAGCACTTGTTCAGAACTCGTTGTAAGCACTAAATAAGTTGCAAATTGCTACAGCACTCAACTTTCCTCACTTGTCTAGAGGAAAACAGTTTCTAGTACTTAACAAATAAGCACTTATCCAGGCATGTCTAAGGGTCAGCTCCCGGTGTTTTCTCCTGTCTACCTGATGAATCTGGGTATCTTGGGGCAATGCAGCAATTGCCTCATGTACATAGACAACCCTCTCCTCCTACCACTCAACACTACAACCTGTGAGAGATGCACTTATATAGCCAAACTGGAGGCAAAACTCTCTTCATCCAAGACTGGACTAGACAGTCAAGAGAAGAAGGTAAACATTTGCACCACACCACACTCATCACATAGTCCCTCAAAACCTACACCACTAAAACACATACATAGAAACACAAAACACGCACCTACATTCATGGAGGCTCTCAATAAAAATCTGCCCAAGCAACAGGGACCTCCAAATCAGAAACGCAAGCAACCTCCACCCCCAACACAACCCAAATGACACATAGCCCACAAACTCTGTGTGCCACTCAACCACAGCCCATAAGGCAAAACAACGTACCCAACACTCAAGTCATAGGTGACTCTATAGTCAGGCACACTGATGTTCTACTCACCAGGCTAAGCAAAGAGAAAGTTACTGTCAGCTGCCTGTTGGGTGCCAGGATCTGCCACATAACGCACACACTCAGGTCAGTCCACAAGTACAAATATGACTTTGTCATTGTCCATGTTGGTGTGAATGACCTGAGATGTACCTCCCTGGACTACATTAAAAGAGACACGGAGGAGCTGTCCAATCTTGTAAACCAGGCAGGACTGACCCTAGCCCTGAGTAGCATCCTGCCATCACCCAGAATGATACCACAGTACAAGGACAAAATGATTGACTTCAACAATTGGCTAAGCTTCTGGTGTCATTCTAAGGGGATCTAGAATCTGTCTGTCTGGGATGACATGATCGACAAACCACGATGCTTTGCCAGAGATGGCCTGCACCTGTCACCCTTGGGATTCCAGATACTAGCTAAGGCTCTTGCCACCCCTATAGTGCCTTTTTTTAGGCAAGGTTCAAATGACAAATTCACCACCTTAACAGGTACAAGGAAGGAAAATCTGAGGGTAATGCTACTCAATGCTAGAAGTCTAAACCTCAAAATGCACTCACTCGAGGCACTCCTTAAAATGGAAAACATTGACATCTGTGCAGTGACAGAGACCTGGTTCAAGGCACCAGAGAGCACCCCTGCATTACCAGGCTATAATTCATTCCACACCTTTCTGCCACCTAACCTAGACCGAAACACTAGCTGCTCAGCATAATGCATCCAAGATTATCCAAGTGCAACTAACTCTGGGCAAGACTGCAATCCAAATTGTAGCTTGCTACAGATCCCCCACCATGCCCCAGGATTACTACTCCTCATTTCTTGATACACTGGAAAATATTAGGGTACAACCTAACACCCTAATAACGGGTGATTTCAACTACCTCACCATTAACTGGGAAAAATACTCATGTACCAACTCTTGTGCTCAACGTTATCTGAAATTGATAAATTCCAACATCTTGGATCAACTTAACCATACTCCCACCAGGGGCAGCAATATCCTACACCTGGTCATTACCAACATGGGCAACCGGTGTTCCACACCAGAGGTAAATTTCTCGTTGGTCAGATCCGACCACAAGCTAATCACCCTAGACATCCACATCCCGCCCCCACCCCCATTAGGGAAACCACTGTAAAAAAATTTTCCAAAGCCAACTTCACGCTTCTTAAGACAGAAGTGGCAAACTTCATGACACCCATGCTGATGGCCAATAGAGCTACGACTGCTGAATCATACACAAATGCACTTTATAAGCACTTACACGAGTGCATGAATCATGTAGTCCCTAACAGAATCAAGATGCTGTCCTCCAAAAAAGGAAGCCAATCTGGTGGTCCCCTGCCATAAACAAACTCTACAACAGAAGAAAGAAACTGTTGCAAAAAAGAGTAAAATCCCATGATTGGAGGAACTCCCTGGTCAGCCTCAGTAAGCTGAGATCTCTCATAAAAATCCTCCAAAGCTAGTTACGAAAACAAAATTGCCACTGATTCTAAAGACAAACACAAAGCATTCTATAGCTATGTTAAAAATCTCAATGGCAACACTCAGATTTGCTCTGAGTTATAGCACAATGGCACTAAATATACAGAACCAACTGATATTGCCAACATCCTGGCAGATAGGCTCACTGCAAACTTTACCCCACCCTCATCCCCTAAAAGGCCCATCTCTATGATGGAAGAATGCAAAGTACCTGTAATCACGGCTGCACAGGTAAAAAACACACTCTCCAAAGCCAAGAACACAGCATCCATGGGACCTGACAACATTCCAAGCTGTGTTCTACATGAACTACAGAATGAACTGGCACCCCACCTAAGTATCATGTTCAATCATAGCCTCACCTCAGGCTTTGTGCCCACTGAATAGTACACAGTGACGGTTATCCCACTCCACAAAGGGGGAGCCACCACGGACCCCAGGAACTACCACCCCATTAGCCTGACGAGCCTGGTCTGCAAGGCTATGGAATGTACCATCATGGAACTTATAAGCAATGACATTGATAATCTCCAAACTCTGGACCCCACCCAGTTCGGGTTTGTAAAAAGCAGATCATGTCTTGTAAACCTGATAGACTTCTTTGAAGTGGTCACCAAAGCCGTAGATGAAGGTAAGGTGGTTCACACAGCCTATCTAGATCCTGCCAAGGCTTTCGACACCATCCCCCGCTCTGGAGTTATAGATTAACTCACTAAACTAGGTATAAATCCCTATGTCACAAGATGGGTTGCCAACTGGCTCACTGACAGAACCCACACTGTGAAAGCAGCAGACTCCAAATCCAACTTCAGACCAGTGACAAGTGGAGTACCACAGGGTTCAGTCCTGGGTCCTCTCCTGTTTGGTATCTACTTTTCTGAAGTACAGGCTAACACAGAAGGTCTTTAGCTAATGAAGTTTGCAGATGACTGCAATCTAGGAGACATAATCAAAACTCCTAATGATGTGGACATCCTACAAAAGGGCCTCAATGAGACAGATGCCTAGTGTCAAAGCCATGGCCTCAAGCTCAATGCCAAAAAGTGCATTGTCAACCCTTTTGGTAAAAAATCTGTACCCATGAACTACCACATAGGTGGTAGTCTACTTAACACCAAAATGTGATAAGAGACCTTGGAACACGGGTGGACAGTAGTCTCTCCTTTGATAATAATATCGCCACAGTAGTCAGGATATCCTTCTACATGGCATACCTCATCATAAAAGGTTTCTCATCCCGGAAAAAAGAGGTCATTGTTCCCCTCTACTCATCACTCATTAGACCTATTATAGAGTACAACACCCCTTTTGGTATGTACCTCACAAGACATCTACAACAACTAGAAAGGCTGCAGAAATACCTCACAAAGAGGATTTCAACCTCAAACAGATGCCTTGGGCAGACCGTCTCAAAAAACTCCAGCTTTACTCGGTCACATATCGCCTACTCAGAGGCGATTTCTGCCTAACATACAAAGCTATGTCAAACCCAGAGCTATTGGACATGCTCCACTTAAAGAAATCCCAATCCCTCTGAGCTACACGCCCTAGGGACCTAAACCTTGTCACCACAATAAACAGAACATGCTGGAGAGATAGATTTTTGTCCCAGAGAATTTCCATACTCTGCAACAAACTACCTATCTATATCAAACAATGCTCCTCATTAGCACTCTTCAAGAAAAATCTTGATGATTGGATGGTTGATAGGAAATTCACCCCGGAGATCACTTCTGTGGCTCTGCTTGACAAGGGCACAGGAAAATAATTTTCTTGGGTGGCGAAAGCCAGGGTATCTTTTGGCTAGGCTTATATAGGCCCTAGGGCCAATAGTCTAGTACCTACCTATAAACCTATAAACCTATCTGTCTCTCAGAAACTTCCCAAATTAATATCCCAAATATTACTGCTGGGATACTTGCCTTCCCAGGCTCAAAACCATTAATGCAGCTCTAACATTAAGCATATACTTGTAAAAATACATAGACCTCAGATCTTTTGGCAAATGGTGGAAGCCATAAAGTAATTTACATTCCTCTACATTTAAAGACAATGCAAAAAAATTCTCTAGTATAGACATTCTGTCTTCAGTTTACTGAAACTGAAAGATAACATCCTTTGTTTATGTAGTTATAAAGTACTTTAAGTTTTCAGCTATTCTTCTGAAATTAACCTCCTCCGTTTCAGTTTCCACTCTTAAAATATATACATCTAAACAGTTACAATAGTGTATATACATTTTTGCTGTTTTCCCGCAGGGTACACTGTGGATACATCTTTTAAGTTCATAGGTTCATAGGTGTGTACTAGGCTAATGGCCCTGGAGCCTTTACAAGGCTAGCCCATAGGATAACCCTGGCATCATGCCAGTTGGCCTTAATTCCCAGTGCCTCTGTCGAGTAGAGCCACTGGAGTAATCCCAGGGGTGAATTTTCTATTTCCCATCCACTCATCAAGATTTCTGTTGAAGAGGGCCAGTGAGGTGCTTTGTTTGACATGAATGGGAAGTCTATTCCATAGGATGGGCAGTCTCTGGATTATGAACCTGACCCTCCAGCATGTTCTGTTGATTATGGTAATGAGGTTGAGGTCTCTGGAGTGTGTGATGTGGAAGGATTGGAATTTCTTTAGCTGTAGCATTTCTAACAGAGCTGGGTTAGACATGGCTTTGTAAGTCAAGCAGAGATATCAGACAGACAATAGTTGGAGTTTTTTGAGTCTGTCCATATAGGACAAGTGTTTAAGGCCTAGGATGCTCTTTATGAGGTAGCTTTGCAGCCTCTCCAGTTGTTGCAGGTGTCTAGTGAGGTACATGCCAAATGAGGTATTGTACTCGATGACTGGCCTAATGAGGGAAGAGTAGAGGGAGACAATGACCTCTTTCTTCCTGGATGCAAAACCCTTAGCAATGAGATGTGCCACATAGAAGGACTTTCTGACCACAGTGGAAATGTGGTGGTCAAAAGAGAGGTTGCTGTCAACCTGTATTCCCAGATCTCTTATAATGCCTTCTGTGTTCAGTAGACTGCCATCAATATGTTAATTCATGGGAACTGGGTTTTTCCCAAAGGGATTGACGATACATTTTTTTGACATTGAGCTTAAGGCCATGGTTCTGATACCAGACGTTGGTCTCAGTGAGGCCTTTAGGATGCCAACATCCCTTGGGGAGTTAATAATAGCCCTCAACTTGCAACTGTCTGTGAACTTTGTCAGCCAGAGTCCCTTTGTGTTGGCCTGGACTTCAGAGAAGTAGATACCAAACAGGAGAGGATCCAGGACCGAACCCTGTGGGACTCCACTCATGACTGGTCAGCAGTCTGACTTGGAGTCAGCTGCTTTTACACTGTGGGTTCTATCTGTGAGACACTTTGCAACCCACCTAGTGATAGAGGGGTTGATGCCTAGCTTAGTGAGTTTTTCTATGATTCCTGAGTGGGGAATGGTATCAAAGGTCTTGGCCAGATCAAGGTAGGCTGTATGAACCACCTTCCCTTCATTCACACCTCTGGTGACTGACTCAAAGAAATCGACCAGGTTGAGCAGGCATGATCTACCCTTCACAAAACCAAACTGTGTGGAATCCAGAGTTTGGAGATTCCCTATATCCTTCTTTATTAGGTCCATGATGATGCATTCCATAGCTTTGCATATCAGACTCATCAGGCTAATGGGGCAATAGTTCCCAGGGTCTTTAGTCACTCCTCCTTTGTGGATAGGGAAAACTGTAGCAGTATGCCATTCGGTAGGGACAAAGTCTGAGGTGAGGCTGTGACTGAACAGGGCACATAGGTGAGGTGCCAGTTCACTCTGTAGTTCATCTAGAACACAGTCAGGGATATTGTCAGGTCCCATAGAAGCTGCATTCTTGGCCTTGGACAGTGCTGTTTTAACCTGTGCAGCAGTAATACTGGGTGCCTGGCAATCTACCGGTATTTTGATTGGTCCTTTGTGGGGGGAGAGAGGGGTAAAGTTGGCATGGAGATTCTTTACATAACTATAGAAGGCCTTGTGGTTGTTTTTACTATCTGATGCAATTTGTTTTTCATAGCTAGCTTTAGAGGATTTGATGAGGGATCTCAACTTTTTGTTGAGGCTGATAAGGGAGTTTTTCCACTCTTGGGACTTCACCTTATTCTGCATCAGTTTCCTCCTTCTGTTGTAGAGTTTGTTTATGGCAAGGGACCACTGGATTGGCTTCCTTTTGTTGGAGGAGAGTGGTTTGGTTCTATTGGGTATGGCGAGATCCATGCATTTGTATACATGTTCATACAGTGCATCGGTGTATGATTCGGTGGTCATGTAATTATTCTCCATTTACATGGATGCTGTGAAGTTAGCTACATCTGTTTTTAGGAGCCCAAAGTTAGCTTTGGAAAAGTTTTTCATGGTGGTTACCTTTGCAGGGGGTGGGGGGGTGGGAGGGATGTGGATTTCCAAGGTGATTAGTTTGTGGTCAGATCTAACTAGGGAGGAGTTGACTATTGGTGTAGAGCAATGATCGCCCATGTTAGTAATGACCAGGTCAAGGACCAGCTCAGTACGGTACAAACCATGTTCAACACACACTTCTGTACCAGCAGTTTGATATACACATAACATACAGTTCTAATACAGTTGTAACACAAGCATATGAATCATGTTGATATTCACAAATGACATATAATTATTTACAAAATTCCAGATAGCAGGGCTGGCAGTATTTCCTTTCATGACAGTTGTAATAAAGTAATGGGACAGAGGTGCTAGAACTGTAGTTTTTGTATTAGGCTCTGGTGGTGACATAATTATGGTGCAGAGGTGTTAGGTCTTCAGTTGTTGCACCAAACCATGGTGGTAACAGAGTTATTGGGCAGAAGATATTTTACATTACACAAGCCATCCACATTTTAGTCTTGGGACTGCTGGAACCTTGGAAGCATGAAAACAAGGCATTTGGAGTACATTTTGTATCTCAGGGAAGTCCATTTCATGGACTTCTCTGGATTTACATTTACATTTAAAATACAAAATCCACAACAGGCCACAGTAAAAAAGTTTAATGTAATACAGCACACAAAACACTCTGGCACCTCGGCACAGCCTTCCAGGAGTAATACAAACACTCAAATGTAAAACTTCTTATATAGGCCAATAATCAACACTAATTACATAACAATTGTTTCCAATTAATTTCCAGGTTTAAACATAGGCAACAAAGTATCAAACTTGTAAACATTTTTCCTCCATGTTTAATTTTCAGGTCCAACAGTTGTATTGTACGTTCAAAAGATGTAAGATTGTTGCATATAATTTAACTAAATCAGAATTGGATGCTCTTATTAATTTAAGTAAAAGAAGAGACATTGTAATTAAGCCTTCAGACAAGGGGAATAACATTGTAATACTACATCATGCGCAGTATTCTGCCTTGTCTTATGAACATCTTAATAATAGTGAAATTTATAAGAAATCTAACATCTGTGTTTATAATAATGCTATTATGCAATATCAAATATTACCGCAGAAAGGTTTTAGGCTAGGTTATTTGACCAAGGAAGATATTGATAAAAGGTCTGGGGATGAAAGATGTAAAATACCTTCCTTTTATTGTCTGCCCAAATTGCATAAAAATATGCTTAATGCTCCTGGTTGCCCAATAGTGGCAGCCTGTAGATATTTTTGAATAATATAGGTTTTCTAACACACAATCATTTGAAATCTTTTGTAATAAAATCTTACATCAGAGATTCTTTTGACTTCCTAGAGAAAATATCTGATATAACACGGGATAAAGACATGTATTTGGTTAACAATGGATGTAAAAAGCCTTTTTACTAGTATCAAGCATAAGCATGGAATTAAAGATTTGTCTTACTTTTTAGGGGACACCCCCTTGTCTAACTATATTGTGGAGGTTACGCACTTTTGCTTATTAAACAACTACTTTATATTTGATAAGATATTATACCATCAATCACAAGGCACAGCCATGGGGGCTACTTTGCCCCCATGTATGCCAACTTATTTATGTCCCTCTTTGAACTGGACTATCTATATAAGCACAGTTCTGTGCATAACTATGTTATTGGCTACTATAGATACATAGATGATTTAATTTTTATATGCAAAGGTGGTGAAAGTAGTATTGGAACTTTTCATCAAGATTTAGAGAATAACATTTATGGTTAGGTTTTGATGGAATACAATATGGTCAAAAAGTTAATTTTTTGGACTTAGTTTTGAAAGGTATGGACAGTGGCAGAATAAGAACATCTGTCCATAGGACATTTGTGAATAGTAATTATTTTTTACATGGGGGGGTAGTTTTCATCCGAAGCATCTTTTGGAATCTCTCCCATACGGTGAGCTCCTTCGGAGTGATATAATTCGTAATAATTGGATGATTTTGTGGTGGAATGTAAGAGAACTTTTAATATGTTCATTAGTAGGGGTTATAAACACAATATAGTTAAAAAATCTCTGTACAAGGTAGTTTCACAGAGATTGGGTGTGGTTTGTCCGGCGGCCCATTCTAGAAGTATTGGTGCTATAAGTAAGATTTATAATGGAGGCAAAAATAAAATGAATGAGAAAGTGTATTTTGTGTCAGTTTATAATAGCCTTAGCAGTGAGATAATTGTTGGGAATTTTTAATAAAAGATGCTGAACTTGGTAATCTTATTATTCACCATCCTTCTATCTCCTATAAACGGGGCATAAATTTAAAAGATGTCTTAACTTCTGGTCTTTTTATTTCGCCTGAAGATAGGGTTCATTTAAATCCCTCTTTAGTGGGCACATTTCCCTGTGGTGAATGTAATATATGTTATAATATTTTTATCCTGAAGATAGGGTTCATTTAAATCCTTCTTTAGTGGGCACATTTCCCTGTGGTGAATGTAATATATGTTATAATATGTTTCCCCTGATGATAGGGTTCATTTAAATCCTTCTTTAGTGGGCACATTTCCCTGTGGTGAATGTAATATATGTTATAATATAACATATAGGGTTCATTTAAATCTTTTTTTTTTCTGCCCGCTATGTATTAGGCATGTTTGTGCAGTGTGCTGCTCACCAAGCCGCAGCAGTTAGTATTGCCCTGTATAGTAGCAAATGCTTAGTTTGTAAAATGTAACTATAAAGCTAATACTTAGGAATTTAACCTCTAACACAGAAAGGCTTTGCACTAAGCTAAGCTTAGAAAAACAAAAATACCACGCTGGACACAATGAAATATAAATGAGCGCTTTCGTTTATACAAAATAGATAAACTTCATCAGACAAATATACAAGGGAAATGTAGTACTTAAATACACATAAAAAAATGACATCACATCCTGCCAATTAACTTCAAATTCATTACATATCATATAAAATAATATTGAATAATATTCATATATATATAAAAAACACATATATAAATATATGAATAAATATCAGAGCATAGCCATTATCTAACGTATATCCTTAACCCTGGACAGCACACAGGTGACACCTGTAAATCAAGCCCCTAAACTATAATAACCCAACCGTAATACAGGTTTTGACTACATGGATATGCAATTTCCTGATGTTCCTGTGGCCAGCTTGGTAGCTATGGGCAATTGTCTCATGTACTTAGGCAACTTTTTAATCCTTATAGAAACTAACACAGTATGTGAGAGATGTACAAACATAATTTCCATGGAGACAAAACTCTCATGCACAAACAAGGTTGTCAAAAACATACATACTACATACATCACACATACCGCGCATCACACACACACATATACCGCTCATCACACACATCACACATCACACATACTGCTCATCAGACACACTCACAGATACCGCTCATCACACACATCACACATACCGCTCATCACACACTCACACATACCACTCATCACACAATCACACATACCGCACATGACACACTCACACATACCGCTCATCACACACACACACACATACTGCTCATCACACAATCACACATACCGCACATGACACACTCACACATACCGCTCATCACACACACACATGCCGCTCATCACACACACACATATAGATATTCTTAAACTAAGGCACTTAAAAAAAATGCCCAAACCTCAATGACCTCCTAAGCTGTCAAAGGGTAAAGCCTATCTTCCAAGAGCTCTAAAGCACACACCAAAAACAAAACCTAACACTAGCACAAACCTGAACCCAGTGATCCCCCAAAAAAAGCCCATAAGACACACACTTTACTTAGTACTATTGTCGTGGGGATTCTATTGTATGACCACAGATGCCCCCTCACCAGGTTGGGCAAGGAGAAGATGACGGGTAGTTGTCTATCTGCAATATCACACACACAGTCAAGTTGCTGCACAACAAGTACCAACATGATTCTGTCAGAGACCACGTGGATGTAAATGACCAGAGATGTACCTCACTGGACTATATGAAGAGACATTATGGATATCTCTGAATATGTGTCACAGACAGATACATGCCTTGCATTCAGCATCATTGTACCTTCACCAGGGATGATGCCACAATGTGAACAGAAAATGATTGATTTTAATAATAGGTTTAATTTCTGGTGTCACTCCAGGGGGATTTAATATCTGTCAGCATGGGAAGATGCGGTTAACTGACCACATTGTTTTGCTAAGGACAGTTTACTCCTGCCCCCCACTCCCCAGGCTTTTGGATACTGGCTGAAACTCTTTCCACCCCCTTAGAGCCTTTTTTAAGTTTTAAGCAATGTCAGAATGACAAAACTACCAACATAACAAACAAAAGAGAACTCAGAGCAACCATAAAGTATTACTGTGTTTCTGCTTGATACTAGGAGCCTAAACAAGAAACTCCACATCCCACAAGTTCTCATCACTCTGGAGAATGTGGACATCTGTGCTGTTATGAAGAGTTCATTTAAAGCCTCAGAAAGTACTCTGGAAGTAGAAATCTACTGTGCCTTCCACACATTTAAGGTAACAGCAACAGAGACAGGGGCTAAAGGTGGAGGTGTCTCTATCTACATTAAAACAAATAAAACTCCAGCTTGCTTAAACAGAATGATGCCTTGGAGTTCATCCATATTCAGTCTCCATAGAGAAGGTTACTCACCATGTCCTGACTAACTACAGGTCACCTTCTATGACACATGAAGCTCACAACTCTTACCTACACCTACTACAGGCAGTCACCATCAAATTAAATTCCCTATTCAGGGGAGACTTAAACTTCCCCTCTTTAGACTGTGAAATGTACATTGCCTCAAACTGACAGGCATAATGTTTCCTGGACGTTATCAACATGAACACCCTGGACCAGATAGTGGGCACTCCAACCAGAAGATCAAACGTATTGGACCTAGTACTCATAAGCATGGGAGACCATTGCACCATCCCCTGTGTCACACCCTCATTGGTGAGGTTGGACCACATAACTGTTTCCTTTCAAATAAAAATAACCCAGAAAACCAAACTTAACCTGTAACATTTAGGAACCAATCCAAAGCAAACTACACACTATTAAGGACAAGTTTGACAAAATTCAGAGCTCCCTAAAACCCAGAGAACAAGCTGCCTATGCAGAATTAATGACAGAAACCCTATTCAGACATACAAATGGATGCATTGAGGCTGTCATACCTACCAGAAGTAAGTCCAAATCTAACACCAAAAATAAACCCCATTGGTGGAATTCTTACATTAATAGGGTATAAAAATAAAGCTAAAATCAGAAAGAGAAACCATGGAGATGAGTTCTCTGATTCAACTGTACAAGAGCTAAGCAAGGGTATGACATCCTGGTATAAGATAGCTATAGTACCACTCTATTCAGCCTTTATCAGACCCATCACTGAGTACAGTGCACCCTTTGGCATGTGCCAAAGCAGGCACTAGCAGCAGCTGGAAGGCCCTCTAAGGTTCCTCAACAAGAGAATATAGGATAGGAATACTCTGACCTACAGAGATCATCATAAGGTCATCTCACTACACTCACTGTCCTACAGGTTACTGAGAAGTAATCTATGCCTGGCATATAAGGCATCCTCAAACCCAGCTCTGCTGGATCTCTTGCACATCTACAGAAAAAAACAGAATCAGAAACACTAGTTCCAAGGACCTGAACCTTGCCTGTGACATAAACAGAACATGCTGGAGAGGCTGATATGTGTCTGAAGGGATCCCACACTATGGAATAAGCTCCCCAAAGGATCCCAAACTATAGAATAAGCTCCCCAAAGGATTCCACACTATAGAATAAGCTCCTCAAAGGATCCCACACTGTAGAATAAGCTCCCCAAAGGATCCCACACTATGGAATAAGCTCCCCAGCCACATGAAGCAGAGCTCATCCTTGACTCTCTTCAAATAAAACCTTGATTAGTGGATAGAAAATCACAAATTCATCCCTGGTCTGGCTTTCATGTCTCTGATGGTTGGAGGTTGACAGTAAGAAAATGAATCCCCAACAGACATACCTCCCCCAAATAACCCTTAGCTACTTTGTTACTGACATACCCCACCATAACAGCATCCGAGGTACTCGGTGACAAAACTGGGTTGGGTTGCACAGCTAGGCTTGTCATTAGCCGAGTATAAACCTATGAACCTATCAAGAGCCAGGATTGCAAATGTCCCAGGCTATGGTGGTAGCAGAGTCACAGGGCAGAAGTGTCAGGAGAGAAGCTGTACCAGGCTGTGATGTAGAGGTGTCAGCACTGTAGTTGTTGTACCAAGATGTGGGAGGTAAAGGCATGGGGGACAGGTGTCATCACTGCAGCTGTACCAGGCTGTGTGAGCGACAGAGTCATGGGACAGAGGTACTAGGAACATACCTCTCAACCTGGAAACATCAAAAATCTGGACAAGGACCATGAAAAATAGGTACGCTGATTAACATAAAATTTGCGTACATAATTACTCAAGCACACCCATTCCAGTGGAATTGTGGGATACCAACTTTCAAATGCAAACTGAAGAACAGACAACCAAAGCATGGCATCAGTGTCCCCCTGCAGCTATTCCAATGTCCCATTACCTGGCTATTTCACCCCATTTGCCATAAACACTAATGTGTGCATATTGCTTTACTTCTACAATGTTTATTTGGATTTTATTTTTACATTTTAGAGCACAATGCACAAACACATAATAGATATTTGCTAAACAAAGCAATACTGCCTCACAATGAAAATAGACTTGGCATTAAAACTTCTCTGCCCCTGAAACTCACATTCATTAAAACAGCATTGAAACCGACACCACATCCAAAGAAAATGCATCTGGCCAGTGGTGGATAAAGATTACATTTGGGCTGTTTTCAAATCATAGGCCCCTTGCACACAAAACAAAAAACATACATGTGTTCTTTGATACACCTTCCTGACTTTATTAAATTATATTCCTTGTATAATACAGCACACTTGTTAGAGTGCATTTTACATTTATTATTTTAACATTTTTCCAGTAGGCAATGAAACAAAATACATGAACCAATAATTACAAAACTTCCTGCCTAGTTCAGAACATTTCCATCATAAAAGTCTACCTCCACACACACACACACACACACACACTATATATATATATATATATATATATATATATATATATATATATATATATATATATAAAATAGGATGACAGTAGTGTATGCCATAAGCATCTTGCACAGCTTCTCACACTTATTTTCAATTTCAGTGTTTTTTTTTTGGAGGGGGGGACAAAAGGCCGAAAAACACAAGGACACATTTTAAACATTGCTTGTATAATTTTGGAAAGTTGCTAGAATAAAATGTGATGTTACCACCATACATTTCACTGCCAAGTCTTGAACCTAGGGCCCTGTGTGCACTACAGTCAGAGCAACATACCACTATGCCAAACCAGCAGTTTCCTGAAAGACAGGATGGAAGACTGAAACTTAAATGGCTATCATTTAGTGAATTCAGTTCTCACTTCTCACCATAGCTCTCAACCTCTTAGCACAAAAAACCCTAGACAAAGCCAATAATGTAGGAATACAGCCCCAAAATAGGGACAAATGTCAAATACTGATCTTATAAACTTGGAAAATTGCTAGAATAAAAGGTTTTGTGTTACCATTTATTTTCTAAAGAACGTGTAGTCTGAAATTCAAATGCCTGTCATTATTTAGTGAATTCAATCATTCAGTGATTTGTCACAAAAATCCTGAAAACCACAGATTTTATGAGGAACAGAACAAAAGTATGAGGCATAAATTCACAAGTGGTGGTTGCTAGGGCTGTTAGTCTCTTTTTACCTGTACCCAAGGAGGCATGGCTAATTGGGGCATTTTACACACACACACACACACACACACACACACACACACACACACACACACACACACACACACACACACACACACACACACACACACACCTTGCCCAGTAGTTGATAAACTGAAAAGGTCCCAACTTGTCTTGCAAGCAGATAAACAGAAATGGCCCCAACTTGTCTTGCAAGCAGATAAACAGAAATGGCCCCAACTTGTCTTGCAAGCAGATAAACTGAAATGGCCCCAACTTGTCTAGCCCACTTGCATGGACTTCTGATAAATTCATTCCACAGCGAAATACACACCAACAGTTAATGCCACAGTCTAGCACAGCAGATAAAACTTGCAAATAAATAAAAACTTACATGCATACTTGGCAAGCACTGTCTGCAGCCATTAAGAGAACCAAATGCATGCATATGTTTCCCCTGCAGCCAAGATGGGAAGAAATACAGTGCAGCAACAGTAAAACTGAAAGGACTTCATCTGATAAATTAATTGCATAGTGAAATACTCACCAACGGTTAATACCACAGCCAGACTCCAGCTCAGCAGATAAAACGTGCAGATAAAACCTGCATGCACATTTGGCAAGCACTGTCTGCAGCCGTTAAGAGAACCGAGTGACATACACACACTCACACACTGGATGAACACCTGTGGGCAATTTGGAGGATGGGTAATTTACATAATACCTTCAAGGCATTGAAAGATTCTGGAGCGCCTATTGTACACCCATGCTGAATCTGCAAAAAAGGCACTCGGTGCAAAAACTGAGCTGGAGAATGAGAAAGATATTTTAAGCAAGAATATGCACTAAAACTTCCTTTTAAGTGTGGCCGTGTAGAAAACACTACTATTTTGTTATACAGGAAGTTTTATCGTAGCTCTACACCTGCTGTGGCATAAAGCAAAAATAATGAAAAGCACATACTGGGTTGTGCGCGCGGCTTGCACATCGAAAAGCACATAGTGGGTTGTGTGCGCGGCTTGCACATCGAAAAGCACATACTGGGTTGTGTGCGCGGCTTGCACATCGAAAAGCACATACTGGGTTGTGTGCGCGGCTTGCACATCGAAAAGCACATACTGGGTTGTGTGCGCGGCTTGCACATCGAAAAGCACATACTGGGTTGTGCGCGTGGCTTGCACATCGAAAAGCACATACTGGGTTGTGCGCGCAGCTTGCACATCGAAAAGCACATACTGGGTTGTGCGCGCGGCTTGCACATCGAAAAGCACATACTGGGTTGTGCGCACGGCTTGCACATCGAAAAGCACATACTGGGTTGTGTGCGCGGCTTGCACATCGAAGAACACATACTGGGTTGTGTGCGCGGCTTGCACATCTTATGGCTACATTTCCTACATTTTGAATAACAATTCTTGACTAAAGCTTGTTTAGTTATCTTAGTTTACTGTAGCTTGCCATTCACTGGCTCTTATCACACCAGTTCCATTCACTTCCTGAAGTAGATACCTGATCCCTCAAGTAAATCCATCCAAGTGCTGAATTGCATGAGTTGACAGTCCCTCTACATCATCCATTCAGCCAGCAGCAGCAGTCGTCCATTAAGAAAGCAACCAGCAGCAGTTAAACCTCCTTCCTGCTCACAGATAGATCCATTCATAAAGAAAGCCAGCCAGGAATGTCTGCACTTGAGCCCTTGAGCTCAATTCCAACAGGCTGAAGGATGTGACATCATTACACATGTGATGATGTCAGAAATAAAGGGCTGCCATTCATATCTGACCCTAAAACTGGGTAAAAACAGAGTAATTTGGTATGGTTGGGAGGTATGACCAGGAATGTAATTTTACTAGGATGTGGTGGTAACAGAGTCATGGAGCAGACGTGCCAGGACTGTAATTTTACCAGGATATGGTAGTAACAGAGTCATGGGACAGACGTGCTAAGACTGTAATTTTACCAAGTGTAGTGGTAACAGAGGTGCCAGGTCTGTAATTTTACCAGGATGGGGTGGTAACAGAGTCATGTGACAGAGATGTCAGGACTGTAGTTTTAACAGGATGTGGTGGTAACAGAGTCATGGGACAGGGGTGTCAGGACTGTAATTTTAGCAGGATATGGTGGTAACAGATTCATGGGACAGGGGTGCCAGGACTGTAATTTTACCAGGATATGGTGGTAACAGACTTATGGGTAGAGGTGTTGGGACTGCACTTGTACCGGACTTTAGTGGTAGCAGAATCACGGGAAAGGGGTGTCCGCATGCAGTTGTACCAGGATGTGGTGGTAACAGAGTTATGGGATAGAGGTGTCAGGACTGTAATTTTAGCAGGATATGGTGGTAACAGAGCCATGGGACAGGGGTGCCAGGACTCTAATTTTACCAGGATGTGGTAGTAACAGAGTCATGGGACAGAGGTGTTAGGACTGTAATTTTACCAGAATGTGGTAGTAACAGAGTCATGGGTAGAGGTGTTGGGACTGCACTTGTACCAGACTTTAGTGGTAGCAGAATCATGGGAAAGAGGTGTCAGTATGCAGTTGTACCAGGATGTGGTGATAACAGAGACATGGTGCAGTGTCAACACTACATATGTTTTCACTTTTGTTCAGAAAGCTAGTTTAATTTGCTTGGATATACAAGGAGAAGGAAGAGGTTGTAAAACTGCTTCTCATTGTAATACGAAATAAAAAAGTGCACATTTTGATAATCCATGAAATTTTACTGCATTAATATACCAACATATATCTATATCTACATGTATACATATAGATATAGCTATATATGTATATTTATAGCATCGGCTAGATTCAGACTTACTGAATCTATACTGGGTATCATTTGAGCACTAAAACCAGCCATCTTACATTAAGAGGACCCTCCTACAGCCTTGTAGCAGATGTGTGTGGACAAGGACCCTTCCGAGGTGGGATTGCAGGAATAAGGCTCAGTTTTGGGCTTGCCCATTGTTACCTCTTAGCTTTCAGTTACTGGCAAAGGTAAAAGCCTCCCCCATAGTGCATTTGTAGGCAATGTCAGAACAACAACATTTATGACTTAAAAAAATCCACTCAAGACAAACTCAAGGTTATGCTGCTTAATGCTATGAGTCTGAACTGGAAACTGCACCTCCTGGAAGCACTCCTCATCTTGGAAGATGCCGATGTCTGTGCAGTCACTGAGACATGGTTCAAGGCCACAGAGAGCACCCTGGCTGTGCAAGGCTACAATACCCTCCACACGTTCAGACCTCAAAATGAGTGTGAAAGAACCAAAGGTGGAGGAGTTCCCATCTTCATTAAAGACAAAGACACCTCGAGACTGGTTAAACAATAACAATACGACTGCCTTCAGCTACTCCAAGTCCAACTAACTGAGGGTAACACCCCCATCCACATCATTGTTACCTACAGGTCACCCACCATGAACCATAAGAACCAGACTGCCTACCTGGACTTACTTGAGTCGCTCACTATACAGCCAAATACCTTGGTTATGGGTGATTTCAACTATCCGTCTATCGATTGGGAGACATATATAAGCACAACCACACTCACCTTGAGGTTCGTGGACTTGTTTATACAAATGTTCTGGAACAGATAGTCTGCACCCCCACAAGGGGCTCAAATATCCTAGACTTAGTACTCACCAATATGCGGGTCTTGGCACTACCCCCTGTATGTTAACCTTCCTGATAAGGTCTGACCAAAGAATCATAGGAGATTACTAGGCTATGGACCCGGAGGTCATTTCAAGCCTAGCTGTTTCATTCCAATGTAATGCCATAGAAATGTTAGCTAATACCCAAGATTGCATTTAGTAATGACTGTCCATGTCCAGGAAGGTTGTGGGTACTATTCCAAATTAGAATTTACAGTGCCCCATCCACTCATCCAGGTACCTTTTCAGTAGTGTCATAGAGGTGCTCTGTTTCACATGAATAGATAGCCTATTTCAAAGATGTGGCAGTCACTGGCATATACATCTGTCCCTCAAGCAATTTAAGTTGCAGGCCATATTTAGGTTCCTGGAATGGGTTTTTCTAGTCCCATTTGATTTAAGGATCTGCAGCAAGTTCATTAGGTTTGTGCCTGAGATTGCTGTGTAAGCCAGACATAAGTCTCCACTAAGAAGTCTATGTGATACAGAGTAAAGTGACATGGACTTTAGTCAGTCTGTATATGGTACATGCTGGAGTCCCTTGATCAACTTTGTTATTAATTTCTAAGGTCTGTCAGTTGCTGCAGGTGCTTTGTACAGTACATGCCAAACAGGGAGATATAGTCAATTATGGGCCAGATTAGTGCCTAGTATAGAGGGATTATAACCTGTTTGGCTCTCAAGGAAATGCCTTTACTAATCAAGTGTGCTACATAGAAAGCCTTCCTTACTACAGTAGACACATGGTGGTCGAAGTTAAGGTTGGGCCAATTTATGAACCCAAGTCACTTACTGCTTCATAAGTACTTAGGGTATTGTTGTTGATTTGATAGTGTGAAGGGACATTGTCTGTACCAAAGGAAATTATGATCTATTTTTTTAATTCAGTTTGACACCATAATTAAGACACCAGTCGTTGGTCTGTGTAAGATCCTGCTGGGGTATACTGACATTTGAAGATTCAGTAATTACACCCAGTTTGCAGTCATCTGCAAATATGGTCAGCCGCAACCCTTTAGTTTTGACCTGAACTTTTGAGAAGTATATACGAAACAGTAGGGGTCCACCACTGACCCCTGTAGCACCCTGATGGTGACAGCTCTGCTGGTTGATGTGGAGTCACCATTTTGATTGTGTGTGTCCAGTTTGTAAGCCAGTTAGTGAACCCATCTTACAACGAATGGATTTACATTCAATTTACTAAGTTTATTGGTAATACCTGAGTGTGGGATTGTATTGAAAGCCTTTGCCAAGTCAAGGTATGCTGTGTGCACAGATTTGCTCTCATCAATGGCCCTGGTCACATTTTTAAAAAAAATTCACAAGGTTTAACAGGTAGGATCTGCCCTTGATGAAGCCAAATTGGGTAGGATCCAGGGTTTAGATGTCACCTGTGTCTTTATTTATGAGGTCCATAATCATACATTTCATGACCTTACAAATGAGGCTGGTCAGGCATATGGGTCTGTAATTCCTTGAGTCTGTTGCTAGGCCACCTTTATGGAGGGGAGTAATTGTTGCTGCTCTCCATTCTGCAGGAACAAAGCCTGTGGTTAGACTATGATTGAAAGGGTACTTAATGGTGATGCTAGTTCATGTTTTAGCCTGTCTAGAATACAGCCTGGGATGCCATCTGGTCCTATAGAGGCTGTGTTTTTTGACTTGCATAATCCTTTGATGACCTGTTCTTCAGATATGAAGGGTGGGGGGATGGGGCAAGGTTTGTGTTAGATTTGGAGGGGATAGGGGTGAAATGTTCACCAAACGTATCTGCTAGCTGGTTTGCTATCTCTGTAGGGTTAGTGTACATGCTAATGTCAGTCACTAGTTCTGCACATGCTTGGGTCCTACCTATTAGGTTGCATACATCGCTGTAAAAGGTCTTAGAGTTATCCTTGTCTATGCTAGCTAAATTTCTCTCAAAGGAGCCCTTAGAGGATTTGACAAGTTGTTTACCTGCCAGTTGAAGCTGAGGATGGTGCTTTTACGTTGGTGGGGCCTTGCCTTTGTTTTCTTGGACAGCAACTTTTTGTGTCTACAGCAAAGTTTGTTGATGCTGGATGTCCACCACGGCAGCTTGTTTTTACTTGGGGCTCTCACTTTGATTCTTTCTGGCACAGCCAAGTTTTTACACTTATGCAAGTGATTGTACAGAGCTTTAATGTAAGCTTCGGTATATGTACTACTTCCAGCTTGGGGTGGGGCTTGAAATGCATTTATACCTTCACCTAGGAGGGTTTAGTTTGCCTTGGTGAAGTTTTTTAGTCTGATTTCACCCTTTGCGAGGTCTGGTGTTAGTGCTAGCGCGAAGGTGATTGTTTTGTGGTCAGATTTAACTAATGAGTGTCTGAGAGTTGCAGCAGCACATTTGTTTGACATGTTAGTGAGGATTACATCTAGAATGTTTGTTCCTCTTGTTGGGGTATGAACAATTTGTTCCAAGTCATTTGAATTAACAAAGCCGGGGAACTTGTGCTCTAGCGAGTTAGGGTTAATATAGATTTCCCAGTCAATGATGGGATAATTGAAATCCCCCATAATCAGAGTGTTCGGTAAATTTTGGATTGTCTCCAGTTTGGTCAAGTAGTCTTCGTGGGTGTCGTGACCTATGGAGGGAGTGCAGTTCCTGGTTTTAGCTCCTACCATTTAGCAGCATGACCTTTATTTTGTTCTGGTTGGATAATTTCATATTGGTAATGTTGCTGAGTCCTTGCCTAAAAAAGGCTTTACGGGAGAGGCAAGAGCCTTTGCCAGCATCAGAAAGCCTAGAAGTGCCAGGTGCAAACTGTCTCTGGCAAAGTAGCGAAGTTTGTTGATCATAGTTTTCCAGGCTGACAGGAACTGGATCCCCTTTGAATGAGACCAAAAACTAAGCCAATTATTGAAATCAATCTTTTTTTGTTTATACTGTGGTATCATTCTAGGTGAGGGTAGTATGCTGCTCAAGGCTAGGAACATACCTGCCTGGGGCACATACTCAGACAGCTCAACTATGTCTCTCCTCATATAGTCCAGTAAGGTACATCTCACGTCATTCCCACCAACATGAACTATGACATAGTCATAACGGTACTTGTTGCTGAGAGACCTGAGTGCATGCATGATCTGATGGGGTCTATATCAGTTCAACGAAACAGCACATCATCGAATACAACAACCTCAAACTTCTAACCACGAAATCTAAAAACATTGAAAGCTCAGAACAGTGATTTTTTTCCCTGGGAAAAAATTCAGTGTTCTGAGAAACACGCACACAACACAAGCACACCAAAAAAAAACAGTAATCCACATACATACACTTAAAATCCTACAGCTAACCCTATACTAAACTGTACATACAGTACTATCTATCCACTATCCTTAACCCTAACCCTAATCACTATCCTAATCACTATCGCACACTCACTTCACCCGTGCCCTAACCCTAACTCACATACCCTGCTCTAACCCTAAAGTCTATCACTATCACACACTCACCTCACCCACGCCCTAACCCTAACTCACATACCCCACCCTAATCCTAAAGTCTGTCACTATCGCACACTCACCTCACCCGCGCCCTAACCTTAACTCACATACCCCGCCCTAACCCTAACGTCTATCACTATCGCACACTCACCTCACCCATGCCCTAACCCTAACTCACATACCCTGCCCTAACCCTAACATCCACACAATCGCACACTGACCTGAACCCAACCTGTAACTTTCCACCACAGTGCTGGAAATAGCAAAGCCACAGAAATGGACAACCAAATTCTTTCCCTAGGAAAAAGTTTGGTTATCTGCAGCTTCGCTATTTTCAGCGTTCACTGTTTTCGGGTCAATATTAGACCATTCGAAGTATTAACACTTCGATGATCTAATATAGACCCATCTGATGAATCCTAGCACCAGAAAGGCAGCTGACTGCGACTTTCTCCTTGTCCATCCTGGTGAGTGGGGCATCCATGTGTCTCACTACTGAGTCTCCAGTGACAAGAAAATTTGTTTTTAAGTGTTTAGCCTTTTGGGCTTGGTGGGTGAGACACTGGTGTTGCTATGTATCATGGATGCTGTGGGGACTGAGTTAGTTGTGACAGTTTTGACAACCTTCCACTGAACCAGTAATCAAAAAGCCTCAATCCTCTCCACTGGAAACAGTGGATGACATTCATTGGGAGGATAACAGATACACACACACAGTATTTCCAGATGCTGCTCTCTGCATCAATTGCAATTTCTCTTAAGAGCACAGAGAGACCACAGTCAGTCTGGGGCTGGTTTCTCCCTCTTTCTCCAGATCCCCAGTAAGACTCCCCACTGGCACAGCTGTAGAGTTCAGATCTCAGCCGAGTGACCAAGGCAAGACCTCCGGCACCCTCTCTGTCCAACCAGTGCTTCGTGTCCCTGCCCAAGTAGCTGACACACACACTCTTTGAGGCTTGATTTACACAGACACACACACATGGAAAAGGCTGGCACAGGTTGACTAGCTATGCCCCCTTCTACCCAGACTGTAAGGTAGTTATTACTGCCACCAGCCAACTCCTTATCAGTTACTTTAAGGCCCTTAACAAAGGGTGTCCAATCTTACTGTGTAATATTAATATTAACATAAATGGTAGTTTGACCAAGAGCAAGGCTCTTAGGAATGGCCCACACAGTGTCACCAATGCAAGTACTCTCAAAATGTAAATATCTCTACACAGATCAGCCACAATGAAATGCTAAGTATATTTAATAATAAATAATAAAAAGAACAAGAAAATACTAAATATATATTCACAGTGACATCAGAGTTCAACACCATAAAAAATATTTAAAATATTGCAGTACAGAATCACACAAATAAAGAAAAACAAAATCTAAACTAAGTTTCATTACATTACTGACTGTACCTAAGAGAATTATACTATTCCCTAGAAACTTACTTCATTAGAGCAATGCAGATGTGTGGTGAATGGGTCTTGTTGTCAGGTCCAAGACATAATGCAGAATGTTTTGTCTCACTAAGAGACTTCTCAAATTAATATCTAAAATATTACTGTTGGGATAGCTTGCAGAATGACATAATTTCTTGTCATCTGACTTCTAGTTCCCAGGCCAAAACCCCCATTGCTGGCAGCTGATAGCATTTAGCATCTGCCTGTAAAAATATACAGCAAGGGCTTTTCCTCAGATCTTTGGCAGATGCTGCAAATTAGAAAATAATTGTATTCCTTCATGCTTCAAAAGTAGCAATTAGTTCACTTCAAGGACAACATAAAGCTTCCTACCACAGAGTCTGTGTCTCTAGCTGCACTAAAGGTTAAAGAGCAGCCTCTTTATTGCGTCCTATAAAGTAATTTAATTTCAGATGTTTTTCTAAAGTTTACTAAACTGAGGTTACTCTCCTGTACCCCATTTTCCACTGTACATTTAAACCGTTACAATAGTGCATGTAGATTTTTCTTCTCTTCCACCACGGCACCGTGGATCCATTCTACACAGCACTTTTACAAATACGTTTTCAACACTACCATCTGTACAGAGCAGTTTAATATGCACATGACATACATTTCTAATACATTTGTAACACAGGCATCTTGTATAAATAATTTCGATAGTCACCAATGACATATAATTATTTACAAAATTCCAGGTAGCTGTGCAGCAGTACCTCCTTTCATCTCAGCAGTCTTGTGTTTTAAAGGCCTCTAGTGTTTAGGCAAGTTTTTCAAGAGAACCTCTGTGTATGTAGAGTTTTGTGTTTCATGCATACTGTCTGTATGAGTAGTGGTACTATGTGCATATACAGTGGTGGGTGAGTTGACAACCTCTTCTATGTGACTGTTTTGAGTGTGAGAGAACATGGATTGAAGATTCTTGGTATAGATACATCTCTCGCATTCTGTACTAGACTGAGTTATTAGCAGAAGGTTGTCTGTGTACATGAGGCATTTGCTACACTGCCTCAAGTGACACAAGTCAACAAGGTTGACAGGAGAAACAAAGGTAGTCCAACTGTCCATAATGCTAGGCTGAAGACTACTGTCACTATGTGTGGCTTTTCAGAATCGATCACGGAGGAGTTCAGTGGTTGGATCTTTCTGCCTTGTTTTTTTTTTTTTTTTGTTTTTTTGCTGGTGGTTTAATAGATTACAGGTCACGAGCAGTATTTCTTTGACAAGAAAAGCACTAAGGATGGGGACTACACTAGTGTGCTACTGTAGTATCTAAGGGAAAAATTTTTGAATTGTCCAGCTTTGGCACACAATTGCACAGCAGTGCGCACAAACAAGCAGAAACACAGGGCCTAAATACCAGAATCTAAAAACTTTGAAAATAATTTAAAAATATTCAAAAGCACCAATGAGGATGCTGCTTCCAAGCCCTAAACCAACCTCCCTTTACCAGGTAGGGTCCAATCAACACAATGCTCTCACTAAAGTGCAGCTAGGCCCCTTCCAATCCAACCATTTATAAGACCATAACAGTGTTTCCCCCACCCCTGGTACCGTGCAGGGTAATTAACGTGTTCATTTCATGCCCATCCTTGCACTCATTAAGAACAAGGCAGAGGAACTAAAGCAGAACACGGTGCCTACCAGCCCATAGCATGACACACTGACAAATGTGGAAGATTGCGAATTCACCTAGGGCATGTACTAGCACAATGTACGACACTCATAAATGTGGAAGATTTTATTAGTTCCTGTAGGGCACGTCTTTGGGATGTGAGAGAAAACTGGCACACCTAATAAAAAATTGCCATCTATATATATCAGGTTGGAAAGTATTACTTTTACTTGTGTTTTCCAAAAATAACATTCTTCCTTGACTCCTTATACAAGTTTATTAAAGTATACTCAAATTGTGCTTAGATTTCAAAGAATAAATCCCACACTGCTTTGTCTTGCTATCCCCTCAGCAACCTTTTCTTTTTAACTTAAAGTGTATTGGTCATGTTCTAAAACAATTTTTAAGTAAAACCCTTTGGAGTTGGATATAACCTCTTTAGCATACCTATCACCTATCCAGATTGGTTTTCTGGCAAATCTCTGAGAACTGAAGTAAAAAAATAATGACAGATACTTGAGTTTCAGACTTCATATCCTTCAGAAAACCCCTACTAATGCAAAACTTGTTATTGCACCTACTAAAACCAATTTTTTAAAATTGTCAAACTTTAAGCTCATTATTCCTCTCCCCTTAGTTCTAGCATTATCCAGATTTCTTGTTCTTGAAATATATGAGCTCTGTGTCAGGGTATTTCAAATCATAATTTCTGTTCTTAAGAATGTGACAATAAAAAAATATTTTTTTTACTGTATCAGTGTAAAAAAACGGGTATAGAACAGCAGTGTATGAAGACTGGTTTGCACATCTTGATTTTGAAATAAATTCAAATTAGGCATAGTACGTAATTACAAAGCATTGTATTTTGGGTATGCAAATTAAGGTTGATTGCTATGTGTCCACATAACCCTTACCCTCTTATCTCCAGAATCAGGTATAGAACCAAAAATAAAGTCCCAAGTCAGTATTATTTTAATACTACTGATTTTAAAATTTGCTAGAAACAAAAGACAATCAGTTCCTGGGTCACCATTAGTAAACAGCAAAAGCCACATCATTTCTAAGCCCACCATTAACAGGGAAAGGAAGGGCAAAGCAGCTGTTTCTGTAACCTATTATGTAAATAAATACGTTAAATAAATTAATGATTATATACTGCAGTTGCTGTATGGAGATGCTAGGACTGCAGTTGTTCCAGGTTGTCAGTGCTAACAGGAATAGTGGTCCCTAGACAGCAATTCTTCTACAACGCTGTGCTGATAACAATGACATGAGGCAGGAGTGTTAGGATTGTTGTGTCAGGCTATGAGTGGTAACAGAGTCACTGGGCAAAGATGGCAGGACTGCAGTCATATCAGAGTATAGTGGTAACAGAGTCATGTATTTAGAGGTGTCTGCACTGCAGTTTTTCCATGAAGTGATGGTAACTGAGTCATTGGGAATTGTCACCACTAATGTTGTACCAGGCTATGGTGGTAACTGAGTCATGGGACATTGTGACCACTGTATTTGTAGCAAGATGTGGTGGTAACTAAGTCCTAAGGCATTGTCACCAGTGTAGTTTTACCATGATGTTGTGGTAACTGAATCATGGAGCATTGCCATCACTGTATCTGTACCATGATGTGGTGGTAATTGAGTCTTGGGGCATTGTCACCACTGTATTTGTACCATGATGTGGTGGTAACTGACTCATGGGGCATTGTCACAACTGCAGTTGTACCAGGTTATGGTGGCAACAGAGCTATGGGGCATTGTCACCACTACAGTTGTAACACGATGTGGTGGTAACTGAGTCCTGGGGCATTGTCACCACTACAGTTGTAACATGATATGGTGGTAACTGAGTCCTGGGGCATTGTCACCACTACAGTTGTAACAAGATGTGGTGGTAACTGAGTCATGGGGCATTGTCATTACTGCAGTTCTACTGTGATATGGTGGGAACTGAGTCATGGGGCATTGTCACCACTGTGGTTGTACCATGATGTGCTGGTAACTGACTCATGGGGCATTATCACCGCTGCAGTTGTAATATGACGTGGTGGTAACTGAGCCATGGGGCATTGACACCCCTGCAGTTGTAACATGATGAGATGGTAACTGAGTCATGGGGCATTGTCACCACTGTATTTGCTTTTCCTTTTGATCAGAATGTTATGTTGATGCTTTCTGTATTATTGTGAAATATCCAAGTGGACATTTTTGATAATCCCTGGACTTCTAGTGTATTAATAGGCTACCATCTCTCTCTTTGTTTGTTTATGTATGTATGTATACAAATAAGCTTGTTTCCTGCCTTTCCTGTTAAGTAGTATAGACTATTTGTAGGCTTCTGAGCCCCCAAGCCCTTCTGTGTTGGAGGGAAGCCTTCTAGCTTAGTTTTTTTTTCTTATATGTAGCCAGTTTTATAGTTTCAGCACTCAAATCTGTTTCTTTGATCTCAGCACTTGTTCAGAAAAAAAAATTCATCTGCTTTTACTGTGCTTGTGTTTCTACCTACTTTATTTTACTTTTGCATCATCTTAAAAGTACTCAATTGTATTTATTAATGCTTGGTGTAACTCATTCTAAGCCTTTTGGTTTAAACACTTGGTCTTCGGACCAGTTGTTTTGCACTGAGAGGGTTTGTGGTCTGCACTGTAGTGGCAGAGCAGGTAGCTTACATCCTTCTAGGTTGGGAACTGCTGATTGAGGGCTCAGTGTCTGTTATTCTAAAAGTGTATTAATTCTGGTTTAAGCACTTGGGCTTTCAGGCCAGTTATTTTACATTAAGAGGGTTCGTGGTCTGCACTCTTGTGGGAGGAGAGGCTGGACTCTGCCCTTCTGAGCTGGGAATTTCTGGTTAAAGGCTTATAGTGCATGCATATCTGAACTGCTTCTTACTGAAGTTGGTGCGCTTTGTTTGCTGTGGCATAGACTGGATTTGGGCCTGCTGGATCTAGCTTTGTTTGTGTAACTTGAGCACTAATCCAGACATTCTCTAAAGTATTCAGTTGTATTTATTACTGCTTGGTAGTAACTTGATTAAAGTGTAGCTATCATTCTAAGTCTTTTGGATTAAGCACTTGGGCTTCAGACCAGTTGTTTTACATTAGGAAGGTTTATGGCATGCACTGTGGTGGCAGGACAGGTAGCTTTCATCCTTCTAAGTTGGGAACTGCTGATTGAGAGCCCAGTGTCTGTTATTCTTAAAGTGTATTAGTTCTGGTTTAACCACTTGGGCTTCAGGCCAGTTATTTTACATTAAGAAGGTTCGTGGTCTGCACTCTTGTGGGAGAAGAGGCTGGACTCTGCCCTTCTGAGCTGGGAATTTCTGGTTAAAGGTTTATAGTGCCTGAATATTTGAACTGTATCTTACTGAAATTGGTACACCTTGTTTGCTGTAGCATAGACTAGATCCAGGCCTGCTGAATCTAGCTTTGTTTATATGCTTGTTGTTTGTTTGCTTGTTATTTCCCTGGAACGCTAATTCCACCTAATACGCGGCTTCTCAGCGCTTCTGTGGATCACTAGTGATATCTGCATTGCTTACTGTACTTATTTCCTTGTTTTACTTGAAAGAAAGTTACTGTTTGTCATTTTTGCATTTAAGTTACCTGTAACACATTGCACTTACCTGGCACTTGCTCGCTAAAGCAATTATATAAGTCAGCACTAAAAATTAAAAGCACTACACCCTCACTCCCCACTGGCCCTTGTTTTCAATTATTAAGGAATTCCCAATATTATTCTAGCATGTCCAAAGGTCAGTTGTCAATCTCCTCTCCGGTCCAGCTGGTGAATCTGGGAATCTTGAGGCAATGTTACAACTGCCTCATGTACACAGACAACCCTCTCCTCCTCCAAACAAATTCCAACACATGTGAGAGATGCAACCATATAGCCAAACTGGAGGCTAAGCTCTCTCAACTCAGTACTAGCATAACCAGTCAGGAGGAGAAGGAAACCACACTCACTACAATTCCAGTCTCACATAGACCTACCACGACAGCAAACCAAACACATAATCACACAAAAACATACTCGGAGGCTCTAAATAAAGATCTGCCTAAGCATCAGAGACCTCCAAAGCAGACACCCAATCAACCGCTACCCCAAAACAAAACACATGCAATACATATCTCACAAAGCCAGTGTGCCGAACAGTCACAGCCCTTAAGACTAAACAACACACCTGATACACTTGTAATAGGTGACTCTATCATCAGGCACACTGACGTCCCACTCACCAGGCTGAACAAGGAGAGGGTCATGGTGAGCAGCCTGTCGGGTGCTAGGATCCGCCACATAACACAAACACTCAGGTCACTCCAAGGCAAGTACAAATATGACTCAGTCATTGTCCATGCTGGTGTGAATGACCTGAGACGTACCTCCCTGGACTAAATGAAAAGAGACATAAAGGAGCTCTCTGAGCATGTAGCTCAGGCCGGTATGACCCTGACCTTGAGTAGCATCTTACCCTCACCAAGAATGATGCCACAATATGAAGACAAGATGATCAATTTCAACAATTGGCTTAAGTACTGGTGACATTCAAAGGGGATCCAATGCCTGTCAGCTTGGGATGATATGCTCGACAAGCCATGATGCTTCACTAGGGACGGCTTGCACCTGTCACCCCTGGGCTTTCAGGTATTGGCAAAGGCTCTTGCTATCCCCATAGTGCCTTTTTTAGGCAAGGCTCAAAAGATAAACCCACCTCCATAGGTATCACAAGGGATAAGAAACTAAGAGTAATGCTACTCAATGCCAGAAGTCTAAACCTCAAGATGCACGCACTCGAAACTTTTCTCTCCTTAGCATGGAGAACATCGATATCTGTGCAGTAACAGAAAACTGGTCCCGAGAGCACCCCAGCACTACCATGTTATACCTCATACCATGCTTTTCGGCCGCAAAACTTGGACCGAACCACAAAAGGAGGAGGAGTATTGATATTCATCAAAGATATCCACACCTCCAGGTTGGTGGCAAAGCACGAAGTATCAGAGACTATCCATGTGCAACTAACAGTGGGTAAAACTGCCTTCCAGTTTATAGCCTGCTACAGACCACCCTCCCAAACCCAGAAACCCCACTCGGCCTTTCTGAGAACACTGGAAAATATGAAGGTCTCTCCAAACACCATTATATTGGGCGACTTCAACTACCCAAAGATAGACTGGGAGCATTACTCTAGCTCCAATACCCTAGCCCAAAGTTTCCTAGAATTTATAAACTCAAATGCTATGGAACAACTTGTTACCACTCCCACAAGAAGGGAAAACATACGGGACCTGATCATCACCAACATGGGGATTCTATGTTCCAGACCAGAAGTGTATCCCTCACTGGTAAGATCAGACCATAAACTAATCTCACTGGATATTCACATCCCGACCCCACCCCCTGCCCAGAAAACTACAGTGAAAAACTTCTCTAAAGCAAATTTCACACTCCTCAAAACCGAGGTGGAATCCTTCAAAGCCCCCGGGCCTGTGGAAAATACGGCCCAGACCGCAGAATCCTTTATAAACGCATTCTATGAACACCTTCAGGAATGCATGGATCATGCGATCCCAAATAAAACCAAGACCCAATCCTCCAAAGGCAGACGTCCTGTCTGGTGGACCCCAGCCATAAACAAACTATACAATAGAAGGAGGAAGCTACTAAATGATAGAGCAAAATCCCAAAAAGGGAAGGCATCACTGATCAGCATTAGCAAAAAACTACGGGCACTCATAAAATTGTCTAAGGCCAGCTTTGAGAGAAAAATTGCACAGGACACAAAGGATAATCACAAGGCTTTCTTTAGTTATGTTAGGAGCCTGGGTGGTAATTCCCAGATATGCTCAGAATTAGTCCAAAATGACAAAAAATACACTGAACCCTCAGACATTGCCAACATCCTAGCTGACAGGTTCAGTGCAAACTCCCCCCCCTCCCCACCAAAAGGGCAAATATCTATCCTAACAGAGTGCTGCCCCCCCTGACATCTCAGATGCTCAGGTAAGAGCCAGCCTCTCCAAAGCAAAAAACACAGCATCAATGGGACCAGACGGTGTCCCGGGCTGCATCCTACATGAACTCCAAGAAGAGCTAAACCCAAACATAAAACTACTGTTCAATCTCAGCCTTACTACAGGATATGTGCCCAAAGAGTGGAGTACAGCAACAGTGGTCCTTCTCCATAAAGGTGGTGCCTCAACGGATCCTGGAAACTATCGCCCCATAAGCCTGACTAGCTTGGTCTGCAAAGCTATGGAAAGGATCATCGTGGACTTCATAAATAAAGATATTGGGGACCTACAGAAACTGGATCCTACCCAGTTCGGCTTTGTTAAGGGCAGATCCTGCCTCTTAAACCTGGTTGATTTCTTTGAAACAGTCACCAAGGCCATTGACGAGGGGAAGGTGGTCCACACAGCCTACCTGGACCTCGCAAAGCCTTGATACAATACCCCACTCGGGCATTATAGATAAGCTCACCAGCTTAAATATAAACCCCTATGTCACTAGATGGATTGCAAACTGGCTCAAGGACAGAACCCACATGGTTAGAATTGCTGGAGCCATGTCAGACTCCAAACCAGTTACAAGTGGTGTCCCACAAGGCTCAGTCCTGGGACCTCTCTTGTTTGGTATATATTTCTCGGAGGTACAGGCCAACACGGAAGGACTGTGGCTGACCAAGTTCGCAGATGACTGCAAACTGGGTGCCATAATCGACTCTCCAGCCGACACAAGCATCCTCCAAAAGGGCCTCATAGAAACAGACAACTGGTGCCAGAGCCCTGGCCTCAAGCTAAATGCCAAAAAGTGCATAGTCATCCCCTTTGGCAAAAACAAAGTGCCCACAAATTACCACATAGGTGGTAATCCATTAAGTACAGAAGAAGTAATTAGGGACCTGGGGACCCAAGTTGATAGCAATCTCTCATTTGACAACCACGTGGCCAAAGTGGTTAGAAAAATATTTTATATAGCCCACCTAATCATGAAGGGATTCACGTCTAGATCAGGGGAGGTCATCGTGCCTCTTTACTCATCCCTCATCAGGCCCATAATTGAGTACAATGCCCCTTTTGGGATGTACCTTACCAGACACCTGCAGCAACTGGAAAGACCCCAAAAGTACCTCATCAAGAGGATCAAAGGGCTCAAACAGATGCCATATGCTGCCCAGTTAAAGAAACTCCAGCTCTACTCAGTGGCATACCTCCTGTTCAGAGGCGATCTGTGCCTGACATATAAAGCCATGTCCAACCCGGAATTAATGGACATGCTGCATCTCAGAAAATCCAAATCCCATCGAGCTACGTGCTCGAGAGACTTGAACCTCAGCACTGAAATAAATAGGACATGCTGGAGGGACAGATTCATAACCCAGAGGCTCCCTTCACTCTGGAATAAAATCCCATCCCAGGTTAGGCAGAGTCCCTCATTGACTCTCTTCAAGAGGAATCTTGATAAGTGGATGGGAGATCGTAGGTTTACCCCGGGTATCACTTCTGTGTCACTGTTAGACAAAGGCACAGTATACTAACCTCGAAAAAGGGCATAGCAAAATAAATTTAAAATGGGTGGCGAAAGCCAAACACATTCTGGATAGGCTTATAAATGCCCTAGGGCAGATAGCCTAGTCTGAACCTATGAACCTATATGTATACATATATATATATATATATATATATATATATATATATATATATATATATATATATATATATATATATATATATATGTATATATATATATATATATATATATATATATATATAAATATGTATATATATATATATATATATATATATATATATATATAAATATATATATATGTGTGTGTGTGTGTGTGTGTGTGTGTGTGTGTGTGTGTGTGTGTGTGTGTGTGTGTGTGTGTGTGTGTGTGTGTGTGTGTGTGTGTGTGTGTGTATATGTATATGTGTATATGTGTGTGTGTATATATATATATATATATATATATATATATATATATATATATATATATATATATATATATATATATACACACACACACACACACACACACACACACAGATGTATATCTATATGCACACCTTCTTTCATACTAAGACATCACTCAGTTTCCATTCACTGTCTCTAATCATGCAAGCTCTAATATCGCTTTTAAATATCTATTACAATTCTCTCATAGGTTCATAGGTAAGTACTAGGCTATCAGCCCAAGGGCCTACGTAAGCCTAGCCAGCAAAGTTCCATAGCTTACGCCACCCAAGTAAGTTATTTTCCTGTGCCACTGTCCAGCAGAGACACAGAAGTGATCCCTAGGGTGTATTTCCTATTTCCCATCCACTCATCAAGATTTTTCTTGAAGAGTGCTAATGAAGAACTTTGCTTAACATAGATGGGTAGCTTGTTCCAGAGTATAGGAAGTCTCTGGGACAGGAATCTAACCCTCCAGCATGTTCTGTCTATTGTGGTGACAAGGTTTAGGTCTCTAGAGCATGTAGCTTGTAGGGATTGGGATTTCTTTAGTTGTAGCATGTCCAACAGGTCTGGGTCTGACATAGCTTTATAAGTTAGGCAGAGATCACCTCGGAGTAGGCGATATGCTACAGAGTAAAGCTGGAGATTTTTGAGGCGGTCAGTGTAGGGCATTTGTTTGAGGCCAGTAATCCTCTTTGTGGGGTACTTCTGTGGCCTTTCCAGCTGCTGCAGATGTCTTGTGAGGTACATTCCAAAAGGGGCGTTGTACTCTATAATGGGTCTAATGAGTGACGAGTAGAGGGGAACAATGACCTCTTTTTCCTGGATGAGAACCCTTTTATGATGAGGTGTGCCACATAGAAGGACTTCCTGACTACTGTGGCGATGTGACTATCAAAGGAGAGACTACTGTCCACCTGGGTCCCAAGGTCTCTTATCACTCATTCGGTGTTAAGTAGATTGTTGCCTATGTGGTAGTTCATGGGTACAAAGTTTTTACTAAAGGGGATGACACTGCACTTTTTGGCATTGAGCTTGAGGCCATGGCTCTGACACCAGGCATCTGTCTCCGTGAGGACCTTCTGTAGGATGTCCACATCATTTGGGGACTTGACTATAGCTCCTAGTTTGCAATCATCTGTGAACTTCGTTAGCCAGAGGCCTTCTGTGTTAGCTTGTATTTCAGACAGGTCTCATTTATCACTTACTAATCTATGTAACAATTAATATGACTAATGAGTTTTCCTCACATATTTTCTTCAATTCATGTTATTGGTTTTCATTGTATTCTGCTGTGAAACATCTGTTCTACGTTTTCTCATCATAACATTTTCTCCCTCCTATGTTTTGTTGTGTAACATGATACTTTGTGATTTAAGATATCTGTACTTGATTTTGTGATTGTGAAGCATTTCTCCATCCGTTGAAAATGGGCACTTTCTGGCGCAGTCAGACCTGCCCAATAAACGTGTAAAATGAATAAATAAATAATATTTCTTGTTTAATATGGAAACAATGGTTGGAGCATGTTTTAAATTTGTAGTTTTGAGCATTTTCCCACATAACAGTAAAACAAAATGTATGAACCAGTAATGACAAAAGTTCCCATTTCAGAACATTTCAACTGTAAAAGGCCACTCAGACTGCTGTCATAATAATCTGCCAGAATTAGTATTCAACAATTACTGCCACTTCATTGACTTCTATATATCACGTCTAATTGTGATAAATGTCCACTGTAAAGTATTCCAGTTTTCTTTACACAAATGCACACTTATCCTGCAAAGACACAGATATCCCTTAAACACAGCAATTAGAGTTACATTATTGACTGTATCCTTCTCAGATGTCTGTTAAAAATTGATAATTACAATGGTCAAAGTCACATATTTCAAATTTGTTTCACACAAACACACACTAGCTAAATTATTCCAGCTTAATTCTCACACACACACACACACACACACACACACATACGCACACACACACGCACACACACACACACACACACACACACACACACACACACACACACACACACACACACACACACACACACCATGCAAGAATAGATTAAAGGCTGATTAAAAATGACCAGATAAGAGCATTTGGTACTTTCATCCACAGATAGCCCTCACCCGTACTAACAGTTATATCCCCTTTGTTGACTGTGTAAAACCTGTTATTGCAATGACGAAATAAGTTATATATACTTCAGTGGGAGCTTTGGATGGACTGCCTAAAACTGTATGAAGATTACTACCATCATACTATAAGATCAAGGTATTTATAGACAATTTAATAGACGAGTATTTATGTCCAGAAAATAATATTAACCACCTAATAACATATGCTAAGTCAATATGCACAACCTGTTCAGAAGTAAATGTTATCTGGATAGTTCCACATTAACAAGAACTATTACTAATGCACAACTTGCTGCTGACAAACAAGCTTTGCATTTCATTGCTTCTTCTACAAATACAGTCCCTCTGCCCTTGATGAGTAATTTACCTCTGTGTTTGTGATATGGCTATAACATTTCCTGAACTATATCAGCTGTGCAGTTGGGAATGGTTGGCAAACAATGACATCAGGCTTATATTTACTAGGCAAACAGTCCTGGAGACCATTAAGGAGCCTAACCTACGTTCCTATTTGATTGAAAGAACTGTCTGGTTAAATGGCTCGATCGATGGTACACGGTAGGTAAATGATGGTGAAAACATTCAATGGCTGCACCCTTACCACAGAAAACAGATCATTAACAAGATGGTCCTTTAGTCCTCTGCCCTAAATGCCAGACTAGCGGTCTTTAACTAAATACCAAACACTTTTGAAATACAGTTTTGTAGAAAAATCTGTACCACAGTAATATGCATCAATGATTAAAAAGGATTCTGAAGATCAGACTGTTCTGATAATCACTCTATATAACACAGACTATATTACTTAACAAATGTCAACTCCTTTACAGTTGCTGGAGGCAGTAAGGAAGAAAGTGTAAGAATATATTACTAAATGCAATATAGTTAGACTATATTGTACAATCCAGGCCTACTAATGAATAAACTCATTCTTCAGTGCAATGCATAAAGCCAATCAATCCAAGATCATACAGATGCTGCAGCAGGTTTTGTTTGACAGCCTGCAAGTCATGCAAAAATCAGAAATATTAGTGCGTACTGTCTTCTTCTTGGCGCTGCGGCCTTGTCATGCAAAAATCAGAAATATTAGTGTGTACTGTCTTCTTCTTGGCGGTGCGGCCTTGTCATTCAGAAATCAGAAATATTAGTGCGTACTGTCTTCTTCTTGGCGGTGCGGCCTTGTCATGCAGAAATCAGAAATATTAGTGCGTACTGTCTTCTTCTTGGCGGTGCGGCCTTGCATGCTTACAGGACACCTACACCTCATTTTTGACCTCCTTATGTCTTCTCTGTCATCAAGAATAGCTATCCCATTTGACATGACTCTGTACATCTCCAGCCTTCTTTATTGTGAACGCAGATAAAAACAGACTACACTAAATCACCTAAAATGTTAACAGAAGAATGGGTTTCAAATCAACATATATTTTCTGAGCCACAAAGATTGTGAAGTTGGACTGCACAGTGGTGCAGTAGATGTGTTGTTGCCTCACAGCAAGAGGTTCTCTGGTTTGATTCTTGGCTGGAGTGCTTTCTTTCTGTGCACAGTCTGCATGTCCTCCCTGTCTTTGTGTGGGATTTCTCTTGGTGCTCCAGTTTCTTCCAACATCACAAAGACATGTGTCTGGAGCATTTCTCCCCGGGCCTTCGCTGAAAACTGGCTTGATTCCAAGTCGGACTTTCCTGGTAAACAAATGTTAAATAAATAGAAAAATAAAATAAATAAAAAGTTTATTGGGATGTGGCACTTGAATTAAGGCTCTTGCCTCTTGTTCCTAAGGTACAGGTTTTCATAGGCAAGTACTAGGCTAACTGCCTTTTGTGAGCCATTTTAAGCTTAGCCAATTTCCCTTTCAAAGGTGAGAACCAAACCCTGTACCTTGTGCCTGTAAGGTAAACATTTTAACCATTATACCAACCACACCTCTTGGCAGGGCATTTTACACACACACACACACACACACACACACACACACACACACACACACACACACACACACACACACACACACACACACACACACACACACACACACACACACACACACACACACACACACACACACACACACACTGCCACCACCAAATAAAATAATATTATGTGCAAGTTCTTGGCTATTGTGATGTGAAAGAAATGCAATAATGTAACCATGGAGATTTATTTTACTTAAACATTGTAGGTTGAAAGCAGTTTCTCTGGGTAGGGAGTTCAGTTTCTCTGGGTAGGGAGTTGGGCTGGGGGGCAATGATTATGTTTATTGGTCTGCAGTTATGTCTACATTTGCAACAGTAATGTACATTTCACTGAAGTAAGATCGACCATAAGCTCTGAAATCTGAGTGTGGTTTATGTGTGTGTATGTGTGTGTGTGTGGGGGGGGGGGGACAAGGGATTTTTGTTTTATAAAACCATGTTTTATTGTAGAAACTCTGGTAAATAAAATTAAATTTAAAATGAAATGTGTACTTGGCTGGTGCACACAAGCTGTGTTAGTGAGTCTGTCAACAAAGTACGCAATGCAGCTGTTACTGTTATTTGTACTTTAATCCTGACAGGTAAAAAGCAGCTACTTCATTAGGTAATGGGGGGGGCTGTTTGTGAATTCATTGAGGTGACTGGCCTTGTTTACTGTCATAGTTATGGCTTTGCAAGATAATAGTTTATTTGGGTAAAGTCTGCTGTTGTGCAAGCCTGTAACTACCGTTTCTGTGCAATGGACTAAATTAATGCAGCCATTAAGATGCAGTTCATTACTGTTTTGCTTTCTGATTTCAGAGGTTCGAGCCAGGTACTTTTGGTAGCCTGTTGGGATGGGGGACTTTCATGTCAGTGTTAGAATGAAATAACTGACCATTTACTGTTGTAATTCTGGCTTTGCAAAACTAATATGTCTGAGGGAGTAAGCAATATGCATATAGGCCGTGACTACTGTCTCTGTGCAGGAGACGTATTTTAATGCTGGAAGGATCAAAGCACAAAGTATAGTGGGGGCAATGGAATGACTGCCCCTGTTAGTCCTGCAAAGCCAGAATTAAGACAGAATGTAAGCTGTGACAGTGTGTGCATCACAAATGCATTAATATAGTCTTTTTAATCCTGGCAAGACCAAGCCAGATAGTTGGTAGGTCATGGCTGTGGCAGACTGTCAATGAAAGGAGTGCTTTTTCTGAAGCTGTACTTTAACATGTATACAACAGTGGCACTTAAATCATTTCTGCAATATCTTCATTTCAGAGTCACAACTGCGATAACCAGAATGAGTGAGCAGAGTGTTACAGTGCCCTATCTGAAATCTATTAATTTTAAAGACTTAACTCTGAATGTAAAGTTAAGAATCAATAGGACTGGAAAACCCACACTTGATCTGAAGATGGAGTCTGCAGGTACAAGTAGGTCAAGAGCATACACACGCAGCTTCAACAGGTCAGTGTATGACAAACACACCTGGATCTGTGGTTGTGAGGAAACAAACAGCTTGTACTGCTTCCCACGTTTGTTGTTCAGTGGAGAGTACGCCTGGACATCAAATAGTATGAATGACCTGAAGAGAATGGAAGAAATGTCCAGAAACCATGAACAGTCTGCTAAACATTTTGACAACTAAATGAGTCTAGCCGTGTTGGGTACTGTGGATATCAGGTCTCAGTTAAGTAGTGGATACCAGTTATCAGTAGAAAGACACAACAAGAAAGTGGAAGAAAACCGTCATGTTCTATCACTTATAATAGACTGCATCCAGCTGTGCGCTGAAGAAGAAGTTGCTTTACGAGGCCATGATGAGTCTGAAGAGTCACTGAGTGCAGGAATGTTCCGGAGACTGGCAGACTTCAGCTGCAAGTTTGATGAGAAGTTGGCTGAACACTTGACAACTTCAACTGTTTTTAAAGGAACATCAAAAACCATTCAAAATGAACTCCTGGACTGCATGCGAACAATATGCAGAGAAGAAATGGAGATTCGTACTGCAAAACTTGTAGCAGCAATTGCAGATGAAACCACTGACTTTGCTGGGATATGGCAAATTGCTGTTGTGTTCCATTACGTTGTCACTGGACAGATGTTGGAATGTTTTGGGGGATATTTTACACCACCTGGACAGACAGCAGGGCATATTGCTGGTGTGATAAAAGAACAGTTGAAGGAAGTAGTGGGAGACCAGCATGAAAAAGTGATTGCTCAGAGTTATGATGGTGCATCTGTTATGAGTGGTGTTCAGCATGGGGTCCAGGCCATCATAAGAGGAGAGTTTAAATATGCCTACTATGTACACTGCTATGCCCACCAACTTAATCTGGTAATGCAAAGAGCCACACAACAAAATACTGAAGCAAGGACATTTTTTTTAACATTTGGTGGAATTCCAGCCTTTTTCAGTCGTTCAGTTCAAAGACAAGCTGCTCTGGATAGTATAGTATCACGACGCATGCCAAGAGTGTCAGGAACACGGTGGAATTTTAACATCCATACTGTAAATGCAGTGCACGAGAACTTGGAGTCGCTGTCGGAGTGCTTTCTTTATTTGTACAAGTATCCTACATCTGCTGCTGCAGCAACTGTACAGGAAGCAAATGGGCTACTGCAAACAGTTGAAGATGAATTTAAATTTTGGCTTACTGTTTTCCATCGTATAATGCCCCATGTTGACATTCTGTACAGGCATCTTCAGTGTCGTACAACAGATGCAACCGCTGTTGAAAAGGATGTGCATACATTTTTTAATGAAATTGACGGTGTCAGATCGGGTATCGATGGTATTGCAGAACAGTATCTACAGACAGTGAACATCCTGTCAAGACATAGACGAGGGCCATCAGCTTCCCGACCACTGCATGAGACATTGTCAATTGCTGTAAAGGAAGTGTGTGATGTCATAAAGTTCCAGGCAACATCACGATTTCAACAAACTGGCCATCTTCAAGCTTCTCGGTTACTTCTGCCTGAAAAGTTTTCAACATACATAAGAGAGTTTCAAGAAGATATATTCACAGCAGCAATAGACAACTATCCATTCCTGTTGAGGGGACAACTTAGAACAGAACCTGGACTGGTGTATCAATATGAAGACTTTACAGCAACTGGCAGTGCAGGCCAGATGTTAAAATTCTTGGTGGACAACTCCTAAACCAGTGTGTTTTCATAGATTTACAATGTGTTGTAATTGTAGCCACCACACCAATGTCAACTGCTGAGGCAGAAAGGCGTTTCTCAACATTGAAAAGAATGAAAATGTTTCTTCATAGTACAATGGGGCAAGAAGGAATGAATGCATTGGCTATGATTTCCATAGGAAAGGAGTTAACGCGGAGTATAACTAACTTCAACCAAAGAGTTATTGATTTGTTTGCACAAAATAAAGACAGATGAATGGACTTTATCTATAAGTAACAGAGGAACACAATACACAGAGGAACACAAGAGGCACTTATTTGGTACTATACTACAAGCACTTATGTAACCCAGCCACTGGGGATGCACAAGCCAGTGAATTTCTTCATGCAGGTCCCAAGCCCGGATAAATGGGGAGAGTTACATTAGGAAGGGCATCCAATATAACCTCTTCCAAATGACATATGTGGACAACAATACAGATTCCATACCGGATTGGTCAAGGCCCGGGTTAACAATGACCACCACCAACCAGTACTGTTAGCCAACAGAATGCTGGTGGAAATTGGGCTACTGTTGGCTGAAGGGGAAGAGGGGGAAGGCATGCCCAAAGGTGAGATTGTGTTGATTTGGACATGTGCTGAGGAGGGATGCTGGGTATATTGGGAAAGGGATGCTAAGGATGGAGCTGCCAGGGAAGAAAAGAGGAAGGCCTCATAAGGTTAGGTTTATGGATGTGGTAGAGGACATGATGTGGTGACAGAGCAAGATGCAGAGGACAGGAAGAAATGGAAACAGATCTGATGTGGAAACCCCTAACGGGAACAACTGAAAGAGACTACAAGCACTTATTTGGAACCAGGTGGGGTCACGTGAATAGTATTTGCTTGGGAAACTTTAAACTGTCCCTTCTGAGCCTCCATGAAAAAGGGGGAAAAAAGAAATCCAGTATGACCTGATGTGTTCCAGACCACAGCTTCTCCTCAGGTGCAGAAACAGAGTATGAAGTACTGTTTGCAGCATACCACAGAGGTAAGTGTTCAAACCAACCTGTGTGTGTGTGTGTGTGTGTGTGTGTGTGTGTGTGTGTGTGTGTGTGTGTGTGTGTGTGTGTGTGTGTGTGTGTGCGTATATATATATATATATATATATATATATATATATATATATATATATATATATATATATATATATATATATATATATATATATATATATATATATATATGTGTGTGTGTGTGTGTGTGTGTGTAACAATGTGTGTTGTGTCAAGTATTCAGCATGCACCACAGTGGCTGAGCATTTATTTCATGTAAATAAGTAAGCATGTCCAGCATTGATCCCACTGCACCATAGCTCCACCCATTTTAGTTGGCCACACCCCTCCATGTTGGCCCCACCCATTCAGCTGTCTCCTGCAGCCCCCCTTTGATTTGAAGTCACCAGCCACCACTGATAGGGAGACACCTTCAGATTTTTGGGCTTTGTTAACCTTCAACTAAACTTTATGGGCAGACCTAAGAGATTTGGACAAGGTCAGATAGAGCTGGGAAGTTGTCAGGTTTCTATAAGAATGTATGGGCAGTTAGTAGCTGAGTCAGAGTAAGCAGGTTTGGGACCTCTAACCAGTTCAGCTGGAGAAGGGCAGTGCAATGGTGAGATCTTTGAGACTGATTAGTGGCAAATTTGGCTATTTTTGTTATAGTAAGATTCTAGGTTATTCTGTTCAGATTTGCGATGATTGGTAAATATTTGTGAACAGTAGAGCAGAGAAGATAAGACATGGGTCCTGGCTGCTGCGAGTCTGGCATGGTCAGTAAGATATGATTTAGCCCTATAGCGGGAGCCCAATTTAACATGTACCTTTTTAATTGTTAGTGCAAGGTATTTGTCAAACTTAAGTCCACTATCAATTGTGACATCAAGAAGTTGTGTATGTTCAACGGGTTCTATTTTTGTGCTACTGGAGGAGGAAATGTAGATAGGTAGTTGGCTGGTTGTTGTTGAGGTATTACAGAAGACCATACATTTGGTTTTATTGGGGTTAAGTATAAGTTGATGGGCTGTTAAGTATTTTTTGATATTGTGGAGGGTGGCCTGAGGTTTTTTCTCTGAGGTATTACAGAAGACCATACATTTGGTTTTATTGGGGTTAAGTATAAGTTGATGGGCTGTTAAGTATTTTTCAATATTGTGGAGGGCGGCCTGAGGTTTTTTCTCTGAGGTATTACAGAAGGCCATACATTTGGTTTTATTGGGGTTAAGTATAAGTTGATGGGCTGTTAAGTATTTTTCGATATTGTGGAGGGCGGCCTGAGGTTTTTTCTCTGAGGTATTACAGAAGGCCATACATTTGGTTTTATTGGGGTTAAGTATAAGTTGATGGGCTGTTAAGTATTTTTCAATATTGTGGAGGGCGGCCTGAGGTTTTTTCTTTGAGTTCCTTGATCGAAGAGGCAGAGCAGATTCTGGAAGTATCATCAGCATATTGTATGACTGAGGATGGATTTGGAAGTATCATCAGCATATTGTATGACTGAGGATGGATTTGGAAGTATCATCAGCATATTGTATGACTGAGGATGGATTTGGAAGTATCATCAGCATATTGTATGACTGAGGATGGATTTGCTGAGGAGTTTAGGTCATTGGTAAAAATTGCGAATAAAAGTGGGCCAAGGATAGATTCTTGTGGGACTCCTACATATATAGGGAGCTGGGGAAGAGTTTATTGTCCCACAAAGTGGCTTGTTTCCTATCTGACAGGTAGCTATGAAACTAGCGTAGGGTTTCAGAGATGCAGTTGTAGAAAGCCAGTTTATTGAGAAGTATTTGATGAGGTACAGTGTCAAATGCTTTTGACATATCTAGGAAAGTAGCAGAGACTAGTTTTTTTTTGTTTTTGAGTTGATTTACAGTTTTAGTAATGCTAATTAGAGCTCAACTGGTGCTATGCATAGGTCGAAAGCCATGTTGTGTATTAGATAAGAGATTATTTGACAGAAAGTGGTCTATGATCTCTTTTTGTATACATTTGTCTAAGATTTTCGCAAGTAGAGACAAAATGACTATGGGTCTGTAGTTGGATACATCAGTAGAGGGACCACCTTTATGTAAGGGTATGACATGAGATATTTTCCAGAGGAGTGGTACGTACTGTTCAGAGATAGAACAGTTAATGATAATAGATATAGGGTAATTGATGGAAGTAGCAGCCTGTTGTAGAAGTCACCATGTAACTCGTCTGCAGCTATTGTACAAGGTTTTAGTTTAGAAAGGATATTTTTAACATAACTTGTTTGGATAGGTTTGAGATAGAGGATGGTAGAATTGTTGTTGGAGGTTTGAGGTGTGGACAGAGGCATATTAGGGGTTCTGTTTAGCAGAGAGGTTACTGAGATAATAAAATGGGAGTTAAATTGAGTGGCTATGCAATCATTTGGGTTGGTCAGAGTAGTGGCTGGGGTAGTAGCTTTTCCTGGATTGAGAAGGAGGTTGTTTGCCAGAATCTTTTGGGATTTTTTCTGGTATTTTAGCTGACTTGTTTAGAAGTAGATTTTTTTGTCTTGTTTAATTAGTTTTTTGGTTTGGTTTTGAAGTTGTTTGTAGGTAATGATATTTTGTTTACTTTTATTATTCTGAAAGAGATACCAGGTTCTGTCCCATAGTTTTAGTAGAAGAATTGTGTCTTTTGATAACCAGGGAAGCTGTTTGGATTTGGTATGAATTTTTCGAATTGGGGCGAGATCATTAAGTAATTGCAGGAAAGCACCATTGAAGTACTGTACTGTACTGCATGATCCAATTGAAGAGTTTTAGAGGTGCCCAGTCATATCGTTGAAGAGTATTAAGGTAGGTGAAAAATGTTTTTATTGCGAATGTTGTGAAATGAAATGTTACAGAAATTGTGTGTATGTTTTCTCATCAAGTAGGTAGGGAAGTGATCACTTAGTGTGTGAGGGAGACACCCAGCATCATAGCTAATATTGGATTTGTTTGTTAAAATCCAGTCAAGAGTGGATTGCCTGTTGGTTTGTTTCTCAATGCATGTGGAATGGTTACAGAAATTGTACAGGTTTATAAAGTTAGAAGAGGGGTTAGAAGAGCAGGTAGTCTAGTCAAGGTTAAAATGGCTGAAGTTGATAGAGGCCCATTCAAGGATGTTTTCAATATTTTGGAGGTTATTAGCAGGGGACAGGTAGATCACTATAAAGATAATGAACTTATGATTATTCATATCTAGGCATGCTACTGAAACTTCTGAGCTAGGGATATCAGGTGGAGCAGAGTTAAGCTGTGCCAGGTTTAAGATTGTCTTTAAACAAAATGGCAATCCCACCACCATGTCTAAATACTCTATCAATTCTGAGGATGTTATAACCGTCAGGAAGAAATTCTTCAGATTTAATATAAGGCGTAAGCCATGTTTCAGTAGTGACAGCTATAACGGCGGAGTAAAGGGCAATAGCACCATGAAATTCATGTACTTTTTTATCAAGCTTCTGAGATTGACTTTAATGATGAGAAGGTCAGAGTTACTTTTTTCAGTGGCAGATAGGAGTTAGGTGTGGAGTTAGGGGAGGTGTCAGAATGTGGATTTCGGGGGGACGTGAGGTAGAGAATGTGGCAAGGGCTGGGCCTGCATTAGGATGGATATCACATTGGAGGTTAACATGGGTAAGGGAATGGAGGGTAAGACATCTTAGTACTGTGTGATATATATATATATATATATATATATATATATATATATAGTGTAGTAGCAGAGTTGTGGGTTTGAAAATATCTAAGAAAGAATAGTAAAGTAGGAGAGGTGTTTAAAAGGTATGGGGAGATGTAAACAGTGGGTTTGTCATGATTCAGGTCCTCAATTACTGGCAAGGTAGGGGAACAGTTGTTTGTGAGAAGGTATGACTGGAATGAGGTGGTATAAAGGGCTAGGAGTAACAGAACTAGCAGGACAGAGAGACGGATGATAGGTTTCATTACAGGCATAGTAAAGAAGGTAGATTGTAGTTAAGGTCAGAGGTGATACATTATAGATAAAGCAAAGAAAATCTTATGTAGAAGAGTCAGGAAGGAGACTTGATGAGATAATTGATGATGTGAGATTGAAAATTCCAGGTGGAGTGCTGATTGGAGGATAGGGAGAAGGGGAGGAGCCTGTCTAGTAATAAAGAAAATCAATCCTGGGGTGGGTGGGTGGTAATGGGGGAAGGGTAGAGGAGCAGAGTGAGCAGCACTTGGAGCTAGCAAAGCGATAGCAGAAATGAGCCTGCAGAATAAGAACTATCAGTGTAGACACTAACCAGGTAAGTCAGGAATAGAGGAAAAATAGTATAGGATGGCTTTACAATAAAGACAAATTAAAGAAAGTACTTGCACTAGCTTTTGAAATTTAAATAAGAATTTCATGCATTAGTCTGTGAAAGTCCAAGGGAAAAGCCTGGTAGTAAGATAGATGGTCAAATGTATCCTTTTTTTAGGGAATTATAAGCCCTGGGTCCAAATATGCTTCTGAGGAACAGGGTCACCAAACTACAAGAAAATATTGAAGGGAGTCACTAGAGGGAAGGTCTGTTAGTCTGAAAGAATTAGGGGAGGGCAACAAGAGGCATATGCATCTGTTGCCCCTGGCTTAGTTAGCACTAGGATGCTATATAACTTGAAGCTCAGTCCTCTAAAATGCAAATTCAGACTACCAGACATTACATATGTAGGTCATTTATTTACTAGCACTGGCTTTCGACCAGACCCATCCAAGCAAGCAGCCATTCTATAGATGCCGGCACCAGATAACGTTCAAGCTCTACAGCGTTTTCTTGGTATGGTCAACTATTTAGCCAAGGTTATACCAGACTTCAGTGAATTGGCAGCACCGTTGAGACAGCTAACACACAAAAATGTTACATGATCTTGGCTGGAACTGCACCAGAGAGCATTTGAAGACCTTAAGCAGAAAATTGCCACCCCACCTGCAGTAAGATACAATGATGTCTATAAACCAGTAAATCTTTCATGTGATGCTTCAAAATTTGGTCTTGGTGCAGTTATTCTTCAAGAGGGCAGACCAGTACCTATCATCTAGAACTCTTACCCAAACTGAAATGCAATATGCTCAAATTTAGAAAGAACTTTTGGCAATAGTATTTGCATATTCAAAGTTTCATGATTATATTTATGGTCAAGCTATTCAGATGGAAACTGATCACCAGTCTCTAATCACTATTTTAAAGAAGCCTTTGCATTCAGCTCCAGCTTGGCTACAAATAATGATGCTCAAATTGCAAAAGTACAACTTCAGAATGGTTTATTCCAAAGGCAAACTTCTTTATCTGGCTGATACCTTATCCAGATTGCCCAGAAATATAACGGAACAGCTTCATGCAGAGAATTTTGACTTTGATGTCATGGAAGTGTGTAATTTTTCTACCATGAGAACTGATGAGCTAAGAGATCATACAAAGACTGATCCAATTTTGTAAAAGCTCAACCAATTAATTAATGCTGGATGGCCTTTGAAGCAATCTAGTGCACCACCTGAAGTGCAAACTTATCTTCCTTACAGAGATGAGAGGTTGATGGAAGATGGCATTACTTTCAAAGGTCCTAAAATTGTTGTTCCTGCTTCCTTACAACATGAGTATATCCAGATTTTGGATCGTGGTCACCCAGGTACTGAATCTACCAAATGAAGGGAGAGAGGACGAGTATTTTGGCATTCTCTAGCAAAAGACATTGGTAAAGTACTTTCATCTTGTTCAGTATGCAATAGTACTAAACTGTATCAGCTAAGTTAAGTTCCTGAACTACTTTGGTCAACAGTCGCTACTGATATATTCAAGTGGAATAATCAGCATTACTTAGTGTTGGTAGACTCTTATTCGATTTGCTACCTAGCCTAACATCTACTGCTATAATAACCAAGTTGTAACATAATTTCTCAGTCCATGACAGTCCACAGAAGCTTATCTCTGAAAATGGTACTTAATTTACCAGTCAGTTGTTTCAGAAATTTGAAAATGAGTGGAACTTTGTACATGTTACTAGTATCCCAGACTACCCATAGTCAAATGGGCTACCTGAACATGCAGTACAGAGTGCAAAGCAGTTAGTAGAGAAGTCAAAGCATGATAATACTGATGTCTTTTTGAATTTACTCAATCTCTGAAACATACCCCATGATGATATACTTGGCTTGCCTGCTCAGAGACTTCTATCTAGGCAAATCAGAACAACCTTGCCTATCAGTTCCAGTTTGTTGAGGCCTAAAGCTAAAAACAACAGAACAATCAAAGCCTAAGTATTCAGAAAGCATTCTTTCCAGATGTCCAGCTATGATAAATCAAGCAGATTGCTTCATCCATTGAAGAAGGAGAGACAGTGAGGATACACACGGTGAAAGGTTTCGATCAGATTGGTCAAGTAACAAAACTTCATAGAATGTGAGGGTGTGGAGTACAGGAAAAATCGTAGACATCTTCCTGAATCAGAATCAATATCACAGCATTGTTCCTGTGATACAGACTCTAGATCTCAGAGCAATCCAGACAATGTTCCCATTGTAGAACGTGTCTTAAGTCCTACTTCCATTCCTGATGATGTTCCTGATCTCCCCAAACTTGAACATTCAGCAGAGGCAGTCCCAATTGCTAGACCTAGTTCTAATTTCTGTGTCACATAATTTGGTCGTATTTCCAGATCTAGTGTGAAATACACAGCAACTTGGACATTATTGTCTGTATGTATTTAGTTCTGTATAATTGCATGTCAAACAATTATTTTGTATCAATTGTATGTCAATTAATATTGGTAATAATGCATGACTCATTTCTCAAGGAGGGAGTATATAGCATAGTGTGTGTTGTACCTTTAAGAAGCGTTTCCAAGGGCAGCACGTGCATATAAATAGCAAGCACATGCTAGCGTCAGTGCCATTGTGAGAGTGCAGCCAGCGAGTGAGCATGTATGAGTGTGATACCTAGGTATCTAAGTTAAAGTTATTGAGCCTCAATCCTGATGTGTTTATACATAATAAAGCTGCTTGAATAGAACCACAGATGTTCGTCTGTTTTATCCTGATCAGACGAGTGGCATTCGTCTGTTTTATCCTGATCAGATGAGTGGCCGTGTTATTCTGCCCTGGAGAACTACTCTTCCTCTGCTTTTACATTAAGAAGTTCCAGGATCATCCACCTTGTGGCAGGTGTTTACCTGATTTCTCTGATTTGGGAAGACTCCAGGGAGCACAGAGTGAAGTTTTTATTGGTCAGAGGGCACAAAAGTTAGTTTTCATCTTTGTTTTTCTGCCCCATATGTATTAGGCATGTTTGTGCAGTAAGCTGCTCACCAAGCCGCAGCAGTTACTAGTACCCTGTATAGTAGCAAATGCTTAGTTTGTAAAATGTAACTATAAAGCTAATACTTACGAATTTAACCTCTAACACAGAAAGGCTTTGCACAAACCTAAGCTTAGGGCAACTAGTTAGCAAGTTGAACAGCACTAGTACCAGATCATAACCATTATCTAACATATATCCTTAACCTAGATACCACTCAGGTGACCCAAGTAAATCAAGTCCTAAACCATAATAACCCAACCCTAATACAGGTCTTGACTACATGGATATGCAATTTCCTGATGTCCCTGTGGCCCACTTGGTAGATATGGGCATTCTGAGACAATGTAGCAATTGCCTCATATACTTAGACAACTTTTTAATCCTTAAAGAAACTACCACTGTATGTGAGAGATGTACATACATAACTTTCATGGAGACAAAACTCTCACTCATGAACAAGGTTGTCGAGAACATACATACTACATACTTCACACATACAGCTCACCACACACTCACACATACCTCTTATCACACACTCACACATACCTCTCATCACACACTCACACATACCGCTCATCATGCACTCACACATACCGCTCATCACAGACTCACACATACCGCTCATCACAGACTCACACATACCGCTCATCACACACTCACACATACCGCTCATCACACACTCACACATACCGCTCATCATACACTCACACATACCACTCATCACACACTCACACATACAGCTCATCATACACTCACACATACCACTCATCACACACTCACACATACCTCTCATCACACACTCACACATACCTCTCATCACACACACACATACCGCTCATCCCACACATACATACTGCTCATCTCACACGCATACATACCACTCATCACACACTCACACATACCACTCATCATACATGCACACACACCGCTCATCCCACACATACACACCGCTCATCCCACACATACATACCGCTCATCACACACTCACACATACCACTCATCATACATGCACACATACTCCTCATGACACACTCACACATATCTCTCAGCATACACACACATGCCGCTCATCACGCACTCACACATGCTGCGCATCACACACTCACACATGCTGCTCATCACACATTCATATGTACCGCTCATCACACACTCACACATACCAGTCATCTCACACTCACATATGTTGCTCATGACACACATCACACATACCACTCATCACACACTCACACATACATCTCATCTCACACATATAGAAATTCTTACACTTCTTCTTCTTCTTCTTTCGGCTTTTTCCCGGTTAGGGGTCGCCACAGCGGATCATCTGTCCGCTCATGATTGGCAGTGGAGTTTTACGATGTTGAGTTGCCAGTCCGGCGTCCAACCTTCCACAGAAGGCACACACACACGCACACACTCACACCTAGGGCCAATTTAGAGTGTCCAATCCACCTACTGCATGCCTTTGGGATGTGGGAGGAAACCGGAGCTTTACTTAGTACTCTTGTCATAGGGTATTCTTTTGCATAATGGACAGATGCCCCCTACCAGAATGGACAAGGACAAGATAACAGTTAGTTGCCTATCTGAGGATAGTATCTGCAATATCATGCACACACTCAAGCTGCTGCACCACAGGTACCATATGATAGTATCTGCAATATCATGCACACACTCAGGTTGCTGCACCACAGGTACCATATGATAGTATCTGCAACATCATGCACACACTCAAGCTGCTGCACCACAGGTACCATATGATAGTATCTGCAATATCATGCACACACTCAAGCTGCTGCACCACAGGTACCATATGATAGTATCTGCAACATCATGCACACACTCAGGTTGCTGCACCACAGGTACCATATGATAGTATCTGCAACATCATGCACACACTCAAGTTGCTGCACCACAGGTACCATATGATAGTATCTGCAACATCATGCACACACTCAAGCTGCTGCACCACAGGTACCATATGATAGTATCTGCAACATCATGCACACACTCAGGTTGCTGTACCACAGGTACCATATGATAGTATCTGCAACATCATGCACACACTCAAGTTGCTGCACCACAGGTACCATATGATAGTATCTGCAACATCATGCACACACTCAAGCTGCTGCACCACAGGTACCATATGATAGTATCTGCAACATCATGCACACACTCAAGCTGCTGCACCACAGGTACCATATGATAGTATCTGCAACATCATGCACACACTCAAGTTGCTGCACCACAGGTACCATATGATAGTATCTGCAACATCATGCACACACTCAAGCTGCTGCACCACAGGTACCATATGATAGTATCTGCAACATCATGCACACACTCAAGCTGCTGCACCACAGGTACCATATGATAGTATCTGCAATATCATGCACACACTCAAGCTGCTGCACCACAGGTACCATATGATAGTATCTGCAACATCATGCACACACTCAAGCTGCTGCACCACAGGTACCATATGATAGTATCTGCAACATCATGCACACACTCAAGTTGCTGCACCACAGGTACCATATGATAGTATCTGCAACATCATGCACACACTCAAGCTGCTGCACCACAGGTACCATATGATAGTATCTGCAACATCATGCACACACTCAAGTTGCTGCACCACAGGTACCATATGATAGTATCTGCAACATCATGCACACACTCAAGTTGCTGCACCACAGGTACCATATGATAGTATCTGCAACATCATGCACACACTCAAGCTGCTGCACCACAGGTACCATATGATAGTATCTGCAACATCATGCACACACTCAAGCTGCTGCACCACAGGTACCATATGATAGTATCTGCAATATCATGCACACACTCAAGCTGCTGCACCACAGGTACCATATGATAGTATCTGCAACATCATGCACACACTCAAGTTGCTGCACCACAGGTACCATATGATAGTATCTGCAACATCATGCACACACTCAAGTTGCTGCACCACAGGTACCATATGATAGTATCTGCAACATCATGCACACACTCAAGCTGCTGCACCACAGGTACCATATGATAGTATCTGCAACATCATGCACACACTCAAGTTGCTGCACCACAGGTACCATATGATAGTATCTGCAACATCATGCACACACTCAAGTTGCTGCACCACAGGTACCATATGATAGTATCTGCAACATCATGCACACACTCAAGCTGCTGCACCACAGGTACCATATGATAGTATCTGCAATATCATGCACACACTCAAGTTGCTGCACCACAGGTACCATATGATAGTATCTGCAACATCATGCACACACTCAGGTTGCTGCACCACAGGTACCATATGATAGTATCTGCAACATCATGCACACACTCAAGCTGCTGCACCACAGGTACCATATGATAGTATCTGCAATATCATGCACACACTCAAGCTGCTGCACCACAGGTACCATATGATAGTATCTGCAACATCATGCACACACTCAGGTTGCTGCACCACAGGTACCATATGATAGTATCTGCAACATCATGCACACACTCAAGCTGCTGCACCACAGGTACCATATGATAGTATCTGCAACATCATGCACACACTCAAGTTGCTGCACCACAGGTACCATATGATAGTATCTGCAATATCATGCACACACTCAGGTTGCTGCACCACAGGTACCATATGATAGTATCTGCAACATCATGCACACACTCAAGCTGCTGCACCACAGGTACCATATGATAGTATCTGCAACATCATGCACACACTCAAGTTGCTGCACCACAGGTACCATATGATAGTATCTGCAACATCATGCACACACTCAGGTTGCTGCACCACAGGTACCATATGATAGTATCTGCAACATCATGCACACACTCAAGTTGCTGCACCACAGGTACCATATGATAGTATCTGCAATATCATGCACACACTCAAGCTGCTGCACCACAGGTACCATATGATAGTATCTGCAATATCATGCACACACTCAAGTTGCTGCACCACAGGTACCATATGATAGTATCTGCAACATCATGCACACACTCAGGTTGCTGCACCACAGGTACCAGTATGATAGTATCTGCAACATCATGCACACACTCAAGCTGCTGCACCACAGGTACCATATGATAGTATCTGCAATATCATGCACACACTCAAGCTGCTGCACCACAGGTACCATATGATAGTATCTGCAATATCATGCACACACTCAAGCTGCTGCACCACAGGTACCATATGATAGTATCTGCAACATCATGCACACACTCAGGTTGCTGCACCACAGGTACCATATGATAGTATCTGCAATATCATGCACACACTCAAGCTGCTGCACCACAGGTACCATATGATAGTATCTGCAATATCATGCACACACTCAAGTTGCTGCACCACAGGTACCATATGATAGTATCTGCAACATCATGCACACACTCAGGTTGCTGCACCACAGGTACCATATGATAGTATCTGCAATATCATGCACACACTCAAGCTGCTGCACCACAGGTACCATATGATAGTATCTGCAATATCATGCACACACTCAAGCTGCTGCACCACAGGTACCATATGATAGTATCTGCAATATCATGCACACACTCAGGTTGCTGCACCACAGGTACCATATGATAGTATCTGCAATATCATGCACACACTCAAGCTGCTGCACCACAGGTACCATATGATAGTATCTGCAGTATCATGCACACACTCAACTTGCTGCACCACAGGTACCATATGATAGTATCTGCAATATCATGCACACACTCAAGCTGCTGCACCACAGGTACCATATGATAGTATCTGCAACATCATGCACACACTCAAGCTGCTGCACCACAGGTACCATATGATAGTATCTGCAACATCATGCACACACTCAAGCTGCTGCACCACAGGTACCATATGATAGTATCTGCAACATCATGCACACACTCAGGTTGCTGCACCACAGGTACCATATGATAGTATCTGCAACATCATGCACACACTCAAGTTGCTGCACCACAGGTACCATATGATAGTATCTGCAATATCATGCACACACTCAGGTTGCTGCACCACAGGTACCATATGATAGTATCTGCAACATCATGCACACACTCAAGCTGCTGCACCACAGGTACCATATGATAGTATCTGCAACATCATGCACACACTCAAGCTGCTGCACCACAGGTACCATATGATAGTATCTGCAACATCATGCACACACTCAGGTTGCTGCACCACAGGTACCATATGATAGTATCTGCAACATCATGCACACACTCAAGCTGCTGCACCACAGGTACCATATGATAGTATCTGCAACATCATGCACACACTCAGGTTGCTGCACCACAGGTACCATATGATAGTATCTGCAACATCATGCACACACTCAAGTTGCTGCACCACAGGTACCATATGATAGTATCTGCAATATCATGCACACACTCAGGTTGCTGCACCACAGGTACCATATGATAGTATCTGCAACATCATGCACACACTCAAGCTGCTGCACCACAGGTACCATATGATAGTATCTGCAACATCATGCACACACTCAAGCTGCTGCACCACAGGTACCATATGATAGTATCTGCAATATCATGCACACACTCAGGTTGCTGCACCACAGGTACCATATGATAGTATCTGCAATATCATGCACACACTCAGGTTGCTGCACCACAGGTACCATATGATAGTATCTGCAATATCATGCACACACTCAAGTTGCTGCACCACAGGTACCATATGATAGTATCTGCAATATCATGCACACACTCAGGTTGCTGCACCACAGGTACCATATGATAGTATCTGCAGTATCATGCACACACTCAAGCTGCTGCACCACAGGTACCATATGATAGTATCTGCAATATCATGCACACACTCAAGCTGCTGCACCACAGGTACCATATGATAGTATCTGCAATATCATGCACACACTCAAGCTGCTGCACCACAGGTACCAGTATGATAGTATCTGCAATATCATGCACACACTCAAGCTGCTGCACCACAGGTACCATATGATAGTATCTGCAATATCATGCACACACTCAAGTTGCTGCACCACAGGTACCATATGATAGTATCTGCAACATCATGCACACACTCAAGCTGCTGCACCACAGGTACCATATGATAGTATCTGCAATATCATGCACACACTCAGGTTGCTGCACCACAGGTACCATATGATAGTATCTGCAATATCATGCACACACTCAAGCTGCTGCACCACAGGTACCATATGATAGTATCTGCAACATCATGCACACACTCAGGTTGCTGCACCACAGGTACCATATGATAGTATCTGCAATATCATGCACACACTCAAGTTGCTGCACCACAGGTACCATATGATAGTATCTGCAACATCATGCACACACTCAAGCTGCTGCACCACAGGTACCAGTATGATAGTATCTGCAATATCATGCACACACTCAAGTTGCTGCACCACAGGTACCATATGATAGTATCTGCAACATCATGCACACACTCAAGCTGCTGCACCACAGGTACCATATGATAGTATCTGCAACATCATGCACACACTCAAGCTGCTGCACCACAGGTACCATATGATAGTATCTGCAATATCATGCACACACTCAAGCTGCTGCACCACAGGTACCATATGATAGTATCTGCAACATCATGCACACACTCAAGCTGCTGCACCACAGGTACCATATGATAGTATCTGCAATATCATGCACACACTCAAGCTGCTGCACCACAGGTACCATATGATAGTATCTGCAACATCATGCACACACTCAAGCTGCTGCACCACAGGTACCATATGATAGTATCTGCAATATCATGCACACACTCAAGCTGCTGCACCACAGGTACCATATGATAGTATCTGCAACATCATGCACACACTCAAGCTGCTGCACCACAGGTACCATATGATAGTATCTGCAATATCATGCACACACTCAAGCTGCTGCACCACAGGTACCATATGATAGTATCTGCAATATCATGCACACACTCAGGTTGCTGCACCACAGGTACCATATGATAGTATCTGCAACATCATGCACACACTCAGGTTGCTGCACCACAGGTACCATATGATAGTATCTGCAATATCATGCACACACTCAGGTTGCTGCACCACAGGTACCATATGATAGTATCTGCAACATCATGCACACACTCAGGTTGCTGCACCACAGGTACCATATGATAGTATCTGCAACATCATGCACACACTCAAGCTGCTGCACCACAGGTACCATATGATAGTATCTGCAATATCATGCACACACTCAAGCTGCTGCACCACAGGTACCATATGATAGTATCTGCAATATCATGCACACACTCAGGTTGCTGCACCACAGGTACCATATGATAGTATCTGCAACATCATGCACACACTCAGGTTGCTGCACCACAGGTACCATATGATAGTATCTGCAATATCATGCACACACTCAAGCTGCTGCACCACAGGTACCATATGATAGTATCTGCAACATCATGCACACACTCAAGCTGCTGCACCACAGGTACCATATGATAGTATCTGCAATATCATGCACACACTCAAGCTGCTGCACCACAGGTACCAGTATGATAGTATCTGCAATATCATGCACACACTCAAGTTGCTGCACCACAGGTACCATATGATAGTATCTGCAACATCATGCACACACTCAAGTTGCTGCACCACAGGTACCATATGATAGTATCTGCAACATCATGCACACACTCAAGCTGCTGCACCACAGGTACCATATGATAGTATCTGCAATATCATGCACACACTCAAGTTGCTGCACCACAGGTACCATATGATAGTATCTGCAACATCATGCACACACTCAAGCTGCTGCACCACAGGTACCATATGATAGTATCTGCAACATCATGCACACACTCAAGCTGCTGCACCACAGGTACCATATGATAGTATCTGCAACATCATGCACACACTCAAGCTGCTGCACCACAGGTACCATATGATAGTATCTGCAACATCATGCACACACTCAAGCTGCTGCACCACAGGTACCATATGATAGTATCTGCAACATCATGCACACACTCAAGCTGCTGCACCACAGGTACCATATGATAGTATCTGCAATATCATGCACACACTCAGGTTGCTGCACCACAGGTACCATATGATAGTATCTGCAACATCATGCACACACTCAAGCTGCTGCACCACAGGTACCATATGATAGTATCTGCAACATCATGCACACACTCAGGTTGCTGCACCACAGGTACCATATGATAGTATCTGCAACATCATGCACACACTCAGGTTGCTGCACCACAGGTACCATATGATAGTATCTGCAGTATCATGCACACACTCAAGCTGCTGCACCACAGGTACCATATGATAGTATCTGCAACATCATGCACACACTCAGGTTGCTGCACCACAGGTACCATATGATAGTATCTGCAACATCATGCACACACTCAAGCTGCTGCACCACAGGTACCATATGATAGTATCTGCAACATCATGCACACACTCAAGCTGCTGCACCACAGGTACCATATGATAGTATCTGCAATATCATGCACACACTCAAGTTGCTGCACCACAGGTACCATATGATAGTATCTGCAATATCATGCACACACTCAAGCTGCTGCACCACAGGTACCATATGATAGTATCTGCAATATCATGCACACACTCAAGTTGCTGCACCACAGGTACCATATGATAGTATCTGCAACATCATGCACACACTCAAGCTGCTGCACCACAGGTACCATATGATAGTATCTGCAATATCATGCACACACTCAAGTTGCTGCACCACAGGTACCATATGATAGTATCTGCAACATCATGCACACACTCAAGTTGCTGCACCACAGGTACCATATGATAGTATCTGCAACATCATGCACACACTCAAGTTGCTGCACCACAGGTACCATATGATAGTATCTGCAACATCATGCACACACTCAAGCTGCTGCACCACAGGTACCATATGATAGTATCTGCAATATCATGCACACACTCAAGCTGCTGCACCACAGGTACCATATGATAGTATCTGCAATATCATGCACACACTCAAGTTGCTGCACCACAGGTACCATATGATAGTATCTGCAACATCATGCACACACTCAAGTTGCTGCACCACAGGTACCATATGATACTTTCAGAGACCATGTGGATGTTTTGACCAGAGATGCACCTCACTGCACTATATGAAAAGAGACATTATGGATATCTCTGAATATGTGTCACATACAGATACGTGCCTTGTACTGAGCATCATGCTACCTTCACCAAGGATGATATAACAGTGTGAACAGAAAATGATTGATTTTAATAATTGGCTTAAATTCTGGTGTCACTCCAAGGGGATTTAATATCTATCAGCATGGAAGGACATGGTTAAATGACAGTGTGTTTTCCTAAGGATGGTTTGCAGCTATCACCCCCCGCCCAGGCTTTCTGATACTGGCTAAAACTTTATCCACCCCCCCTTAGAGCCTTTTTGTAAGCAATACCAAAATTACAAAACTACCAACATAAGAAAAAAAAAGAAAAGAAAAGAAAACTCAGAACAACCTTAAAATGTTACTGCTCAATGCTTGGAGCTTAAACAAAGAAACTCTGCATCCTACAATCTCTCCTCACTCTGGAGAATTTGGAGATCTGTACTGTTACCAAAAGTTGGTTTACTTTAAAGCCTCAGAAAATACGCTGGCAGTGCAAGGGTACTGTGCCTCCCACATGTTTAAGATAACAGCAACACAGACAGGGGCTAAAGGTGCAGATGTTTTGATCTATGTTAAAACAACTACAGCTCCAGCTTGCTTAAACAGAATGATGCCTTGAAATTCATTCCCATTCAAGTCTCCTTAGACAAGGTTCCTTACCATGTCCTGACCAACTAAGGTCACCTTCTATGACCCATGAAGCTCACAGCTCTTCCCTAGACCTACTACAGGCACTCACCATCCAACCAAATTCCCTATTTAGGGGAGACTTAAACTACCCCTCTTTATACTGTGAAATGTAAATTGCCTCTAACTCACATGCACAGTGTTTCCTGGACTTTATCAACACAAACTCCATGGACCAGATAGTGTGCACTCCAACCAGAGGATCAAACATACTGAATCTAGTACTCATCAACATGGGAGAACATCACACCATCCCCTGTCATGCCCTCATTAGTAAGGTCGGACCACAAAGCTGTTTCCTTTCAAATAACAATCAACACAGGAAACCTAACAATCTGTAACAGTTAGGAACTATTCTAAAGCAAACTACATCATATCAAGTGATAGTTTGTCAAAATTCAGAGCTACCTCAAATCCAAAGAACACAGCTACCTATGCAGAATTATTGACAGAAACCCTGTACAAACATATAAATGGCTGTACTGAGGCTGTCATACCTTTCAGAAGTAAGTCCAAATCTAACACCAAAAACATTCCCCACTGGTGAAATTATTACATTAACAGGGTATATAACGATTCTTCCACAGTCATTGAGTTTTTACACAGTTTGGCTAACGACTCACAGTTGCATGTATTATTGCTACTGACAGGTTTTCTCTTCTGCAACTGGCCAAACTGCCCACTGGGTTTCACCCATCTCTGTTCCACCCTTGCTCCGCTCAGCATCCACTACGCTCCCATACCTTACCCTCATTCCCACTCACCCCCATTTCAATTACATTTATGAATCCCCAACCACACCCACTCTCCACTAACCAATAGAATTCTACTATCCATCAAATAGGCTACACACAGTCTCCACTCCAACTACATCAACCATTCACCTCTCAGTAATCAGATACTTGATTATAACACCCGACCCATCTACTTAGCAACCTTTACTTATATTATCTAATTGCACCCTACAGACTTGCACTCTATATACCAGCTCCCCACCTAACCACTAACTAACTTATCAGCATCCCCTACCCAAATACAATAGCTATTTTTCAATCAGCATTTAAAGATTTACCCAAATACAGCTAAACTATATACAATATACTGTACTATACTATATACGATAAAAAGACATTTCCACTATAAATGAACCATCCTAATAAAAAGAGGCTAAATTAAGCATTTTTACTTCTCATCTCTACTGCTCTGTCTCTCTTGTCCTTGCTAACCGCTCTGAAGTAGTCACCAGCTTCAACTGATAACTATCCATATCAAACCTTATCTGTATCTCCCCCGATACCCTGGTTAACCACACCATAGCCTCAGAACTCCTCCTCCCCAACCCTCTAGACTACCAACCATATAGACTCATACCCACTATTAATAAATCACATACCTATTATAAGTACACTAAACTACAATACAAGTTTTCAAAACTCCAGCTACACCTGGCAGAGGAGCTAAACCAATCTGGAGACATACACCCCGATCCTGGTGGGTAACATCATTGATGGTATATCCCACCAGGAAATAATATTGCCACACTAGAAAACATACTTCACTGGGCCTCTAATACATACTCACAAGAAACTGTCCTGCTGGGTGATTCCAGTATTGACTGGCAAGACTGTTCTGCTCTAAACCCATCCTTTCACATTAGTCTTCATGGATTTACACAACTTATCACATCCCCTACAAGAAATGGCAAACTACCAAATGCCAGTCTATCCTTGACTGGATTTTGGTTAACAATCCCTCACTAACATCTCAAGCAGGCTGTCTTCCAGATGGCCTAAGTGACCACTTGCCAACCTTTCTCATGCATGTCCGCACCTTCCAAACTAACCACACCTCTTACTGTACAATCAGAAACAAAAAAATCCTTCGACCCCCAAAGGTTCATCTCAGCCCTAAAAATCTGTAAATGGGAATATATCAAACAGCTACCCCTGGATGAAGCAGTCAACTCATTTAATAAAACTTTTTTAGAGATTCTAGATTGCTATGCTCCCTCCAGAACCATTAGAGTTAGAGCCAATTACGCACCCTGGTTGAGCAAGGAATACCATTCCCTTCTCAAAACTAGAGATAAAGCCAGGGAACAATACCACAAACACAAAACCCAGTCCACAAAACTAATATTTCTGGAACTGTGCAACAAAGTTAAAAAACTCATCAAACAGGACAAAATCAATTATTACCATAATATTCAAGAAAAATACCATAATAACCCACAAAAATTCTGGGCTGCAGTTAATAACATACTATCTCCAGGCAAAACTTCCACACCCACTCCAGCCTCTACCACTAACCCTGAAAACATAGTAACACAATTTAATACTTATTTTACAGAAACAAAACTAGGCCTAGCAATACAAAAACTTCAATAGCCATGCCCCAGTAACTCCCCATCTCAGTAAACCCTGTCAAAACAACCTCAGTCTATTTACACTACAACCAGTAACGATAAATACTGTAAAAAACTACTGCTTAAACTAAAACCAACTACCTTAGCTGCAGACAAACTACCAGCCGAATTTCTGAAAGTAGCTGCTGATGGAATAGCTTACCCAGCAGCAATACTCATAAACAGATCTATGTCAGAGTGCATAGTACCTGTTAGATGGAAAAAATCCCATATAATACCCCTTCACAAAGGAGGCAACTCAACCAATTTTAGCAGCTACTGCCCAATCGCTATTCTATTACCCCTATCCAAAAATCCTACAGAGGGTGGTCCATGCTCAACTCATGAGCTACCTTAACACCCACAATCTATCATCAATCACACAACATGGATTTTGCCTCCATCATAGTACAATTACAGCCCTCATGTCCTTTACTAATACAGTCAACCAACTTAGAAAGTTAGGGCAATTCGTATCCGCCATATTTATAGACCTGTCCAAAGCATTCGATATGGTAAACCACAACAAGCTGATCAAAGTCCTCGCCTCCCTAAACCTTAGTGCTTCCACTGTTACCTGATTCCAAAACTACCTATTAGACAGACAACAGGGTGTACTGTGGCAACATCACCTGTCCACTCTCCTCCCAGTCTCCCTAGGTGTCCTGCAAGGCTCGATCTTAGGACCACTATTGTTCTCCCTGTTTACCAACCAACTCCACACCTCCAATCATGAAGCATCTGTGTTACAATACGCCGATGACTCTACCCTCATATGATTTGCCCCCACCATGCAGGACCTCCACACCATAACCCAGAACTCATTTCTATCAGTAGAATCCTGGCCGACCAATTCTCAACTCATTCTAAACCTAAACAAAACCAAACTCCTCCTCTTCTACCCCTCAAGAACACCTATGACACTCCCAGTTTTCACCCTAGAGTCCAAAAATGAAACTATTATCACCCCTGTGACATATACCAAACTGCTAGGGGTCAAAATTGACAACAATCTAAAATTTGATATCCACATAGCTCAAACTGTCAAAAAGTGTATAAAAAATTAGGCCTTCTTTACAGAAACAAGACATTTTTATCCAGATCTACAAAAGCTACCATTGCCCGGACACACCTCCTGTCACCCCTACTGTACCCCGCCCCTATACTAACTAACCTATGCAAATCAGACCTTACTAAACTAGACTCATGTTACAATAAAACAGACACATTTGCTACAAACTCCCCCTACAAAACACACCATTGCACACCCCTTAGACAACTAAACTGGCCAGAACTTCCTCAACTCCTCCAATACAAGCAACTAACCTTCGCCCATAAAATACTCCATGAACGAGATAAAACCCCAGATCATACAACCATACACCACCACTAGAACACTCCGTTCCAGTGACAAACTCCTGGTTAAATCCACCAAAGCTAACACCTCAGCTGGAGAACCCTTATTCTCTAACATCATTCCTAAAATACGGAATAACCTACCCACTTCCATCACCTCCATCTGCACCACAGTACAACCTAAAATACGGAATAACCTACCCACTTCCATCACTTCCATCTGCACCACAGTACAACCTAAAATACGGAATAACCTACCCACTTCCATCACCTCCATCTGCATCATAGTACAACCTAAAATACGGAATAACCTACCCACTTCCATCACTTCCATCTGCACCACAGTACAACCTAAAATATGGAATAACCTACCCACTTCCATCACTTCCATCTGCACCACAGTACAACCTAAAATACGGAATAACCTACCCACTTCCATCACTTCCATCTGCACCATAGTACAACCTAAACATGGAATAACCTACCCACTTCCATCACTTCCATCTGCACCATAGTACAACCTAAAATATGGAATAACCTACCCACTTCCATCACTTCCATCTGCACCACAGTACAACCTAAAATACGGAATAACCTACCCACTTCCATCACTTCCATCTGCACCACAGTACAACCTAAAATACGGAATAACCTACCCACTTCCATCACTTCCATCTGCACCATAGTACAACCTAAAATACGGAATAACCTACCCACTTCCATCACTTCCATCTGCACCACAGTACAACCTAAAATACGGAATAACCTACCCACTTCCATCACTTCCATCTGCACCATAGTACAACCTAAAATACGGAATAACCTACCCACTTCCATCACTTCCATCTGCACCATAGTACAACCTAAAATATGGAATAACCTACCCACTTCCATCACTTCCATCTGCACCATAGTACAACCTAAAATATGGAATAACCTACCCACTTCCATCACTTCCATCTGCACCACAGTACAACCTAAAATACGGAATAACCTACCCACTTCCATCACTTCCATCTGCACCACAGTACAACCTAAAATATGGAATAACCTACCCACTTCCATCACTTCCATCTGCACCATAGTACAACCTAAAATATGGAATAACCTACCCACTTCCATCACTTCCATCTGCACCACAGTACAACCTAAAATACGGAATAACCTACCCACTTCCATCACTTCCATCTGCACCACAGTACAACCTAAAATACGGAATAACCTACCCACTTCCATCACTTCCATCTGCACCATAGTACAACCTAAAATACGGAATAACCTACCCACTTCCATCACTTCCATCTGCACCACAGTACAACCTAAAATACGGAATAACCTACCCACTTCCATCACTTCCATCTGCACCACAGTACAACCTAAAATACGGAATAACCTACCCACTTCCATCACTTCCATCTGCACCACAGTACAACCTAAAATACGGAATAACCTACCCACTTCCATCACTTCCATCTGCACCACAGTACAACCTAAAATACGGAATAACCTACCCACTTCCATCACTTCCATCTGCACCACAGTACAACCTAAAATATGGAATAACCTACCCACTTCCATCACTTCCATCTGCACCACAGTACAACCTAAAATACGGAATAACCTACCCACTTCCATCACTTCCATCTGCACCACAGTACAACCTAAAATATGGAATAACCTACCCACTTCCATCACTTCCATCTGCACCATAGTACAACCTAAAATATGGAATAACCTACCCACTTCCATCACTTCCATCTGCACCACAGTACAACCTAAAATATGGAATAACCTACCCACTTCCATCACTTCCATCTGCACCACAGTACAACCTAAAATATGGAATAACCTACCCACTTCCATCACTTCCATCTGCACCATAGTACAACCTAAAATACGGAATAACCTACCCACTTCCATCACTTCCATCTGCACCACAGTACAACCTAAAATACGGAATAACCTACCCACTTCCATCACTTCCATCTGCACCACAGTACAACCTAAAATATGGAATAACCTACCCACTTCCATCACTTCCATCTGCACCATAGTACAACCTAAAATATGGAATAACCTACCCACTTCCATCACTTCCATCTGCACCACAGTACAACCTAAAATATGGAATAACCTACCCACTTCCATCACTTCCATCTGCACCATAGTACAACCTAAAATACGGAATAACCTACCCACTTCCATCACTTCCATCTGCACCATAGTACAACCTAAAATACGGAATAACCTACCCACTTCCATCACTTCCATCTGCACCACAGTACAACCTAAAATACGGAATAACCTACCCACTTCCATCACTTCCATCTGCACCACAGTACAACCTAAAATACGGAATAACCTACCCACTTCCATCACTTCCATCTGCACCATAGTACAACCTAAAATACGGAATAACCTACCCACTTCCATCACTTCCATCTGCACCACAGTACAACCTAAAATACGGAATAACCTACCCACTTCCATCACCTCCATCTGCACCATAGTACAACCTAAAATATGGAATAACCTACCCACTTCCATCACTTCCATCTGCACCATAGTACAACCTAAAATATGGAATAACCTACCCACTTCCATCACTTCCATCTGCACCACAGTACAACCTAAAATACGGAATAACCTACCCACTTCCATCACTTCCATCTGCACCACAGTACAACCTAAAATATGGAATAACCTACCCACTTCCATCACTTCCATCTGCACCATAGTACAACCTAAAATATGGAATAACCTACCCACTTCCATCACTTCCATCTGCACCACAGTACAACCTAAAATACGGAATAACCTACCCACTTCCATCACTTCCATCTGCACCACAGTACAACCTAAAATATGGAATAACCTACCCACTTCCATCACTTCCATCTGCACCACAGTACAACCTAAAATATGGAATAACCTACCCACTTCCATCACTTCCATCTGCACCATAGTACAACCTAAAATATGGAATAACCTACCCACTTCCATCACTTCCATCTGCACCATAGTACAACCTAAAATATGGAATAACCTACCCACTTCCATCACTTCCATCTGCACCACAGTACAACCTAAAATACGGAATAACCTACCCACTTCCATCACTTCCATCTGCACCATAGTACAACCTAAAATACGGAATAACCTACCCACTTCCATCACTTCCATCTGCACCATAGTACAACCTAAAATATGGAATAACCTACCCACTTCCATCACTTCCATCTGCACCACAGTACAACCTAAAATATGGAATAACCTACCCACTTCCATCACTTCCATCTGCACCACAGTACAACCTAAAATACGGAATAACCTACCCACTTCCATCACTTCCATCTGCACCATAGTACAACCTAAAATATGGAATAACCTACCCACTTCCATCACTTCCATCTGCACCACAGTACAACCTAAAATATGGAATAACCTACCCACTTCCATCACTTCCATCTGCACCACAGTACAACCTAAAATATGGAATAACCTACCCACTTCCATCACTTCCATCTGCACCATAGTACAACCTAAAATACGGAATAACCTACCCACTTCCATCACTTCCATCTGCACCACAGTACAACCTAAAATACGGAATAACCTACCCACTTCCATCACTTCCATCTGCACCACAGTACAACCTAAAATATGGAATAACCTACCCACTTCCATCACTTCCATCTGCACCACAGTACAACCTAAAATACGGAATAACCTACCCACTTCCATCACTTCCATCTGCACCACAGTACAACCTAAAATACGGAATAACCTACCCACTTCCATCACTTCCATCTGCACCACAGTACAACCTAAAATATGGAATAACCTACCCACTTCCATCACTTCCATCTGCACCACAGTACAACCTAAAATACGGAATAACCTACCCACTTCCATCACTTCCATCTGCACCACAGTACAACCTAAAATATGGAATAACCTACCCACTTCCATCACTTCCATCTGCACCACAGTACAACCTAAAATACGGAATAACCTACCCACTTCCATCACTTCCATCTGCACCACAGTACAACCTAAAATACGGAATAACCTACCCACTTCCATCACTTCCATCTGCACCACAGTACAACCTAAAATATGGAATAACCTACCCACTTCCATCACTTCCATCTGCACCATAGTACAACCTAAAATACGGAATAACCTACCCACTTCCATCACTTCCATCTGCACCACAGTACAACCTAAAATATGGAATAACCTACCCACTTCCATCACTTCCATCTGCACCACAGTACAACCTAAAATATGGAATAACCTACCCACTTCCATCACTTCCATCTGCACCACAGTACAACCTAAAATATGGAATAACCTACCCACTTCCATCACTTCCATCTGCACCACAGTACAACCTAAAATATGGAATAACCTACCCACTTCCATCACTTCCATCTGCACCATAGTACAACCTAAAATATGGAATAACCTACCCACTTCCATCACTTCCATCTGCACCACAGTACAACCTAAAATATGGAATAACCTACCCACTTCCATCACTTCCATCTGCACCACAGTACAACCTAAAATACGGAATAACCTACCCACTTCCATCACTTCCATCTGCACCACAGTACAACCTAAAATACGGAATAACCTACCCACTTCCATCACTTCCATCTGCACCACAGTACAACCTAAAATATGGAATAACCTACCCACTTCCATCACTTCCATCTGCACCACAGTACAACCTAAAATACGGAATAACCTACCCACTTCCATCACTTCCATCTGCACCATAGTACAACCTAAAATATGGAATAACCTACCCACTTCCATCACTTCCATCTGCACCATAGTACAACCTAAAATACGGAATAACCTACCCACTTCCATCACTTCCATCTGCACCACAGTACAACCTAAAATATGGAATAACCTACCCACTTCCATCACTTCCATCTGCACCACAGTACAACCTAAAATACGGAATAACCTACCCACTTCCATCACTTCCATCTGCACCATAGTACAACCTAAAATACGGAATAACCTACCCACTTCCATCACTTCCATCTGCACCACAGTACAACCTAAAATACGGAATAACCTACCCACTTCCATCACTTCCATCTGCACCACAGTACAACCTAAAATATGGAATAACCTACCCACTTCCATCACTTCCATCTGCACCATAGTACAACCTAAAATACGGAATAACCTACCCACTTCCATCACTTCCATCTGCACCACAGTACAACCTAAAATACGGAATAACCTACCCACTTCCATCACTTCCATCTGCACCACAGTACAACCTAAAATATGGAATAACCTACCCACTTCCATCACTTCCATCTGCACCACAGTACAACCTAAAATACGGAATAACCTACCCACTTCCATCACTTCCATCTGCACCACAGTACAACCTAAAATACGGAATAACCTACCCACTTCCATCACTTCCATCTGCACCACAGTACAACCTAAAATACGGAATAACCTACCCACTTCCATCACTTCCATCTGCACCACAGTACAACCTAAAATATGGAATAACCTACCCACTTCCATCACTTCCATCTGCACCACAGTACAACCTAAAATACGGAATAACCTACCCACTTCCATCACTTCCATCTGCACCACAGTACAACCTAAAATACGGAATAACCTACCCACTTCCATCTGCACCACAGTACAACCTAAAATACGGAATAACCTACCCACTTCCATCACTTCCATCTGCACCACAGTACAACCTAAAATACGGAATAACCTACCCACTTCCATCACTTCCATCTGCACCATAGTACAACCTAAAATACGGAATAACCTACCCACTTCCATCACTTCCATCTGCACCACAGTACAACCTAAAATATGGAATAACCTACCCACTTCCATCACTTCCATCTGCACCACAGTACAACCTAAAATACGGAATAACCTACCCACTTCCATCACTTCCATCTGCACCACAGTACAACCTAAAATACGGAATAACCTACCCACTTCCATCACTTCCATCTGCACCATAGTACAACCTAAAATACGGAATAACCTACCCACTTCCATCACTTCCATCTGCACCACAGTACAACCTAAAATATGGAATAACCTACCCACTTCCATCACTTCCATCTGCACCACAGTACAACCTAAAATATGGAATAACCTACCCACTTCCATCACTTCCATCTGCACCCCTTCCATCACTGCCATCTGCACCACAGTACAACCTAAAATACGGAATAACCTACCCACTTCCATCACTTCCATCTGCACCACAGTAGTACAACCTAAAATATGGAATAACCTACCCACTTCCATCACTTCCATCTGCACCACAGTACAACCTAAAATATGGAATAACCTACCCACTTCCATCACTTCCATCTGCACCACAGTACAACCTAAAATATGGAATAACCTACCCACTTCCATCACTTCCATCTGCACCATAGTACAACCTAAAATATGGAATAACCTACCCACTTCCATCACTTCCATCTGCACCATAGTACAACCTAAAATATGGAATAACCTACCCACTTCCATCACTTCCATCTGCACCACAGTACAACCTAAAATACGGAATAACCTACCCACTTCCATCACTTCCATCTGCACCACAGTACAACCTAAAATACGGAATAACCTACCCACTTCCATCACTTCCATCTGCACCACAGTACAACCTAAAATATGGAATAACCTACCCACTTCCATCACTTCCATCTGCACCACAGTACAACCTAAAATATGGAATAACCTACCCACTTCCATCACTTCCATCTGCACCACAGTACAACCTAAAATATGGAATAACCTACCCACTTCCATCACTTCCATCTGCACCACAGTACAACCTAAAATACGGAATAACCTACCCACTTCCATCACTTCCATCTGCACCATAGTACAACCTAAAATATGGAATAACCTACCCACTTCCATCACTTCCATCTGCACCATAGTACAACCTAAAATACGGAATAACCTACCCACTTCCATCACTTCCATCTGCACCACAGTAGTACAACCTAAAATACGGAATAACCTACCCACTTCCATCACTTCCATCTGCACCATAGTACAACCTAAAATACGGAATAACCTACCCACTTCCATCACTTCCATCTGCACCATAGTACAACCTAAAATACGGAATAACCTACCCACTTCCATCACTTCCATCTGCACCACAGTACAACCTAAAATACGGAATAACCTACCCACTTCCATCACTTCCATCTGCACCACAGTACAACCTAAAATACGGAATAACCTACCCACTTCCATCACTTCCATCTGCACCACAGTACAACCTAAAATATGGAATAACCTACCCACTTCCATCACTTCCATCTGCACCATAGTACAACCTAAAATACGGAATAACCTACCCACTTCCATCACTTCCATCTGCACCACAGTACAACCTAAAATACGGAATAACCTACCCACTTCCATCACTTCCATCTGCACCACAGTACAACCTAAAATATGGAATAACCTACCCACTTCCATCACTTCCATCTGCACCACAGTACAACCTAAAATACGGAATAACCTACCCACTTCCATCACTTCCATCTGCACCACAGTACAACCTAAAATACGGAATAACCTACCCACTTCCATCACTTCCATCTGCACCACAGTACAACCTAAAATACGGAATAACCTACCCACTTCCATCACTTCCATCTGCACCACAGTACAACCTAAAATACGGAATAACCTACCCACTTCCATCACTTCCATCTGCACCACAGTACAACCTAAAATATGGAATAACCTACCCACTTCCATCACTTCCATCTGCACCACAGTACAACCTAAAATACGGAATAACCTACCCACTTCCATCACTTCCATCTGCACCACAGTACAACCTAAAATACGGAATAACCTACCCACTTCCATCACTTCCATCTGCACCACAGTACAACCTAAAATACGGAATAACCTACCCACTTCCATCACTTCCATCTGCACCACAGTACAACCTAAAATACGGAATAACCTACCCACTTCCATCACTTCCATCTGCACCACAGTACAACCTAAAATACGGAATAACCTACCCACTTCCATCACTTCCATCTGCACCACAGTACAACCTAAAATACGGAATAACCTACCCACTTCCATCACTTCCATCTGCACCATAGTACAACCTAAAATATGGAATAACCTACCCACTTCCATCACTTCCATCTGCACCACAGTACAACCTAAAATACGGAATAACCTACCCACTTCCATCACTTCCATCTGCACCACAGTACAACCTAAAATATGGAATAACCTACCCACTTCCATCACTTCCATCTGCACCACAGTACAACCTAAAATATGGAATAACCTACCCACTTCCATCACTTCCATCTGCACCATAGTACAACCTAAAATACGGAATAACCTACCCACTTCCATCACTTCCATCTGCACCACAGTACAACCTAAAATACGGAATAACCTACCCACTTCCATCACTTCCATCTGCACCATAGTACAACCTAAAATACGGAATAACCTACCCACTTCCATCACTTCCATCTGCACCACAGTACAACCTAAAATACGGAATAACCTACCCACTTCCATCACTTCCATCTGCACCATAGTACAACCTAAAATATGGAATAACCTACCCACTTCCATCACTTCCATCTGCACCATAGTACAACCTAAAATACGGAATAACCTACCCACTTCCATCACTTCCATCTGCACCACAGTACAACCTAAAATACGGAATAACCTACCCACTTCCATCACTTCCATCTGCACCATAGTACAACCTAAAATACGGAATAACCTACCCACTTCCATCACTTCCATCTGCACCACAGTACAACCTAAAATACGGAATAACCTACCCACTTCCATCACTTCCATCTGCACCATAGTACAACCTAAAATACGGAATAACCTACCCACTTCCATCACTTCCATCTGCACCACAGTACAACCTAAAATACGGAATAACCTACCCACTTCCATCACTTCCATCTGCACCACAGTACAACCTAAAATACGGAATAACCTACCCACTTCCATCACTTCCATCTGCACCATAGTACAACCTAAAATACGGAATAACCTACCCACTTCCATCACTTCCATCTGCACCATAGTACAACCTAAAATACGGAATAACCTACCCACTTCCATCACTTCCATCTGCACCACAGTACAACCTAAAATACGGAATAACCTACCCACTTCCATCACTTCCATCTGCACCATAGTACAACCTAAAATATGGAATAACCTACCCACTTCCATCACTTCCATCTGCACCACAGTACAACCTAAAATACGGAATAACCTACCCACTTCCATCACTTCCATCTGCACCACAGTACAACCTAAAATACGGAATAACCTACCCACTTCCATCACTTCCATCTGCACCATAGTACAACCTAAAATATGGAATAACCTACCCACTTCCATCACTTCCATCTGCACCACAGTACAACCTAAAATATGGAATAACCTACCCACTTCCATCACTTCCATCTGCACCATAGTACAACCTAAAATACGGAATAACCTACCCACTTCCATCACTTCCATCTGCACCATAGTACAACCTAAAATACGGAATAACCTACCCACTTCCATCACTTCCATCTGCACCACAGTACAACCTAAAATATGGAATAACCTACCCACTTCCATCACTTCCATCTGCACCACAGTACAACCTAAAATATGGAATAACCTACCCACTTCCATCACTTCCATCTGCACCACAGTACAACCTAAAATACGGAATAACCTACCCACTTCCATCACTTCCATCTGCACCACAGTACAACCTAAAATATGGAATAACCTACCCACTTCCATCACTTCCATCTGCACCATAGTACAACCTAAAATACGGAATAACCTACCCACTTCCATCACTTCCATCTGCACCATAGTACAACCTAAAATACGGAATAACCTACCCACTTCCATCACTTCCATCTGCACCATAGTACAACCTAAAATACGGAATAACCTACCCACTTCCATCACTTCCATCTGCACCATAGTACAACCTAAAATACGGAATAACCTACCCACTTCCATCACTTCCATCTGCACCATAGTACAACCTAAAATACGGAATAACCTACCCACTTCCATCACTTCCATCTGCACCACAGTACAACCTAAAATACGGAATAACCTACCCACTTCCATCACTTCCATCTGCACCACAGTACAACCTAAAATACGGAATAACCTACCCACTTCCATCACTTCCATCTGCACCACAGTACAACCTAAAATACGGAATAACCTACCCACTTCCATCACTTCCATCTGCACCACAGTACAACCTAAAATACGGAATAACCTACCCACTTCCATCACTTCCATCTGCACCATAGTACAACCTAAAATACGGAATAACCTACCCACTTCCATCACTTCCATCTGCACCACAGTACAACCTAAAATACGGAATAACCTACCCACTTCCATCACTTCCATCTGCACCACAGTACAACCTAAAATACGGAATAACCTACCCACTTCCATCACTTCCATCTGCACCATAGTACAACCTAAAATACGGAATAACCTACCCACTTCCATCACTTCCATCTGCACCATAGTACAACCTAAAATACGGAATAACCTACCCACTTCCATCACTTCCATCTGCACCACAGTACAACCTAAAATACGGAATAACCTACCCACTTCCATCACTTCCATCTGCACCACAGTACAACCTAAAATACGGAATAACCTACCCACTTCCATCACTTCCATCTGCACCATAGTACAACCTAAAATACGGAATAACCTACCCACTTCCATCACTTCCATCTGCACCACAGTACAACCTAAAATACGGAATAACCTACCCACTTCCATCACTTCCATCTGCACCACAGTACAACCTAAAATACGGAATAACCTACCCACTTCCATCACTTCCATCTGCACCACAGTACAACCTAAAATATGGAATAACCTACCCACTTCCATCACTTCCATCTGCACCATAGTACAACCTAAAATATGGAATAACCTACCCACTTCCATCACTTCCATCTGCACCACAGTACAACCTAAAATACGGAATAACCTACCCACTTCCATCACTTCCATCTGCACCATAGTACAACCTAAAATACGGAATAACCTACCCACTTCCATCACTTCCATCTGCACCACAGTACAACCTAAAATACGGAATAACCTACCCACTTCCATCACTTCCATCTGCACCATAGTACAACCTAAAATACGGAATAACCTACCCACTTCCATCACTTCCATCTGCACCATAGTACAACCTAAAATACGGAATAACCTACCCACTTCCATCACTTCCATCTGCACCATAGTACAACCTAAAATACGGAATAACCTACCCACTTCCATCACTTCCATCTGC
>NC_056741.1:72423356-72443356 GCF_019279795.1 Protopterus annectens | reverse complement strand
TCTGCAATTTGCATACAGAGCCAACAGACCCATGGCTGATGTTGTATCAGTAGCGTTACACATCTTTCTTGAACATTTAAAGGGCAAAGACAACTATGTGAGCATGCTGTTCATTGACTTCCGCTCTGCATTTAATTTAATACCATGGTACCAATGCAGCTAATAGAAAAAAACATCTCTGTTAACTGGATCCTGATCTTCCTGATGCAGAGACCACAGAGGGTGTGTTCAGGTAAGAAAACATTAAAGTGCATCACGATTAATACCGTGGTTCCACAGGGATGTGTTCTACTCCCACTGTTATTCACCATCCTGACCCATGATTGCTATGAAAACACAAGTCCGACCATATCATCAAGTTTGCTGATGACACCACGGTTGTGGGGCTCATCACAAAGGAGGATGAAAGGGTATACAGAGAGGAAGTGGCATTGGTGAGATAGGAACAACTTTTACCCAAATGTAAGCAAGACCAAAGAGATTATCATCAACTTCAGGAAAAGGAGAAGCAAGACCGAGGAGATTATCATGATCAAAGGTGGGCGTGTGGAGAGGGTCAAAAGTATGAAATTCCTGGGTGTACACATATCAGAGGACCTCTCATGGTTGGGAAACACCAGCCAGCTGGTCAATAAAGCACACCAATGCCTCCACTTTTTGATAAGACTGAAGAAAGACAAGCTTCCTCCTCATATCCTCTCCATCTTCTACAGAGGTGCAATAGAGAGCATACTCACCTGCAACATCACTGTGTGATTTGGAAGCTGCACAGTTACAGAAAGGAAGGTGCTACAAAGAGTGGTGAGGGTTGCAGAGAAGGTAACAGGGTCCATTCTTCCATCGATACATCTTCATTCTGCAAGAAGCATCCAGAAGGCCACCAAAATAATATAGGACAACACACATCCTGCATATGGACTGTTTAAGCATCTGGCATCGTGCAGAAGATATTGCAGCATCCTTTGCAGGACTGCAAGATTTAAAAACAGTTTCTACCCTTCAGTGATAAGACTTCTGAACTTGGATACTAGTCACAGTGGTCTGGACACATAAGTCAATTTTTATTTGTGCAATATATGCCTATATAAATTCCAAGTGCAATATTTATTTATTATATACATAGTCAGTATTAATTAACCCATCCAGTGCAATATTTGACAAATAATTTAGGCACTGTACAATCTGTAGTGTGTTTTGTATTACTTTAAATGGGGTAGTTAATTTAACTTATGGGAAGGTATTCTTTTGGTATTTGAGTGTTAGTAAATGTCCCTGCTCTTTCTTATGAATATTGAGAATAGTATTGTATTTGCTAATATGTTTATTCCTCTGCTTGTATGTATTATGGTTTATATTTCCTTTGTAATCTCAGCAATTGAGCTGATGCACGAAACTTTGTTTAGGCTACACGTGCAGTTCTAAATAGGAATATAGTTTATTTTGACTTTTACTTTAGATTCAGACTTGCTGAATCTAGACTGTTCGGTATCATTTGAGCACTAAAACCAGCCATCTTACATTAAGAAGGCCGCCCTGCAACCTTGTGGTAAAAGTCTGTGGCCAAGCACCCATCTGAATTGGGATTGCTGGAATAAGGCTCAGCGGTGAGCTTTCCCATTGTCGACTCTTCGCTTTCGGTTACCGGCAAAGGCATGTGCCTCCCCCATAGTGCCTTTTTTAGGCAATGTCAGAATAACAATATTTCTGACATAAAAAATCCACTCGAGACAAACTCAAGGTTATGCTGCTTAATGCTAGGAGTCTAAACTAGAAACTGCACTCCCTGAAAGCACTCCTCACCTTGGAAGATGATGATGTCTGTGCAGTCACTGAGACATGGTTCAAGGCCACAGAGAGCACCCCAGCCATGTAAGGCTACAATACCTTCCACACATTCAGACCTCAAAACAAGTGTGAAAGAACCTTAGGCAGAGGTGTAGCCATCTTCATAGGTTCATAGGTTCATAGGTTCATAGGTTGTTACTAGGCTATCAGCCCTAGAGCCTATACAAGCCTGGCCATAACAATTCCCTGGCTATTTCTTCCCACACTATTTACTTCCCTGGCCCCCTGTCTAGCAGGGTGACTGACGTGATCCCTGGGGTGAATTTCCTTTCTCCCATCCAATCGTCAAGGTTCCTTCCTTCATTACAGAAAAATACACCCCAAGACTGGTTAAACAGTACGATTCACTTGAGCTATTCCAAGAACAACTAAGTGAGGTCCCCCACCATGAGCCACGGGAACCACATTGCCTATCTGGACTTACTTGAGTCACTCAAAAAATACCATGGTCATGAGTGATTTCAACTATCATTCCATTGATCGGGAGACATGTATGAGCACAAACACACTCACCTTGAGGTTCGTGGACCTTCTTAATACAAATGCTCTGGAACAGATAGTCTGCACCACCACAAAGGGCTCAAATGTCCTATATTTAGGACTCACCATCATGGGGGGGGGGTCTCTGCTCTATGTCCTGTGTGTTGACCTCCCTAGTAAGGTCTGATCATATGATCATACAATCATAGGATATTACTAGACTACCAACCCAGAGGTCATTTCAAACCTAGCCATTTCATCCCAATGTAATGCCATAGAAATGTTAGTTAGTACCCAGGATTGCATTTAGCAATGGCTGCCCATGTCCAGGAGGGTTGTGAGCACTGTTCCCAGTAAGAATTTATGGTTCCCCATTCATTCATCCAGGTACATTTTGAACAGTGTCATGGAGGTGCTCTATTTCACATGAATAGGTAGCCTATTCCAAAGATGTGGCAGTCGCTGGAAGATAAAGCTGTCCCTCCAGCATGTCCTATTTAAGTTGCAGACCATATTTAGGTACCTGGAATGGGTGGCCTTAGTCTGTTTGATTTACAGATATGCAGCAAGTTAATTAAGTTTGTGTCTGAGATTGCTCTTTAAGCCAGGCATAAGTCTGCCTTATGAAGTCTATATGAATCAGAGTAAAGTGACAGGGACTTTAGTTGGTCTGTGTATGGCACATGCTAGAGTCCCTTGAGGTGTCTCCAGTTGCTGAAAGTGCTTTGCATGGCACATGCTGAACGGGACGGGATGTTATACTCAATTATGGGCTGGATTAGTCCTGAGTATAGAGGTGTTATAACCTCTTTTGCTCTCAAGCTGATGCCTTTACTGATCGTGTGCTACATGGAAAGCCCTTCTCATTACAGTAGACACATGGTGGTAGAAGTTAAGGTTGTTGTCAACTTGTGAGCCCAAGTCCCTTACCACTTTGTTGGTACTTCGGGTATTGTTGTTGATTTGATAATGTGAAGGCGCATTGTTTGTTCTGAAGGCAATGATGACACAATGAATAAGACTCCAGTCGCTGGTCTGTGTAAGACCCTCATGGAGTATACTGACATCATTTGGGGATTCGGTAATTGCACCCAGTTTGCAGTCATCTGCAAACCTGGTCAGCCACAATGCCTTAGTTTTGTCCTGAACTTCTGAGAAGTATATACCAGCACTAACCCCTGTGGCACCCCGCTGGTAACAGGTCTGCTGGTTGATATGAAGTCACCCACTTTGGTAGTGTGTTTTCGGTTTGTAAGCCAGTTAGCAACCCATCTTACAATGAAGGAGTTTACATTCAATTTGCTAAATTTATTGGTAATACCTGAGTATGGGATTGTGTCGAAAGCCTTTGCCAAGTTGAGGTATGCTGTGTGCACAGATTTGCCTTCATCGATGGCCCTGGTCACATTTTCAAAAAAATCCACAAGATTTAACAGGCTTGATCTGCCCTTGACAAAGTCAAATTGGGTATGATCCAGGGTTTGGGGATCACTTATGTTTCTATTTATGAGGTCCATAATGATACATTCCATGGCCTTACAGATGAGGCAGATCAGGCTTATGGGTGTGTAATTCCCCAGGTCTGTTGCTAGGCCACTTTTGTGGAGGGGGAATAGCTGTTGATGTTCTCCATTCTGCAGAAAAAAAAGCCTGTGGTTAGAATATGATTGAAAAGGGTACTTAATGGTGATGCTAGTTCATGTTTTAGCCTGTTTAGAAGACAACCTGGGATGCCGCCTGGTCCAATAAAGGCTGTGTTTTTTCCTTCAACAAGAATTTGATGTCCTGTTCTTCAGATATTAGGATGGGTGGGGAGTTTGGGGCAAGGTTTGTGATAGATCTGGAAGGGATAGGGGGTGAAATTTTTGCCAAACCTATCCGCTAGCAGGTTTACTATCTCTGCAGGGTTATTGTGTGTCACTAGTTCTCCACATGCGTGGAACCTACATTTTTGGCTATGTACAGAGCTGTAAAAGGCTTTATGGTTATCCTTGGCTGTGCTAGCTAAGTTTCTCTCAAAGGACCCCTTAAAGGATTTGACAAGTTGTCTTAATTACCTGTTGAGGCTGTGGAAGGTGCTTTTACATTGTTGGACCCTTGCCTTTGTTTTCTTGGACAGCAACTTTTTGCATTTACTGTAAAGATCATTGATGCTGGATGTCCACCACGGCAGCTTGTTTTTACTCGGGGCTCTCGCTTTGATTCTTTCTGGTACAGCCAAGTTTTGGCACTTATGTGATTGTACAGGGCTTTAATGTAAACTTTGGCATAGTTACCACTTCCAGCTTGGGGTCGGGCTTGGAATGCATTTATAGCTTCACCTAGGAGGGTATAGTTTGCTTTGGTGAAGTTTTTTAGTTTTTTAGTCTGATTTCACCCTTTGTGAGTTCTGGTGTTTGTGCCAGCTCAGAGGTGACTGTTTTGTGGTCAGATTTAACTAATGAGGGTCCGGCACTAGTGGAGGTGCATCTGTTTGACATGTTAGTGAGAACCAGATCTAGAATGTTTGCTCTTCTTGTCAGGATATAAAGAGTTTGTTCCAAGGCATTTGAATTAACAAAGTCAAGGAACTTTTGCTCTAGCGTGTTGGGGCTAGTGTAAGTTTCCCACTTGATGATGGGATAATTGAAATCCCCCATAACTGTAGTGTTAGGTAAAATTTGGATTGTTTCCAGTTTGGTCAAGTAGTCTTTGTAGGCAACATGACCCATGAAGGGGGATCTGTAACTGGCTATGACTTGAATGGAGCTCTTACCCACTGTAACCTGGACTTGGAATAACTCCCTAGAGTTGTCCAGTCTAATTAGACAGGAGGTGACTCTATCTCTAATATAGATAGAAACACCACCTCCTTTGGTTTTCACATGTTCATTTTGTGGTCTAAAGGTGTGGCAGGCATTATAAGCTTGCAAGGCTGGGGTACTGTCTGAGGTCTTGAACCAGGTTTATGTGACTCCACAGATATATACATCTTCTAGTGATAGAAGTGCCTCCAGGAAGTGCAGTTTTTGGTTTAAGCTCCTAGCATTTATCAGCATGACTCTTATTTTGTTCTGGTTGGAAAATTTCATGTCAGTAATGTTGTTTTCAAGACCTTGCCTAAAAAGGCACTATGGGAGAGGAAAGAGCCTTTGCCAGCAGCCAAAAGCCTAGAGGTGCCAGGTGCAAACTGTCTCTGGCAAAACAGCAAGGTTTGTCAACCATGGATTCTCAGGGTGACAAGAACTGGATCCCCTTTGAATGACACCAAAAACTAAGCCAATTATTCATATCAATCATTTTTGTTTGTAGTGTGGCATCATTCTAAGTGAGGGTAGGATGCTGCTCAAGGCTAGGGACATACCTGCCTGGGACACATACTCAGAGAGCTCAACCATGTCTCTCTCCATATAGTCCATTGAGGTAAATCTCAGGTCATTTACACCAACATGAGCTATAACAGAGTCATAATGGTACTTGTTGCTGAGAGACCTGACTGCATGCAAGATCTAATGAATCCTGGCACCGGACAGGCAGCTGACTGTGACTTTCTCCTTGTCCAACCTGGTGAGTGGGACATCTGTATGTCTCACTATAGAGTCTCCAGTCACAAGAAAATTTGTTTTTTGAGTGTTTCGCCTTATGGGCTTGGTGGGTGAGAAACTGGTGTTGCTGTGTGTTGTGGGTGCTGTAGCCTGTGGGACTGTGTTAGTTGTAGCAGTCTTGTGTTTTGGAGATCTCTGGTGTTTAGGTAAGTTTTTCAAGATAATCTTGCATATGTAGATTTTTGTGCTTGATGCGTACTATGTGTATGAGTAATGGTACTATGTGCATATGTAGTGGTGGGTGAGTTGACAACCTCTTCCTAGTTATTGTTTTGAGTGTGAGATAGCAGGGATTCAAGATTCTTGGTGTAGATACATCTCTCGCACTCTGTACTTGAGTGAGTTATTAGTAGGGGGTTGTCAGTGTACATGAGCCATTTGCTACACTGCATCAAGAGACCCATGTCAACAAGGTTGGCAGGAGAAACAAGGGTAGTCCAACTGTTCTTAATGCTAGGTTGAAGACTGTTGTCGCTAGGGGTGGCTTTTCAGAATCATTCACGGAAGAGCTCAGCAGTTGGATATTTCTGCCTTGGGGTTTGTTTGTTTTTCTTTTTTTTTTGGTGGTGGTTTAATAGATTACAGGTCACTAGCAGTATTTCTTTGACCAGGAAAGTACTAAGGATGATGGCTACACTAGTGTGCTGCAATAGTATCTAAGGGAAAAATTGCTGAATTTAACTGTCCGGCTTTGGCCCAGAGTTGTGCGACAGTATACAATCCTGCTCAATGTGCAAACAAGCAGAAACCTGCTGAAATGCAGGGCCTAAATACCAGAAACTAAAAACCTGGAAAAAAATTAAAAAAGATTCAAAAGGACCATTGAGGATGCTTATTCCAAGCCCTAGACTGACACCGCTTTACCAGACAGGGTCCAATCAACACAATCCTCTCACTGAAGTGCAGATAGGTCCCTTCCGATCCAGGATGGCCTGGAAAACATGGTCAGAACAGACAACTACTACAAACAAACTCATATGCAGCAAGCCTGTATCTGGACTATGCTACAGCTACTAGTTACTAGCTACCTTAGTTTCAGCTAGACACACTGGAGAATGTTTAACATAGCAGAAAACCAGCAGTGAGACACTAACAAATATTAAAAACAGCAGAAAACCAGCAAGGAGACTCTAAAGAATGTTTTACAAAGTTAACAGACTAGTTATTTAAACACTGCTTGGTGAGAAAACCAGAACACCCTCCACAGCTTGAACAAGCAAATTACATATCTTGTAAAGCCCTCTAAAGCTAATTATAAAGCTAAGTTAGCATTCCTAGCCAAGGAGAATCATAAGGCGTTATTTAACTACAACCAAAATCTAAAAGGGAAGGCCCAGCTATGTACAAATCTAGTAGTGGACAGTTCCATTCATAATGAACCTGAGGAAATTCCCATCCTGCTAGATGAGCTAGTATCTCCAAAGAGCAAGTTATAACCATGCTCTCCAAAGCCAAAAACACAGCCTCTGTGGGATCACTAAACATCCCAGGCTGCTTACTCAACAGTCTAAAACAGGACCTACCAGAATCACTTGGCAGTCTCTTCAACCACAGCCTATTACTGTCTTTGTCCCAGCAGTGTAAAAAACAGAAACAGTGATCCCCTTGGTCAAAGGGGTCCATCAACCAACCCTGGGAACTACAGACCTATAAGCCTAACCAGCCTTTTCTGCAAGGCCATGGGCAGAATCATCATGGACATGAACAAAGATATAGGTGACCTTCAAACTTATGACCCAGCCTGATTTGGCTTATTTAAGGGTAGATCTTGCTTATTAAACCTGGTGGACTTCTTTGAGAATGTCACCAATGCCCTGGATGAAGGCAAAATAGTGCAAACAGCCTATCTTGCTTAGCCAAGGCTTTTGACACAATTCCTCACTCAGGTGTCATTGAGAAACTCACCCAGCTGGGGATTAACCCAGACATCACTAGATGGGTAGTCAACTGCTGACAGAATGCATACAGTCTAAGTTGGAGATTCCACCTCTACCAGCAGACCAGTTACCAGTGGTATACCACAAGGATTTGTGCTGGGCTCTATACTATTTAGAATCTATTTATTGGAAGTCAAGGCAAAAGTAGATGGCCTGTGGGGTTGGGAGGGTGGCCTAATGGTTAAGGTGTTTGCCTTACAAACACAAGGTGCAGGGTTTGACTGTCATAAGGGATAATTGGCTAGGTTTAAAATGGCCCACAAGGGCAGTTAGCCTAGTACTAATCTATGAACCTATGAACCTATGAACCAAGTTCACTGATGATTGTAAACTGCGTGCAGTCATTGAGTCCCCTAATGATGTTAACATACTACAAAAAGGGCTTACACAGATAAGTGATTGGTGTCAAAGACACAGACTTAATGCAAAAAAATGCATTATCATCCCCTCCTGCAAAGGGGAAGTCCCTGCAAATTACAATATTGACAGTACCCCCCTAAGCTCAAACCTTGTGGTGCAGGATTTGGGAACACAGGTTGATAGCAGCCATAACTTCGATCACCATGTGTCCACCGTGGTATGGAAAGCCTACTACATTGCACATCTTATAAGTAAGGGCATCACATGCAGAACTAAGGATTTTATAACTTGCCTGTACTCATCCCTCATCAGACCACTAATGGAGTACAATGCTCCCTTCTGTATGTACCTCACCAGACACTTGCAGCAGCTGGAGTGGCCGCAGCGGTTTCTCACCAAGAAAATTCAGGGATTTCAAAATATGACCAACATGGACAGACTGAAAGCCCTGTCACTGTACTTTGTATCTTATAGGCTGCTGAGAGATGACTTGTGCCTGGCCTACAGAGCAGTCTGTGACCCTCCTCTAATGGAAATGCTGCACATGCACAACTCAAATGGGACAAGATTCACTCACTCCAGGGATCTTAGCCTGCGACATTAACAGGACATGCTGGAGAGACAGATATGTCTACCAGAGATTTCCACTCTTCTGGAATAAGCTCCCAGTTCATGTAAAACAGAGCTCCTCAATGACCCTATTTAAGCACAATTTATTTAATTGGATAGCAGACTATAGATTGTCTTACAAACACAAGGTGCAGGGTTTGAGTCTCACAAGGGATAATTGGCTAGGCTTAAAATGGCTCACAAGGGCAGTTAGCTTAGTACTAATCTATGAACCTATATATATATATATATATATATATATATATATATATATATATCTTGAGTAATGTAAATCAAGTGGCCGAAATACTGACACATAAAAACCTGAAAACAATGTTTTAATGCTGTTGTGCTCTGAGGAATAACCTCAGCATGAACATTTTAAACATGCGTTTTTTTTTTTTTTTTGCACAAGGAGCACCCCCCCCTTGCACCAATCCTCTGGAGGGTGTTCCCCCAACACTCTGAGAATTCTCAGTCCTCGGTGAAAGGAAATATCCCCCACCCTGTGGACTGTCAATCTTGTATATCTGTCATCCATTAGTTTTGTTGATTAAAGCCTACTGACATTATAGACTTTCACTATATTTTAAACGCCTTATAAAGCTGTATCTATAGATAGATAGATAGACAGATATAAGCTTATGGCCACATGGAAAATACTGAATGTATTCATTAAGAAAAGCTTTTAATAATTCTGTCATCATTGATACCAATTTATGCATACATCTGGCTACTGTCATGCCCTCATTTAGAGGATATTTGATTTAGGTCTGTAGATCGGCCGTGGCGGTGCAGCAGTTAGCATTGTAACCTCACAACAAGAGGTTCTCCGGTTCAATTCCCAGCTGATGTGCTTTCTGTGTGGAGTCTGCATGTCCTCCCTGCAGGTGGGTGAGTATTAAAGACATGCAGGTAGGTGCGTGTACCTTCTTTGAAGGTTGGATGCTGGACTGGCAACTTGACACCATAAAAATACCACTGCCATTCATTCTATGGACCAGTGATCTGCTGCGGTGACCCCTAACTGGGATAAGCTTTGCTAGAGTCAGACAGGTGTTTCTTTGTTTTATTTATTTATTTATTTATTTATTGACATTTGATTACCAGGAAAGTCCAACTTGGTAGAAGCCTATTTTCAGTGGAGGCCCGAGGAGAAAAGCTCCAAATTATTACAAAACATTTTAAGAACAATAAATTTACAATCTTTAAAAATAAAACAAAAATATTTGCGGTTTAAATAATTATAACAAATTAGACATAATATAAAAACATTGGTTAAGAATAAATGCAAGTTATATGACATTTAATATTTAAAGAAATTTTAGACAGTTTTTAGAGAAATTAAATGTAAGTTAGTCTAATACAAACAGGAATTATAGATTCATAGGTTTGTAGGTTGGTACTGGGCTATCTGCCCGAAGGCATATATTAGCCCAGCCACTTTAGTAGTTCCCTAGACCCTTGTACTAGCAGCTAGTACCCTTGGTGCCTATCTAGTAGTGCTGTTGGTGTGATCCCCGGTGTGAACTTTCTGTTACCCATCCACTCATCAAGGTTCCTCTTGAAGAGTGATAGTGAGGGGCTCTATCTTATGTAGATCGGGACCCTGTTCCATAGTAAGTGAAGTCTCTGCGAAGGGAATCTATCCCTCCAGCATGTTCTATTCATTGTTGTGATGAGGTTTATATCCCTAGAGCATGTAGCTCGAGTAGATTTGATTTTGCTAAGATGGAGCATGTTCAACAATTCTGAGTTGGACATGGCTCTGTACGTTAGACAGAGATCGCCTCTGAGAAAGCGGTATGCAACAGAGAACAGTCTAAGCTTTTTCAATTGTGCTGCATAGGGCAACTGTTTGAGGCCAGTAATCCTCTTGGTTAGGTACCTCTGTGGTCTCTCCAGCTGCTGGAGATGTCTAGCCAGGTACATTCCAATTGGTGCATTGTACTCAATAATGGATCTGATAAGGGAAGAGTAGAGGGGCACCATTACATCCTTAGATCTTGATGCAAACCCTTTCATGATCAGATAGGTTACATAGAAGGATTTTCTAACCACTTTGGCAACATGGTTATCAAAGGAAAGCTGACTATCTACTTGGGTCCCTAGATCCCTTACTTTTTCTTCAGATTTCAGGGGATTACCTCCTATGTTGTAGTTTGTGGGTACTCTGTTTTTTCCAAAGGGGATTACTACGCATTTTGTTGCATTTAGCTTGAGACCATGGCTTTGACACCATGCATCAGTCTCATTTAGGCTCTTCTGGAGGATCTCCATTTCAGCCAGAGACTCTATTATAGCACCCAGTTTGCAGTCGTCCGCAAACTTAGTCAGCCACAGCCCTTCCATGCTTGCCTGTACTTCTGAGAAGTATATGCCAAACAGGAGGGGCCCCAGGACAGAGCCCTGAGGCACACCACTCTTTACTGGTCTAGATTCGGACATAGATCCCACTACTCTTACTTTATGGGATCTGTCTGAGAGCCAGTTTGCGATCCATCTTGTGACGTAAGGGTTTATGCCCAGGCTGGTGAGCTTATCAATAATACCTGAATGGGGAATGGTGTCAAATGCTTTAGCAAGGTCAAGGTAAGACGTGTGTACCTCCTTTCCCTTATCTATAGCCTGAGTAACTGTCTCAAAGAAATCCACCAGGTTCAGGAGGCATGATCTGCCCTTGACGAAGCCAAACTGTGTGGGGTCCAGCGACTGGAGGTTCCCAATCTCTTCATTTATGAGTTCCATAATGATTCGCTCCATAGCCTTACAGATCAGACTGGTCGGGCTTATTGGTTGGTAGTTCCCAGGTCAGTTGTGGCCCCACCCTTGTGTAGCAGGACCACTGTTGCCGTGTGCCATTCTATGGGCACATATCCTGTGGAGAGGCTGAGACTGAACAGGGTATTAAGATGCGGAGTTAATTCCTTTTGGAGCTCGCGTATGACACAGCCTGAGACAATATCTGGTCCCATGGAGGCAGTATTTTTAGTTTAGATAGAGGCTTGTTAACCAACGCATCAGTAATAATTGGACTTAAACAATCCCCTGGAATGGTAATAGGCCCTGTAGGTGGTGGTGGGGGGGAATTTGCACTGAACCTGTCAGCCAAGATGTTGGCAATGTCAAAAGGGTCAGTGTATTTTGTTCCATTTTGTACTAGCTCAGAACAGACCTGAGCGTTGCCATTTAGGTTTTTGACATAGCCATAGAAGGCCTTATGGTTATCCTTGCCATCCTTGACAACTTTCTTTTCAAAATTAGCTTTAGTTGACTTGATGAGGGCCCTCAATTTCTTACTAATGCTGATCAGGGTTGATTTTTCTACTTGAGATTTGGCCTTTTTTTATATAAGTCTCCTCCTTTTATTATAAAGTCTGCTTATGGCTGGGGTCCACCAGACTGGTTTCTTCTTGCTTGAGGAAGGAGTCTTGGTTTTATTTGGGATAGCACGGTCCATGCAATCCTGAAGATGCATATAGAGTGCCTTGGTGTAGGATTCCGCATCCTGGATATCATTATCCTTCTGCAAGGGAATAGTGAAGCTTTCCACGTCTGATGCAAGTAGTTTAAAGTTTGCTTTGGAAAGGTTTTTGACTATGGTTTCTTTGACTGGGGGAGGTGGTAGGGTGAGGATGTCCAGGGTTATCAGTTTGTGGTCAGATCTGACCAAGGAGGGAGTGATAACGGGTGTGGTACAATGGGCGCCCATATTTGTGATGATTAAATCCAATATGTTGTCCGCTCTAGTGGGAGAACATACCAGTTGTTCGAGGGCATTTGAATTTATAAATTCTATGAATCACTGAGCATAGGAGTTGGAACATTGGTAGTTTGCCCAGTCTATACCAGGGTCGTTGAAATCACCCAAGATTATGGTGTTGGGTAGGACCTTTATATTTTCCAGTGTCTTAAGGAATGCAGAGTGAGCATCTTGGGACATGGAGGGCAATCTATAACTGGCTATGACTTGAAATGTGGTTTTGCCTGCTGATAGTTGCGCATGGATGATCTCTGGGGCATCGTGTTGCACTACTAACCTGGAGATATGGGTATCCTTGATGAATATGGATACACCTCTGCCCTTTGTACTGCGATCCGGTAACTGAGGCCGGAAGGTATGATATGAATTGTAACCTAGAAAAAGAACTGAGACAAATGAACACGCCCTCACTGCACCACTTCTGTTAAAACAATCCAAATGGTATCGATATTCACCTTCAATGGTCCAAGCAAAACATAAAACTTTTATGTTTTGCTTGGTCCATTGAAGGTGGATATCGATACCATTTGGATTGTTTTAACATAAGTGGTGCAGTGAGGGTGTGTTCATTTGTCTCAGTTCTTTTTCTAGTTTGTTTTTTGTGTTTGGATTCCTTATGAATTGTAACCTGGCAGTGCTGGGGTGCTCTCTTGAGCCTTGAACCAGGTTTCCATCACTGCACAGACATCGATTTTCTCCATGCTGAGGAGAGCCTCGAGTGTGTGCATTTTGAGGTTGAGACTTCTGGCGTTGAGTAGCATTACCCTTAGTTTTTGGTTACCTGTGCTGGTTACGGTGGTTGGTTTGTCCTTTGAGCCTTGCCTAAAAAAGGCACTATGGGGACGGCAAGAGCCTTGGCCAGTATTCGAAAACCTAGGGGTGACAGGTGCAGCCCATCTCTGGCAAAACAGCGAGGCTTGTCTATCATGTCATCCCAGGCAGACAGACATTGGATCTCCTTAGAATGACACCAGAAGCTTAGCCAATTGTTGAAATTGATCATTTTGTCTTTGTATTGTGGCATCATTCTAGGTGAAGGTAGTATGCTACTCAAGGTCAGGGTCATACCAGCTTGGGCTACATGATCAGAGAGCTCCTCAATGTCTCTTTTCATGTAGTCCAGGGAGGTACATCTTAGATCATTCACACCAACATGTACAATGACAGCGTCATACTTGTACTTGTTCTGGAGTGACCTAAGTGCTTGTGTTATGTGGCAGATCTGAGCACCCAACAGGCAGCTGACAGTAACCTTCTCCTTGTTCAGCCTGGTGAGTGGAACATCCAATTACTAGCGTGTTAGGTATGGTGTTTTGCCTTAAGGGCTGTTGTGAGGCACACTGCTGAGGTGAATTATGTGTTTTCTGGCTTGTGTTTGGGGGTGCTTGCTTGTCTGCTTTGGAGGGCACTATTTCTTTTTCAGATTGGTACCTAGTGCCTCAGAATATGTTTTTGTGTATTTATGCTTATGTTTTGCATTCATGTTTGTAGATACATGTGTGACAGGTGATGTGATGCAAGTGTGTCCCTTATCCTCTTGACTGTCTGTTACAGTCATGGGTTGAGAGTGCTTAGCCTCCAGTCTGGCTGTGCATTTGAATCTCTCACAAGTGTTTGTGTCTAGAGGTAAGAGGAGATGGTTGTCTGTATACATGAGGCAGTTGTGACACTGCCTCAGGATGCCCAATTCCACCAGATGAACTGGAGAGTACACCTGAAGCTGACCTCTGGACATGCTTTGAAGAGTAAATTGAACTTAAGTCCTGTGGACGATAGAGGGTCTTATGCTATATTATAATAGTGCTGTCTAGGAAATTTGGAGAATAATAGTGCTGTCTAGGAGATTAGGACAAGTGCTGATTTCTGTTTTGCAAGTGCTGCAATAAGAGCAGCTGATCTGAAGCACTTGAGTTGAGGCTTGCCTAGTTCTAAGGGAAAATTTACAGCACAGACTTTGTGGGCCGGGAATAGTATACCCCAGCTAACCGGCGCTGCCCGACGCTGCTCTGTGTGCAAGACTGCGCAAAAAGAGAGTTGCAGGGTTTTTCCTCTAGATAAGTGAGGAAAGTGAGTACAAGAGCTGTTTTTCTTTAAGCAAGTGAGAAAAGTAAGTACAAAAACTGTTTTCCTCTAGGTAATGAGGAAGATAGAGTGCTATAGTAATTAGTAGCTTATTTAGTGCTTACAAGTTCTGAACAAGTGCTGAGCATGAACAAGAAAATTTAAGTGCTAAAACTAAGAATCTATATCTGCACTAGATGAGTTACAGGACAGAAACAAGTGCAAATACAGGCTTTCAAATCAGAAAGTTGAGAGAGATGGAAGAGATTGCCCAAATGGCCAATAACTACAAATTCTGGGCCAGAACCACTACTTATGTGGTAGACAGGTTACCTAGTGCTTACCACTCCCACTGATAAGCTAGAAGGCTTCCGTCCAACACAGAAAGGCTTGGGGGACTCAGAAGCTTACCAACAGTCCTGGATACAGCAAATCTGTATCTGGAACACTAGTTACAGGAAAGGTAGGAAACAGGCTTACAGTTTTTCTTTCTTTTTTTTTTTTTACAGAAAAGTAGCAAAAACAGTAGTAAAAACAATTCACATGCAATACAAGCTAGCACACTTGAGTATGTAGCAATATTAGACCAAACACAGTTTAAAAAATGCAGTTAAATGCAATTAAATTAATTGTACTATGAAGTCAGGGAAAACAGACTTGTGGTGTATTTAGAGAGAAAGTCAGGAAAGAGAATTAGATAGCAGTAAGGATGTAAGTGAAGAAGGGAGAGTACGGAGGGATAAGGAATGAAAAGGTACGCGTTCACATTTAGGGATATGGTTTATCCGGGTTTTGAGAAAGAACAGAGACATATTTTGGCTAGGAAGTCTTTTATAGTGGTTTTGAAAGATGGGAGGGAGGGTGTTGACCCGACAGATACAAGTAAGGAGTTTGAGGTCTTAGCAACCTTGTACAAGTACAAATAATTCCCAGCAGATTTGATAGGTTTGTAGACAGACAGGAGTTTTTGGTCAGTGGATCACAATGACCAACTGGGAACATAGTTGTGTAGAATGCTTTCTAGTGCTGGACAGGCAGAGGAATGCCGAATAATTTTATAGGTTGTAAGAAGCTGTGTATATGTTAGTTGATGAGGCAGTTCTAATCAGTTTAGGCTTTTTATTTATTTATTAAGGTATGCACACCTAGAAATGCACATACAAAAGTGTGCCCCTTAGTCATCCAAGATAAATTATATATATTTACATATATTGTTACAATAATGTGAAAAAAAGAATTATTTAAATGACAGAGCTGTACTTACAGTTAATGACAGAGCTGTACTTATAGTTAATGACAGAGATGTACTTGTCATAGTTAATGGCAGAGATGTACTTGTGATTGTTAATGTCAGAGCTGTACTTATAGTTAATGACAGAGCTGCACTTGTCATAGTTAATGACATAGCTGTACTTGTCATGGTTAATGACAGAGCTGTACTTATAGTTAATGACAGAGCTGTACTTGTCATAGTTAATGACAGAGCTGTACTTATAGTTAATGACAGAGCTGTACTAGTCATAGTTAATGACAGAGCTGTACTTGTCATAGTTAATGACAGAGCTGTACTTATAGTTAATGACAGAGCTGTACTTGTCATAGTTAATGACAGAGCTGTACTTGTCATAGTTAATGACAGAGCTGTACTTGTCATAGTTAATGACAGAGCTGTACTTGTGATTGTTAATGACAGAGCTGTACTTGTCATAGTTAATGACAGAGCTGTACTTATAGTTAATGACAGAGCTGTACTTGTCATAGTTAATGACAGAGCTGTACTTGTCATAGTTAATGACAGAGCTGTACTTGTCATAGTTAATGACAGAGCTGTACTTATAGTTAATGACAGAGCTGTACTTGTCATAGTTAATGACAGAGCTGTACTTGTCATAGTTAATGACAGAGCTGTACTTATAGTTAATGACAGAGCTGTACTTGTCATAGTTAATGACAGAGCTGTACTTGTCATAGTTAATGACAGAGCTGTACTTGTCATAGTTAATGACAGAGCTGTACTTGTCATAGTTAATGACAGAGCTGTACTTGTCATAGTTAATGACAGAGCTGTACTTGTCATAGTTAATGACAGAGCTGTACTTATAGTTAATGACAGAGCTGTACTTGTCATAGTTAATGACAGAGCTGTACTTGTCATAGTTAATGACAGAGCTGTACTTGTCATAGTTAATGACAGAGCTGTACTTATAGTTAATGACAGAGCTGTACTTGTCATAGTTAATGACAGAGCTGTACTTGTCATAGTTAATGACAGAGCTGTACTTGTCATAGTTAATGACAGAGCTGCACTTGTCATAGTTAATGACATAGCTGTACTTGTCATGGTTAATGACAGAGCTGTACTTGTCATAGTTAGACAGAGCTGTACTTGTCATAGTTAATGACAGAGCTGTACTTGTCATAGTTAATGACAGAGCTGTACTTGTCATAGTTAATGACAGAGCTGTACTTGTCATAGTTAATGACAGAGCTGTACTTATAGTTAATGACAGAGCTGTACTTGTCATAGTTAATGACAGAGCTGTACTTGTCATAGTTAATGACAGAGCTGTACTTGTCATAGTTAATGACAGAGCTGTACTTGTCATAGTTAATGACAGAGCTGTACTTGTCATAGTTAATGACAGAGCTGTACTTGTCATAGTTAATGACAGAGCTGTACTTATAGTTAATGACAGAGCTGTACTTGTCATAGTTAATGACAGAGCTGTACTTGTCATAGTTAATGACAGAGCTGTACTTGTCATAGTTAATGACAGAGCTGTACTTGTCATGGTTAATGACAGAGCTGTACTTGTCATAGTTAATGACAGAGCTGTACTTGTCATGGTTAATGACAGAGCTGTACTTGTCATGGTTAATGACAGAGCTGTACTTGTCATAGTTGACAGAACTGTACTCATAGTTAATGACAGAGCTGTACTTGTCATAGTTAATGACAGAGCTGTACTTGTCATGGTTAATGACAGAGCTGTACTTGTCATAGTTAATGACAGAGCTGTACTTGTCATAGTTAATGACAGAGCTGTACTTGTCATAGTTAATGACAGAGCTGTACTTATAGTTAATGACAGAGCTGTACTTGTCATAGTTAATGACAGAGCTGTACTTATAGTTAATGACAGAGCTGTACTTGTCATAGTTAATGACAGAGCTGTACTTATAGTTAATGACAGAGCTGTACTTGTCATAGTTAATGACAGAGCTGTACTTGTCATAGTTAATGACAGAGCTGTACTTGTCATAGTTAATGACAGAGCTGTACTTGTCATAGTTAATGACAGAGCTGTACTTGTCATAGTTAATGACAGAGCTGTACTTGTCATAGTTAATGACAGAGCTGTACTTGTCATAGTTAATGACAGAGCTGTACTTATAGTTAATGACAGAGCTGTACTTGTCATAGTTAATGACAGAGCTGTACTTGTCATAGTTAATGACAGAGCTGTACTTGTCATAGTTAATGACAGAGCTGTACTTATAGTTAATGACAGAGCTGTACTTGTCATAGTTAATGACAGAGCTGTACTTGTCATAGTTAATGACAGAGCTGTACTTGTCATAGTTAATGACAGAGCTGTACTTGTCATAGTTAATGACAGAGCTGTACTTGTCATAGTTAATGACAGAGCTGTACTTGTCATAGTTAATGACAGAGCTGTACTTATAGTTAATGACAGAGCTGTACTTGTCATAGTTAATGACAGAGCTGTACTTGTCATAGTTAATGACAGAGCTGTACTTATAGTTAATGACAGAGCTGTACTTGTCATAGTTAATGACAGAGCTGTACTTGTCATAGTTAATGACAGAGCTGTACTTATAGTTAATGACAGAGCTGTACTTGTCATAGTTAATGACAGAGCTGTACTTATAGTTAATGACAGAGCTGTACTTGTCATAGTTAATGACAGAGCTGTACTTGTCATAGTTAATGACAGAGCTGTACTTGTCATAGTTAATGACAGAGCTGTACTTGTCATAGTTAATGACAGAGCTGTACTTATAGTTAATGACAGAGCTGTACTTGTCATAGTTAATGACAGAGCTGTACTTATAGTTAATGACAGAGCTGTACTTGTCATAGTTAATGACAGAGCTGTACTTGTCATAGTTAATGACAGAGCTGTACTTATAGTTAATGACAGAGCTGTACTTGTCATAGTTAATGACAGAGCTGTACTTGTCATAGTTAATGACAGAGCTGTACTTGTCATAGTTAATGACAGAGCTGTACTTGTCATAGTTAATGACAGAGCTGTACTTGTCATAGTTAATGACAGAGCTGTACTTGTCATAGTTAATGACAGAGCTGTACTTATAGTTAATGACAGAGCTGTACTTGTCATAGTTAATGACAGAGCTGTACTTGTCATAGTTAATGACAGAGCTGTACTTATAGTTAATGACAGAGCTGTACTTGTCATAGTTAATGACAGAGCTGTACTTGTCATAGTTAATGACAGAGCTGTACTTGTCATAGTTAATGACAGAGCTGTACTTGTCATAGTTAATGACAGAGCTGTACTTATAGTTAATGACAGAGCTGTACTTGTCATAGTTAATGACAGAGCTGTACTTGTCATAGTTAATGACAGAGCTGTACTTGTCATAGTTAATGACAGAGCTGTACTTGTCATAGTTAATGACAGAGCTGTACTTATAGTTAATGACAGAGCTGTACTTGTCATAGTTAATGACAGAGCTGTACTTGTCATAGTTAATGACAGAGCTGTACTTGTCATAGTTAATGACAGAGCTGTACTTGTCATGGTTAATGACAGAGCTGTACTTGTCATAGTTAATGACAGAGCTGTACTTGTCATGGTTAATGACAGAGCTGTACTTGTCATAGTTAATGACAGAGCTGTACTTGTCATAGTTAATGACAGAGCTGTACTTATAGTTAATGACAGAGCTGTACTTATAGTTAATGACAGAGCTGTACTTGTCATAGTTAATGACAGAGCTGTACTTGTCATAGTTAATGACAGAGCTGTACTTGTCATAGTTAATGACAGAGCTGTACTTGTCATAGTTAATGACAGAGCTGTACTTATAGTTAATGACAGAGCTGTACTTGTCATAGTTAATGACAGAGCTGTACTTGTCATAGTTAATGACAGAGCTGTACTTATAGTTAATGACAGAGCTGTACTTGTCATAGTTAATGACAGAGCTGTACTTGTCATAGTTAATGACAGAGCTGTACTTGTCATAGTTAATGACAGAGCTGTACTTGTCATAGTTAATGACAGAGCTGTACTTGTCATAGTTAATGACAGAGCTGTACTTGTCATAGTTAATGACAGAGCTGTACTTATAGTTAATGACAGAGCTGTA
>NC_056741.1:72328356-72413356 GCF_019279795.1 Protopterus annectens | reverse complement strand
ATCCTCTGTCAACATATATGCATTTCCTCAGTTACAACAGAGCAGTCTGATATACTGTAAATGTGTATTTTTTTTCTGTCCAGCAGGACCCCCTGTTGATACATTTTTAACACAAACATCTGTACAAATCAGTTTGATATACAAATTGCATAAAATTCTTTACAAAACTCCAGCTAGCTATGCTGACATATGTTACACATACACTGATCTGATCTCTCTAACATAGCTGACACTACCTCATATCATCACATGCCATACAGGGACAGGGAGTACATTCACACTCCACACAGTGACAGGGACTGCATTCATACTCAAAACAGAGACAGGAGTACATTTATACTCCACACAGAGATATGGAGTACATTCACACTCTACACAGGTACAGGGAGTATATTCACACTCCACACAGAGACAGGGACTACATTCACAATGCACACAGGGACAGGGGCTACATTCATACTTCACACAAGGACAGGGATTATATTCACTCTCCACACAGAGACAGGGAGTGCATTCACACTCCACACAGGGATATGAAGTACATTAACACTCCACACAGAAACAGGGAGTACATTCTTACCCTACACAGGGACAGAGAGTACATTCACACTCCACAGCGGGACAGGAGTACATTCATACTCCATACACAGACAGGAAGTACATTCACACTCCACAGAGAGATTGGGAGCACATTCACACTCCAAACATAGATGGGGAGTACATTCATACTCCATACTGAGACAGGGAGTACATTCATACTCTGTAGTGAGTTAGGGAGTATATTCAAACTCAGACAGGGACAGGAATCACATTCATACTCCACACAGATACAGGGAGCACATTCATACTCCACACATGGACAGGGAGTACATTCACACTCCACACATTGACAGCGTTGAAAAGTCATACTCTATACAGAGACAGGAAGTGCATTCACAATCCACACAGAAACAGGAAGCACAGTCACATTTCACACAAAAAGGATCACAGCTGGAAATCAACTAAAGAACACTCTGCCAGCGATCATTTACTGTCACTCACAACCAAATAACCAAGCACTGTTAGATGTCAATACTACCTAATGTAACACTCTGCCAGTGATCATGTACTATCACTCACAACCAAAGAACCAAGCACTGTTAGATGTCACTACTACACAATGTAACACTCTGCCAGTGATCATGTACTATCACTCACAACCAAAGAACCAAGCACTGTTAGATGTCAATACTACCTAATGTAACACTCTGCCAGTGATCATGTACTATCACTCACAACCAAAGAGCCAAGCACAGTTAGATGTCACTACTACACAATGTAACACTCTGCCAGTGATCATGTACTATCACTCACAACCAAAGAACCAAGCACTGTTAGATGTCAATACTACCTAATGTAACACTCTGCCAGTGATCATGTACTATCACTCACAACCAAAGAACCAAGCACAGTTAGATGTCACTACTACACAATGTAACACTCTGCCAGTGATCATGTACTATCACTCACAACCAAAGAACCAAGCACAGTTAGATGTCACTACTACCTAATGTAACACTCTGCCAGTGATCATGTACTATCACTCACAACCAAAGAGCCAAGCACAGTTAGATGTCAATACTACCTAATGTAACACTCTGCCAGTGATCATGTACTATCACTCACAACCAAAGAGCCAAGCACTGTTAGATGTCAATACTACCTAATGTAACACTCTGCCAGTGATCATGTACTATCACTCACAACCAAAGAACCAAGCACTGTTAGATGTCACTACTACACAATGTAACACTCTGCCAGTGATCATGTACTATCACTCACAACCAAAGAACCAAGCACTGTTAGATGTCAATACTACCTAATGTAACACTCTGCCAGTGATCATGTACTATCACTCACAACCAAAGAGCCAAGCACAGTTAGATGTCACTACTACACAATGTAACACTCTGCCAGTGATCATGTACTATCACTCACAACCAAAGAACCAAGCACTGTTAGATGTCAATACTACCTGACGTAACACTCTGCCAGTGATCATGTACTATCACTCACAACCAAAGAACCAAGCACTGTTAGATGTCACTACTACCTAATGTAACACTCTGCCAGTGATCATGTACTATCACTCACAACCAAAGAACCAAGCACTGTTAGATGTCACTACTACACAATGTAACACTCTGCCAGTGATCATGTACTATCACTCACAACCAAAGAACCAAGCACTGTTAGATGTCAATACTACCTAATGTAACACTCTGCCAGTGATCATGTACTATCACTCACAACCAAAGAACCAAGCACTGTTAGATGTCACTACTACACAATGTAACACTCTGCCAGTGATCATGTACTATCACTCACAACCAAAGAACCAAGCACAGTTAGATGTCAATACTACACAATGTAACACTCTGCCAGTGATCATTTACTATCACTCACAACCAAAGAACCAAGCACAGTTAGATGTCACTACTACACAATGTAACACTCTGCCTGTGATCATTTACTATCACTCACAACCAAAGAGCCAAGCACAGTTAGATGTCACTACTACCTAATGTAACACTCTGCCTGTGATCACTTACTATCACTCACAACCAAAGAACCAAGCACAGTTAGATGTCACTACTACCTAATGTAACACTCTGCCAGTGATCATGTACTATCACTCACAACCAAAGAACCAAGCACTGTTAGATGTCACTACTACACAATGTAACACTCTGCCAGTGATCATGTACTATCACTCACAACCAAAGAACCAAGCACAGTTAGATGTCACTACTACACGATGTAACACTCTGCCTGTGATCATGTACTATCACTCACAACCAAAGAGCCAAGCACAGTTAGATGTCACTACTACCTAATGTAACACTCTGCCAGTGATCATGTACTATCACTCACAACCAAAGAGCCAAGCACAGTTAGATGTCACTACTACCTAATGTAACACTCTGCCAGTGATCATGTACTATCACTCACAACCAAAGAACCAAGCACTGTTAGATGTCAATACTACCTAATGTAACACTCTGCCAGTGATCATGTACTATCACTCACAACCAAAGAGCCAAGCACAGTTAGATGTCAATACTACCCGACATAACATTCTGCCAGCGATCATTTACTATCACTCACAACCAAAGAACCAAGCACTGTTAGATGTCACTACTACACAATGTAACACTCTGCCAGTGATCATGTACTATCACTCACAACCAAAGAACCAAGCACAGTTAGATGTCACTACTACCTAATGTAACACTCTGCCAGTGATCATGTACTATCACTCACAACCAAAGAACCAAGCACAGTTAGATGTCACTACTACCTGATGTAACACTCTGCCAGTGATCATTTAATATCACTCACAACCAAAGAACCAAGCAGAGTTAGATGTCAATACTACACGATGTAACACTCTGCCAGTGATCATGTACTATCACTCACAACCAAAGAACCAAGCACTGTTAGATGTCACTACTACACAATGTAACACTCTGCCTGTGATCATTTACTGTCACTCACAACCAAAGAACCAAGCACAGTTAGATGTCACTACTACCTGATGTAACACTCTGCCAGTGATCATGTACTATCACTCACAACCAAAGAGCCAAGCACAGTTAGATGTCAATACTACCCGACATAACATTCTGCCAGCGATCATTTACTATCACTCACAACCAAAGAACCAAGCACAGTTAGATGTCCCTACTACTCATAGGTTCATAGGTTCATAGGCTGGTACTAGGCTATTGGCCCTATGGCCTATACAAGCCTAGCCATAACAATTCCCTGGCTATTTCTTCCAACACTATATTATACCCTGGACCCCTGTCTAGCAGGGCAACTGATGTGATCCCCAGGGTGAATTTCCTTTCTCCCATCCAGTCATCAAGGTTTCTTTTGAAGAAGGCCAAAGAGGCACATTGCTTGACATGTATGGGCAGTCTCTTCCAGAGTCTGGGGAGTCTCTGGGCCAGGAACCTATCCCTCCAGCATGTTTTGTTTATTGTGATGGCAAGGTTTAGATCCCTGGAGCATGTGGCTCTGAGGGATTGGGATTTCTTTAAGTGTAGCATGTCCAACAGCTCTGGATTTGACATGGCCTTGTATGTTAAGCAGAGATTGCCTCGGAGTAGACGATATGCGACAGAGTATAGCTGGAGTTTTTTAAGGTGGTCAGCATAGGGCATCTGCTTTAGGCCTGTGATTCTTTTAGTGAGGTATTTCTGCGGCCTTTCCAGTTGTTGCAGATGTTGAGAGGTACATACCAAATAGGGCGTTGTATTCTATAATGGGTCTAATGAGGGATGAGTACAGTGGGACAATGACCTCCTTTTTTCTGGATGAAAAGCCTTTAGTGATGAGGTGTGCCACATAGAAGGATTTCCTGACTGTCCTGGTGATGTGGTTATTGAAGGTGAGACCATGGTCCACCTGTGTCCCTAAGTCTTTTATCACACTTTCGGTGTTTAGTGCACTGCCACCTATGTGGCAATTCAAGGGTACATATTTTTTCCCAAAGGGGATAACTATACATTTCTTGGCATTGAGCTTGAGCCCATGGCTCTGGCACCAAGCATCTGTTTCTGTAAGGCCCTTTTGTAGAGTAAACACATAATTTGGGGATTCAATAATGGCTCCCAGTTTGCAGTCGTCTGTGAACATTTTTAGCCAGAGACCCTTAGTGTTGGCCTGTACTTCAGAGAACTAAATGCCAAACAAGAGAGGTCCCAGGACTGAACCCTGAGTTACTCCACTTGTCACTTGTCTGGAGCTGGATTTGGAGTCAGCTACTTTTACACTGTGGGTTCTGTCAGTAAGCCAGTTGGCAACCCATTGAGTGATGTAGGGATTAATGCCCAGCTTAGTAAGTTTATCTATGATTCCAGAGAGGGGGATGGTGTCAAAGGCCTTGGCGAGGTCCAGATAGGCTGTGTGGACTGTCTTACCCTCGTCCATGGCTCTGGAGACAGATTCGAAGAAGTCAATCAGGTGCAGGAGACAAGATCGGGATCGGCATTTCATGAACCCAAACTTGGTGGGATCCAGTGTTTTAAGGTTGCCAATCTCTTTGTTTATAAGTCCCATGTTAATATGTTCCATGGCCTTGCAGAACAGGCTCATCAGACTGATGGGGTGGTAGTTCCTGGGATCCAAGGTAGATCTCCCCCTTGTGGAGTGGGATAATTGTAGCTGTGTGCCACTCAGTGGGCATGAAGCCTGAGGTGAGGGTATGATTAAACATGACAATTAGGTGAGGTGCCAGTTCATTTTGTAGTTCATGTAGTACACAGCCCTGGATGTCATCTGGTCCCATGGATGCTGTATTCTTAGTTTTGGAGAGTGCGTTTTTTACCTGTGTGGCTATTATTACCGGAATTTGGCAATCTTCTGGTACTGAGATGAGCCATTTAGGGGGTGAGGGGGGGGTGAAGTTGGCACTGAATCGATCTGCCAGGATATTGGCAATATCCTTGGGATCAGTATATTTAATGCCATTCTGTTGTCAATCATTTACTATCACTGACAACCAAAGAACCAAGCAGTTAGATGTCAATACTACCTGACGTAACACTCTGCCAGAGATTATTTACTATCACTCACAACCAAAGAACCAAGCACAGTTAGATGTCACTACTACTCGATGTAAAATTCTGCCAATGATCATTTCCTGTCACTCACAACCAAAGAACCGACCACTGTTAGATGTCAATACTACCTGACGTAACACTCTGCCAGTAACCATTTGTGTCAATCACAACCAAAGAACCAAGCACTGTTAGATGTTACTACTACTCTATGTAAAACTCTGCCAGTGACCATTTACTATCACTTACAACCAAAGAACCAAGCACTGTTAGATGTCTCTACTACCTGACGTAACACTCTGCCAGCGATCATTTACTGTCAATCATAACCAAAGAACCAAACACTGTTAGATGTGATGTAACACTCTGCCAGCGATCATTTACTATCACTCACAACCAAAGAACCAAGCACAGTTAGATGTCACTACTACTCAATGTAACACTCTGCCAGCGATCATTTACTGTCAATCATAACCAAAGAACCAAGCACTGTTAGATGTGATGTAACACTCTGCCAGTGATCATGTACTATCACTCACAACCAAAGAGCCAAGCACTGTTAGATGTCACTACTACTCATAGGTTCATAGGTTCATAGGTTGGTACTAGGCTATTGGCCCTATGGCCTATACAAGCCTAGCCATAACAATTCCCTGGCTATTTCTTCCCACACTATATTATACCCTGGACCCCTGTCTAGCAGGGCAACTGACGTGATCCCCAGGGTGAATTTCCTTTCTCCCATCCAATCATCAAGGTTCCTTTTGAAGAGGGCCAAAGAGGCACTTTGCTTGACATGTATGGGCAGTCTATTCCAGAGTCTGGGGAGTCTCTGGGTCAGGAACCTATCCCTCCAGCATGTTTTGTTTATTGTGATGGCAAGGTTTAGATCCCTGGAGCGTGTGGCTCTGAGAGATTGGGATTTCTTTTAGTGCAGCATGTCCAACAGCTCTGGATTTGACATGGCCTTGTATGTTAAGCAGAGATTGCCTCGGAGTAGACGATATGCAACAGAGTATAGCTGGAGTTTTTAAGGCGGTAAGCATAGGGCATCTGCTTTAGGCCTGTGATTCTTTTAGTGAGGTATTTCTGCGGCCTTTCCAGTTGTTGCAGATGTTGAGAGGTACATACCAAACAGGGTGTTGTATTCTATAATAGGTCTAATGAGGGATGAGTACAATGGGACAATGACCTCCTTTTTTCTGCATGAAAAGCCCTTAGTGATAAGGTGTGCCACATAGATTTCCTGACTGTTGTGGTGATGTGGTTATTGAAAGTGAGACCACTGTCCATCTGTGTCCCTAAGTCTTTTATCACACTTTTGGTGTTTTGTGTACTGCCAACTATGTGGCAATTCAAGGGTACATGTTTTTTCCCAAAGGGGATAACTATACATTTCTTGGCATTGAGCTTGAGCCCATGGCTCGGGCACCAAGTGTCTGTTTCTGTGAGGCCCTTTTGTAGAGTATCCACATCATTTGGGGATTCAATAATGGCTCCCAGTTTGCAGTCATCTGCAAGCTTTTTTAGCCAGAGACCCCTAATGTTGGCCTGTACGTCAGAGAACTAGATGGCAAACAAGAGAGGTCCCAGGACTGAACCCTGAGGTACTCCACTTGTCACTTGTCTGGAGCTGGATTTGGAGTCAGCTACTTTTACACTTTAGGTTCTGTCAGTAAGCCAGTTGGCAACCCATCGAGTGATGTAGGGATTAATGCCCAGCTTAGTAAGTTTATCTATGATTCCAGAGTGGGGGATGGTGTCAAAGGCCTTGGCGAGGTCCAGATAGGCTGTGTGGACTGTCTTACCCTCGTCCATGGCTCTGGAGACTGATTCAAAGAAGTCATTCAGGTTCAGGAGACAAGATCGACCCTTCATGAACCCAAACTGGGTGGGGTCCAGTGTTTTAAGGTTGCCAGTCTCTTTGTTTATAAGTCCCATGATAATATGTTCCATGGCCTTGCAGATCAGGCTCATCAGACTGATGGGGTGGTAGTTCCCGGGATCCAAGGTAGATCCCCCCTTGTGGAGTGGGATAACTGTAGCTGGGCACCACTCAGTGGGCATGAAGCCTGAGGTGAGGGTATGATTAAACATGACAATTAGGTGAGGTGCCAGTTCATTTTGTAGTTCATGTAGTACACAGCCCGGGATGTTCATTACCCAGAGGCTCCCTTCACTCTGGAATAAAATCCCAGTCCAGGTTAGGCAGAGTCCCTCATTGACTCTCTTCAAGAGGAATCTTGATGAGTGAATGGGAGATCGTAGGTTTACCCCGGGTATCACTTCTGTGTCACTGTTAGACAGAGGCACAGTATACTAACCTCGAAAAAGGGCATAGCAAAATTAATTTAAAATGATTGGTGAAAGCCAAACACACTCTGGCTAGGCTTATAAATGCCCTAGGGCAGATAGCCTAGTATGAACCTATGAACCTATGAACCTATGTCATCTGGTCCCATGGATGCTGTATTCTTAGTTTTGGAGAGTGCGTTTTTTTACCTGTGTGGCAATTATTACCGGAATTTAGCAATCTTCTGGTATTGAGATGGGCCATTTAGGGGGTGAGTGGGGTGGGTGAAGTTGGCACTGATTCAATTTGCCAGGATATTGGCAATATCCTTGGGATCAGTATATTTAATGCCATTCTGTTGTTGATCATTTACTATCACTGACAACCAAAGAACCAAGCAGTTAGATGTCACTACTACCTGATGTAACACTCTGCCAGTGATCATTTGCTGTCACTCACAACCAAAGAACCAAGCACTGTTAGATGTCACTACGACCTGACATAACACTCTGCCAGTGACCATTTACTATCACTCACAACCAAAGAACCAAGCACTGTTAGATGTCACTACTACTCTATGTAATACTCTGCCAATGATCATTTACTGTCAATCATAACCAAAGAACCACGCATTGTTAGATGTGATGTAACACTCTGGCAGCGACCATTTACTATCACTCACAACCAGAGAAATAAACACTGTTAGATGTCACTACTGCTCAATGTAACACTCTGGCAGCGACCATTTACTATCACTCACAACCAGAGAAATAAGCACTGTTAGATGTCACTACTACTCAATGTAACACTCTGGCAGCGACCATTTACTATCACTCACAACCAGAGAAATAAGCACTGTTAGATGTCACTACTACTCAATGTAACACTCTGGCAGCGACCATTTACTATCACTCACAACCAGAGAAATAAGCACTGTTAGATGTCACTACTACTCAATGTAACACTCTTCCAGCGATCATTTACTATCACTCACAACCAAAGAAATAAGCACTGTTAGATGTCACTACGACCTGACATAACACTCTGCCAGCGACCATTTACTATCACTCACAACCAAAGAACCAAGCACTGTTAGATTTCACTACTACCCAACGTAACACTCTGCCAATGATCATTTACTGTCAATCATAACCAAAGAACCACGCATTGTTAGATGTGATGTAACACTCTGGCAGCGACCATTTACTATCACTCACAACCAGAGAAATAAGCACTGTTAGATGTCACTACTGCTCAATGTAACACTCTGCCAGCGATCATTTACTATCACTCACAACCAGAGAAATAAGCACTGTTAGATGTCACTACTACTCGACATAACACTCTGTCAGTGACCATTTACTATCACTCACAACCAAAGAAATAAGCACTGTTAGATGTCACTACTACTCAATGTAACACTCTGCCAGCGACCATTTACTATCACTCACAACCAAAGAAATAAGCACTGTTAGATGTCACTACTACTCGACATAACACTCTGTCAGTGACCATTTACTATCACTCACAACCAAAGAAATAAGCACTGTTAGATGTCACTATGACCTGACATAACACTCTACCAGTGATCATTTACTATCACTCACAACCAAAGAACCAAGCACTGTTAGATGTCACTACTACTCCACATAACACTCTGTCAGTGACCATTTACTATCACTTACAACCAAAGAACCAAGCACAGTTAGATGTCACTACTACTCAATGTAACACTCTGCCAGCGACCATTTACTATCACTCACAACCAAAGAAATAAGCACTGTTAGATGTCACTACTGCCCAACATAACACTCTGCCAGCGACCATTTACTATCACTCACAACCAAAGAAATAAGCACTGTTAGATGTCACTACGACCTGACATAACACTCTGCCAGTGATCATTTACTATCACTGACAACCGAAGAACCAAGCACGGTTAGATGTCACTACTACTCAATGTAACACTCTGCCAGCGACCATTTACTATCACTCACAACCAAAGAAATAAGCACTGTTAGATGTCACTATGACCTGACATAACACTCTGACAGTGATCATTTACTATCACTGACAACCAAAGATCCAAGCACAGTTAGATGTCACTACTACTCAATGTAACACTCTGCCAGCGATCATTTACTATCACTCACAACCAAAGAAATAAGCACTGTTAGATGTCACTATGACCTGACATAACACTCTGCCAGTGACCATTTACTATCACTCACAACCAAAGAACCAAGCACTGTTAGATGTCACTACTACTCAATGTAATACTCTGCCAATGATCATTTACTGTCAATCATAACCAAAGAACCACGCACTGTTAGATGTGATGTAACACTCTGGCAGCGACCATTTACTATCACTCACAACCAGAGAAATAAGCACTGTTAGATGTCACTACTACTCGACATAACACTCTGGCAGCGACCATTTACTATCACTGACAACCACAGAACCAAGCACTGTTAGATGTCACTACTACTCCACATAACACTCTGCCAGTGATTATTTACTATCACTGACAACCACAGAACCAAGCACAGTTAGATGTCACTACTACTCAATGTAACACTCTGCCAGTGACCATTTACTATCACTCACAACCAAAGAAATAAGCACTGTTAGATGTCACTACTGCCCGACATAACACTCTGTCAGTGATCATTTACTATCACTGACAGCCACAGAACCAAGCACTGTTAGATGTCACTACTACCTGACGTAACACTCTGCAGTGATCATTTACTATCACTCACAACCAAAGATCCAAGCACTGTTAGATGTCACTACGAGTCGACGTAATTTGCTGTCATTCACATAATACCCAGATTGCCACTGATGGGCAGTTCTTGATTACAATGCTGATGTCTGACACTAATGAAAGTGAGATAGGTTATGACTAGCTAGCAACGCTTACATTTACACTGCAACACCTCCCATACTCAGTCATTTTCATCATATATGTCTCAGCCTCTTATCACAAGAATCAATGAAAAAGCTAAAAAGAAATGGTGGATAAAGGATCAACGTCAGAGACAGGAACTGCCTTTATATACAGTGGCGGTTGGTGACTTCAAATCATAGGGGGGCTGCAGGAGACAGCTGGATGGGTGTGGCCAACAAGACGGGGTGTGGCCAACAAGACGGGGTGTGGCCAACAAGACGGGGTGTGGCCAACAAGACGGGGTGGCTATGGTGCAATGGGATCAATGCTTCACATACTTATTTACATGAAATAAATGCTCAGTCAGTATGGCACATGCTGAATAGTCTACACAGCACACATTGTTACATACACACATTGGTTTGAACACTTACCTCTGCGGTATACTGCAAACAGTAGTTCATACTCAGTTTCTGCACCTGAGGAGAAGCTGTCGTGCACCTTAGAAGCTGTGGTCTGGAACACATCAGGTCATACTGGATTTCTCCCACCCCTTTTTCATGGAGGCTCAAAAGGGACAGTTTTAAGTTTCCCAAAGCAAATAATATTCACATGACCCCCAGCTGGTTCCAAATAGGTGCTCGCAGTCTTGTTCCAGTTAGGGGTTTGCCACATCAGATCCGTTTCCATTGGTTCCTGTCCTCTGCATCTTGCTCTGTCACCACATCACTTCCTCTACCACATCCATAAATCTAATTACAAGTCCTTCCTCTTTTCTTCCCTGGCAGCTCCATCCTTAGCATCCTTCTCCCAATATACCTAGTAGCATCCCTCTTTAGCATCCCTCCTCAGCACATGTCCAAATCACACAACATTTGGGCATGCCTTCCCCTTCTTCTAGAGCCAACAGTAGCCTCCCCCCAATTTCTGCCTTCCCCCTCTTCTAGAGCCAACAGTAGCCTCCCCCCAATTTCTGCCAGCACCCTTTTGGTAAAGAGTAGTACTGGTGGTGGTGATTGTTAACTTGGGCCTCGACCAAACCTGTATCAAAATATGTATTGTCCCACAAAAGTTTGTCAGGAGGTTATATGTGGTGATGCCCAGGCTTCCTGACATAACCCTCCCCATTTATCCGGGCTTGGGACCGGCACGAAGAAATGCACTGGCTTGTGCATCCCCAGTGGCTGGGTTACATAAGTGCTTGTAGTACTAGTACAGTACCAAATAAGTGCCTCTTGTGTTCTTCTGTGTATTGGGTTCCGTTACTTATATATAAAGTCCATTCATCTCTCTATTTTGTGCAAACAAATCGATAACTGTGGTTGAAGTTAGTTATACTCCGCGTTAACTCCTTTCCTATGGAAAGCATAGCCAAAGCATTCAATCTGTCTTGCCCCATTGTAGAATGAAGAAATGTTTTAATCCTTTTCAGTGTTGAGAAACACCTTTCTGCCTCAGCAGTTGACATTGGTGTGGTGGCTATAATTAACAACACTTTGTAAGTCTGTGAAAACACACAGGTTAAGGAGTTGTCCAACAAGAATTGTAACATCTTGATTGCACTGCCAGCTGCTTTAAAGTCTTCACGTTGATACACCACTCCAAGTTCTGTTCTAAGTGGTCCCCTCATCAGGAATGGATAGCTGTCCATTGTTCCTGTGAACAGATTTTCTGGAAACTCTCTTATGTATGTTGAAAACTTTCCAGGCAGAAGTAACTGAGAAGCTTGAAGATGGCCAGTTTGTTGAAATCATGATGTTGCCTGGAACCTTATGACATCACACACTTCCTTTGCAGCAATTGACAAGGTCTCATGCAGTGGTTGGGAAGCTGATGGCCCTCGTCTACGTTTTGACCGGATGTTCTCTGTATGTAGGTACTGTTCTGCAATACCATCGATACCTGATCTGACACTGTCAATTGCATCCAAAAATGTATGAACATCCTTTTCAACAGCAGTTGCATCTGTGGTACGACACTGAAGTTGCCTGTACAGAACATCAACATGGGGCATTATACAATGGAAGACAGCAAGCCAAAATTTAAATTGGTCATTTTCAAGTGATTGCAGTAGCCCATTTGCTTCCAGTACAGTTGCTGCACCAGATGTAGGATTCCTGCACAAATAATCAAAGCACTCTTCCAGCGACTCCAAGTTCTCGTACACTGCATTTACATTACGGATGTTAAAATTCCACAGTGTTCCTGACACTCTTGGCATGCGTCGTGATACTATATTATCCAGAGCAGCTTGTCTTTGAGCTGAACGACTGAAAAAGGCTGGAATTCCACCAAGTGTGGAAAAAAATATCCTTGCTTCAGTGTTCTGTTGTGCGGCTCTTTGCATTACCAGATTAAGTTGGTGGGCATAGCAGTGTACATAGTAGGCATATTTAAACTTTTCTCTTATGATGGCCTGGACCCCATGCTGAATACCACTCATAACCGATGCACCATCATAACTCTGAGCAATCACTTTTTCATGCTGGTCTCCCACTACTTCCTTCAACTGTTGTTCTATCACAACAGCAATATGTTGTGCTGTCTGTCCAAGTGGTGTAAAGTATCCCCAAAAACGTTCCACCACCTGTCCATTGACAATGTAACGGAACACAATAGCTATTTGCCACGTCGCAGCAAAATCAGTGGTTTCATCTGCAATTACTGCTATAAATTTTGCAGTACGAATCTCTTTTTTTATTTCTTCTCTGCATACTGTCAGCATGCAGTCCAGGAGTTCATTTTGAATAGTTTTTGATGTTCCTTTGAAAACAGTTGAAGCTGTCACATGGTCTAACAACTTCTTATCAAACTGGCTGACTAATTCTACTATTGCCCGGAAGTTTCCTGGATTCCTTGACTCTTCAGACTCATCATGACCTCTGAAAGCTAGTTCTTGTGCACCACGCGTCTTCATGCATTCTATTAAAATAGACAGAACATGACGGTTGTCAGCCACTTTCTTGTTGTGTCTTTCTACTGATAACTGGTATCCACTACTTAACTGAGACCTGATATCCACAGTTCCCAACACTGCTAGACTCATTTCATTGTCTAGATGTTTAGCAGACTGTTCATGCCTTCTGGACTTTTCTTCCAGTCTCTTCAGGTCATCCATACCCTTTGATGTCCTGGCTTCCTCTCCACCAAACAACAAACATGGGAAGCAGTACAAGCTGTTTGTTTCCTCACAACCACAGATCCAGGTGTGTTTGTCATACACTGACCTGTTGAAGCTGCGTGTGTATGTTCTTGACCTACCTGTACCTGCAGACTCCATCTTCAGATCAGGTGTGGGTTTTCCAGTCCTCTTGATTGTTAACTTCTCATTAAGAGTCAACTCTTTAAAATTAATAGATTTCAGATAGGCCACTGTAACACTCTGCTCACTCTGTTCACTCATTCTGGTTAATGTAGTCGAGTTGTTGCAACTCTGAAATGAAGATATTGCAGAAATGATTTAAGTGCCACTGTTGTATACATGTAATGATTTACAGCTTCAGAAACAGCACTCATTTCATTGACATTCATTGACAGTGCCACAGCCATGACCTACCAACTATCTGGCTTGGCCTTGCCAGGATTAAAGACTGTTAATGCATTTGTGATGCACACACTGTCACAGCTTACATTGGCTTTGCAGGACTAACAGGGGCAGTCATTCCATTGCCTCCACTATACTTTCTGCTTTGATCCTTCCAGCATTAAAATATATCTGCTGCACAGAGACCGTAGTCACAGCCTGTATGCATATTGCTTACTCCCTCATTGCAAAGCCAGAATTACAACACTAAATGGTTATTTCATTCCAACACTGGCGACATGAAAGTCCCCCATCCCAACAGCCTACCAAAAGTACCTGGCTCAAAAACCTCTGAAATCAGAAAGCAAAAAACAGTAATGAACTGCAAATGGCTGCATTCATTTAGTCCATTGCACAGAAATGGTAGTTACAGGCTTGCCCAACAGCAGACTTTACCCAAACAGTCATCTTGCAAAGCCATAACTGACAGTAAACAAGGGCAGTCACCTCAATGAATTCACAAACACCCCCCCCTCCCATTACCTAATGAAGTAGCTGCTTTTTACTGGTCTAACAGCTGCATTGCATACTTTCATTTTGCTGACAGACTCACTATCACACCTTGTGTGCATCAGCCAAGTATACATTTAATTTTAAAATTAATTTTACTTACCAGACTTTCTACAATAAAACATGGTTTAACAAAAATTCCTTGACAACCCCCCACCACCACCACCACCACATACATACATACAAACCACTCAGATTTTTTTAGAGCTTCAGCTTCTGGTCGATCTTATTTGAGTGAAATCGACATTACTGTTGAAAATGTAGACAGAACTGCAGCTATTCACACAAGCATTGCCCCCAGCCCAACTCCCTACCCAGAGAAACTGCTTTCAGCCTACAATTGTTAAGCGAAATAAATCACCATGGTTGCATTTCTTTCACATCACAATAGCCAAGAACTTGCACATAATCTTACTTTATTTGCTGGTGTGTCTGTAAACTACAGGCCATTTCATTTCAGAGACCCCCCCCCAGGCTATTTCTGACAAAAATGATCTAAAATGCCCCAACCTCCCGAAAGAAAGACTACAAAAAATGGCCAAAAATGATCATACTGTATTATGTTATGTAACCACCATAGTCATATACAAGCTTCACATGCAGTTGTTTCCTTATTTGTATGCACAATATCGTTTAATTTTATTTTCCAGAAAAGGAGGATGCATACAGAGTACCAGTCCCAGACCAATACACATTTCCATTTCACATGTACTGATTCTGAAGTATTCAAGTACCACATATACTGATTTAAAACACAAGGTATGTGTAGTACACTGCCTGCTTATTTTTAGATTATTCTAATGCAAGCATTCTACCCTAATTGAAAATGTTATGTTATGTTTTTCATTTTCTTATAATTATAGCTACTCTCAGACAATATAGAAGTGCAGTAGTAGTAGTGCTAATGACCCACCCCCTAAAAAATAATTTACACTCAGACGTCTTGTTCTGGGAAAATGTTAAGAGTACAACAAAGAAAAATATAACACTGCAGTGCAAGTTTGTTAAGAGGGAAGCACATCAGCTAACTTAGATAAATGTGTCACTGGACTGCTTGCTGTTGCCAAGTTAACCACTGAATATGACTAAAACTAAAACAAACACATGAAACATTAATCCTCAGGGCCTCAGGGCAGGGTAAACACCTGGACTGCCATAAACCCATAAAAGTCAGCATTTTCTGCATGTTGTACCTACCAATCTATTCAGCCTGTAGACACTCGGTCTCCATCTTCATTTAAGAGTGTGAAAATTTTATAACTTAAAGCCATTTACTATGTGCTGTAACTACCAAGCTATTTAGCCTGTAGACACTCTATCTCCAACTTCATTTAAGAGTGTGAAATTTTTATAACTTAAAGCCATTTACTATGTGCTGCTATTTTTGGGGAGGGAATAGAATTCCTAGCCTTCTGATCTTCCAGAATCTAATAAGGGTTATTCTGCTCTTAAGTTAAGAGTCTTAACAGTGTGTATAATTTCTTATCTCTTGTATAATCTGCATCCTTTCTGTAAAAGCTGGTGCGATCTGAAATGGGTCTTGTTTGAAAGAGGGCCAAATGAATGTTTAACTACCTCACTATTGTTTTGGCAGGTGTAGCCTGATGCCAGCATGATTCACTGGAGTGTATTAATCCATTGCATTAGTCAATTATTAAAATTTGTTCATTTCCATGACATTAGCTTAAAATACTTTCAAAATAAAAAAAATTATATATATATATATGTATGTATATATATATATATATATATATATATATATATATATATATATATATATATATATATATATATATATATATATATATATATATATATATATATATATATTATATATATATGTGTGTGCGTACACACAAGTTACCTGGCATTAAGCTACTTTAGGTGCAGAAACTAAGACTGCAAAGTGTGTAAACATTTATTCTTACAGGAAAAAGTACATTTGCTAGCATTCTTTCACTATGCTCAAAACCACAAAAGCTGGTATTTTAAATACACTGCTTCCCTGTTTGCCAACAAGCTATCACTATGAGAGTGCAATCAAAACAAAAATGAGGTGGTAAAGAAAACAATATTTCAATGCCTTGGCTACATGACAGCTTGCTTAATATCTGGATGGGAAGCAAAGGCTGTGATGAATCAAAAAAATAAATTACTTTTAAATACATTACTGGAGTGGAATGCCAGTCAAGTATAAAAAGACAAGCAGCCAACAAAATGCATTTTCTGAATACACAAAATCAACAGTATAAAAATGACAGAAAACCAGAACATTCTGCAAAAGGACAGATTAAAAGCCATGACTGTACTTGTGTCTACCTTGGATACTCTAAGTGCTCCTTGCCTGGACACATCTACCTTGGAGGGATACTCTAAACCTGGACACATCTAAAGTCACTACATGGGGGAGTGGGGGTACAAGTATGTCACAATTTGAAACGTCTCTGGCTGATGGCCCCGAGCCCATGACACATTTCATATACTCAACCTCAGAGCAAGAAATCTGGGGCCTTATAAATAAAAATAGGACAAAGGTCAAAATACAGAATTTTTAAATGCTGCTCTTACAAACTTAGAAAGTTCAGTAGGTCTTGCATCAGTATGACTTGGGTATGAAATCTGAAACTGAAACACACCTGTCAGTGAACTTAACTTAGCATACTAACCTCCTATGATATAATAAGCATAAAACAAAATGCAGCAAATATATGGAGCACAAAATGAACATGACAGGAGAAAGAGTAGCTAATGGGCTTTTCATTTAATGCACAGTAGTCCAGAGACAACAGTACTACTTCTCAATGCCAAAGACCAAATGCAGAAAGACCATCATTAAAAATCTAAGTTTTAACCTGGCTGTAGCACAAAATACTGAATGTCACTCTGTAAACATGCTAAAACACTTGATGTCATCAACATCAGTCCAATTTACCTCAGCAAAAATGCTTTTTTTTTTCTTTGCCACCCAGAGCCTCATTTATCTAAAATAGATATATTTTTGTGTTGCATTTCTTGACTGATAATGCTATGAAATATACTTCCCAGGGTTCCTATTCTTATTAACAATAATAAAATAATGATGGCCCCTTAATGGCTAATTTTACTACTGGTGATTATTACTACAAAATGTAATCTCTGTCCTGTAATTTCTATGCTCATCACTGAGTATATGCTTTGTGGAGAAAGTATATAACCTTGTAGTCTTTCACATAAAGTTACAGTTCTCATCTGTTTCCCATAATGCAGCCTACAATAGACTTCTCTGGAGATCAATCCGTGCACTCATAAATACTTTCCTTCCTCAGTCCATTTACCAGCATACAACAATCCTCAAAAAAAGCAGCACTCTTCCTCAGCCAAATACATTAAATTGGACCATATTAGACAATAAGCTTCATGGAAATCCACTGTTTACTGATTTTTTTTTCTTAACATTTCCCATGTAACAAACACCCTCTGCTTTAGATCTGGCAATCATTTTCCAGTCCGTTTTACTATTTTAAGCCTCAGTACTATAACATTCAAAAAAGGCTGTCCAACTTAATGTAGCCACACAATGACTCCTTGAGTTTTTATGGTGGAATATAATTTGTCAGTCCAGCTCAAAGTTGGAATGTGCTCTACTCTCAAAGTGCTATAAGCATTATCAAGATATTATGGTTCACAATATCAGATGCAGCTAGTAAGGCCAAAGTACTAAATCTGTTTGTTGCTAACATGCAATCAGAGTCTACCAGGACAAAAAAAAATCTCTGTGGTTTCCATTTCAAGTGTGTTCACTCCAATCCAAAGACTGATACTAGATCAAATGTGTTTCTGCTGTACTAAAATACCAGATCAGAAGTGTTTCTGCTGTACTGAAATACCAGATCAAATGTGTTTCTACTGTACTGAGTATTAGTGGTGATAGTAAACTGTTATACCCCAAAACAAAGCCTAACCCTGTGAAAAGTTTAAAAAGATAAACATATGTTTCAGATGGTTATTCATGAACCCAAGCATTAAATTCCACAAAAACTAGCTTCTTTGGGTAAGTGGATACTTTGTTAATGAAACAATTGTGAAAATTCCTGATGGAACTCATTAGTCACTTGCTGGGTGAAAGATGAAGAGGTTCTGACAGTCTGACATCGCCCCTAGCAAATCTTCAGTTCTTCTAAGGGACACTGTTGGAATATCCAATCAAACCAAATTACTAGTAAAGTAGACAACGACCCGATCCTTGGTATCTTATCTAGTGCGTCACTGAAAACCCATCTGGGACAGATACTTATTCTGGGTGAGTTTGCCATAAAGGTTAAAGTCTTCACCTCATAGACACAAGGTACAGGGTTTGATTCTGACGACAGGTTATTGGCCAGGCTTAAACTGACCCTTCAGGGCAATTAGCCTTGTATTCACCTATGAACCTATAACACTATGCTATACCATTATCTAGCATGCTAGAGAATGACAGTCACCTCAGCTTCTCTAAGAGGACTAGTGATAACTAAACTCAGTCATATAGAGCACTGCATAAGAAAGCATAAAGTTCCTGCATGACCAGTCCAGCCTTCTAGAATCTGTGGAGTTTTCAGATATAAAGAAAAGAAATGAAGGAGCCTGTCATTTTACCACTTTGCTGTGACATCTTCTGGATCCTTCCTCATTAATTTGTACCCTGCTGTTGGTCAAGTTTTATTGGAGAACCATCACCTAACTACAGTATGGCAACATCAGGTTCTCTGCTTAACTCCCAAATTATGGCAACATACACCAAGAGAACAAAATATCAGAAATGCTGCAAAACCCACATGACAGCTGAAATGCAGGTCAAGTCCACATAGTCCAAATCTAACATACTTTTAACAGACTCACTAGCCCCTTTAAAAGGCATAACAATACTAAACGAGCAGGCAGCCATGTTACATTTTAGTACATCTTTTTCACTCATTTTGTAAACATAACATGAAACATATAAAAGGTTTCATACGTATAAGTGAGAGAATAAAATACCCATCTAATACTTGCAGAACATAGTAAATTATTAAGAGAGGAAATGTAAATATTGATTGAAATGAAAAGGTGACAACCAATCTGACTACAAGAAATGTGCCTTTGGTGAAATGCAAGCACATAAGAAATACATTACTGAAAGCAGATTGTTTTCTCTGTAATCATTTAAAGTAAAACAGCGGCCACACTAAAGACAAGACAGTATTATATTCCAAAAACTGTTACACTAAAATAAACGCAATCTATCCTAAAATGCTTAAACAAAATAATAAAAAAAGATAATCAAAGACAGAAGGAAATGGGAAAAAAACACAACTTTTAATACAAAAAGGTACTGTCAAAAGAAGAAAGCATAAAAATTCCCAAACCCACTTTAAGTAAAAAGATCTTTACAACTGCTTCTTAGCCTTAAATCTTCCAAAACAAATGACTTCTTCAGATTATTATAGACAAGAGCCAAGAGAGACAATCTTCAAAGTTAGTGATCCAGAAACTTAAAACAATTTCTGGCAGGGTGAACTAATAGCTCAAGATTGTGAAAAGTACAATTTCAAGACAATTTAGAAGAATTGTACGCTGTAGCCAAAGGGCCTCATGTAAAATCAGCTAAGAAATATCACCCTTTAGAAATTCTAGCTATACAAGTAATTCTGAACATAAAAAGTGGCTATACTCCAGAATAAAGAAAATATAAATAATGATAAACAACTGTCCCCAGCCAGTTGATGAGGACATACATAAAAAACACCATTAATAGTGATGACATGAAGTATTGGTACCGAGTACTAAAAGAAATGTCATCTGCATGTGCCTCCATAGTCCATGTGTGTGACCTGTGCTTTATCTTGGTACAACCATTTTAGTATCTGCTCTTGATTTTGGGGTTCTGGTAAGTTAAGTACTTTTTGAGAGCTCTGAAGGGTTTTTCTGTTGCTGTTTCTTTCTTTACCATCATCTTGGTCTGAGCTTGCCTTCAGAGTACAAACTTCTCCCCACCCTTCACTTTCTGGTTGTGGGGGTCTCACCCAACTATTGCTCTCATATTATCATTTCCATTCATCTCCCAAACATTTCCGCACACAAAACGCATATAAACATAACACATGCATGTGTGTTTGCTAGTGTTTCTGTGTATACACATGTGCGAGTACGATACAGATCAAGTCTTTATTCCTCATGTTGTTTTCCAATAGTCCAGTTCAAGAATGTCATAAAATATCGCTTCAAGTACTACCTGATATCATCCAGAATCAACTTCATCCCTGAACACGTAATGCAGCATAGTCACATATGTGTGTGTGTGTGTGTGTGTGTGTGTGTGTGTGTGTGTGTGTGTGTGTGGATATACAAGTATAACAGAAAATTAAAAAAAACATATACAGAAATTAAACTTCAGTGCATGTAAACTCGAAGTGGCACAAGTAAGTAATTCAGACTAACTGAACACATGCACATAAATAAACTGGTAAGTCAGAAAGCAGACAGACACACGTAACAAAATAAGCTACCTTCATCCAGGTTTCTGTAATTAAACTAACCTGCACTCTGATGCATAGATGTAGCTAAACTGATATCAAAACATTTGTCCTGCATTTAGGTATGCACATGTGATTATATAATGGCCACTTGTAACCATTACAGCTGGCTGCCAAAGTATTCCACCTGTTGTGTAAAATCCATTTAGCTTATCAGGCTCTTATTTTACTTCGTTACTATTCTGAGTCCAGCCTTAAAGCTGCAGTAGTAGGTAGCTGGAGTGCCAAACTGAGGTCACAAATGCACCTGATATTACCTGCTGAGTCCACGTATGAAAACATCATTATGTGCACTGGAGGAATTGTTTCTATACAAAACACTGAGAATGCTGAGGAGATGATGGAGTAATGAGACTACAGTGAAGGACATATATTGTATTTAGCAGGATTGGAGAGTAACAGAGCCAAAAGAATAGCTCAGCAGCTGAACAGACACAACATAAGGAAAATAAGTTACATTAACCCTAATTTATTGATGTAGAGGGATAAAGTTCTGACTACTGCCCAGGTTACTTAAGGCTGAATAGCAAGTTGGGCACTTAATGGTGGAGGCACGGAAAATGGGCATGTCCATTCTGGGGTGTACAGGAGTGGATGCACACATGGGCACAGTAGCATTGCTCAATTTCCCTGGAGGAGATTAGGAAAACAACTCCGATTAGGTGCTCTCTGAAGGTGGACAGAGTGCCCTGCTGATGTCAGCCTTTTGTGACAGTGACTGGTAGTTCAGCAATGAAGCACATTGCATGTCCCTACTATAGGGTGTTGCATATTATGTGCAGAAATGGGGAATAAGTAGAAAACACTCCCTAATGGCAGGTTGATACTGTCCTATAGGGTCATCGGTCTCTTCACTGGCCTCAGGTGTGGGTTGGGGTCAGCATGAGGAAGGCTAAGGCAGGTCTGGTAGAGCTGGTGGATGAGGAGAAGAATGGAGGCAGGTGATAGTCAGCTTTGGGGTACCAAAACAGGGAAAAAAAGCAAATGAGCTACATAAGAAATATACTTAGTAACAGGTTGTGATGGTGATAGACATACAAACTCTGAGTCATCTGGTGCAAAATATTCCTTTTGACAGCTTTGAGGAAAAGGTAATCAATTAACTTGTTAAGAAAAAGGGACTAAGGTGAAGATTGTCACTCTTGGAGAAGGTGGCTACCTCATCAGGTCGCTCCATAAGTTCAGTAATTAAAACTGCTAAATTTAAAAGGAAAGTCAAAGTAGCTCATTCAATGTACTTTTGGGTGGCTATAAGAGTAAATGTGTTCAATGAAACAAATGGGAGTGTGCAGACTGACCAAGATGATGGAGTAAGTCATGAGTCAGAGTAAGACTGAAATACTGTTCTGTGTTCACCTAAAATCCAAGAAAACTGACAGAGTTAAATGTTTTGGAGATGTCAAGTAGATTGGAAACATGATTGGTTGCTGCATATTTGAAATGTTTGAAAGTGGCTAGAGTGGGCAATGCAGAGCTTTAACATGATCAACAAGTGGTCACAGGACCTGCTAAATGCTAAATGTGAAATGCTTGAGATTCAGGAAAAGGCAGCAGAGATGGTAAAGCAAACTGAGTAGGCAGAATAAAAACTGACTAAAATTTGCAAATTATACAATTAGGCATATGTTTTATATTTATGTAAATATCACAATAGTCATGCACTCTTAGAAGAATTTCTCATTGTCTTATGACAGCTTATGTCTGGCTAACAAAAACCTTCTGACAATATATGTTAGAGTAATACAGTTTAAGATATGACAATTTGTGAAAGTTTAACAAAAAATATAATTTGGGGTTTGTGTACATTATATTATAGTACTTCGGAAGGCTATGAATTCACTATTATCACTGCAAAGAAAATGTCTTACTGTAAACATTACTATTTGTATTTTTACTGTTCACACAATGTTTACTCCTGAAATAAACTAACCATTACATATTTTATGGTATTAATAGCTTGAACAGTAAGTCTTTAAAAGGCAGAAGCCTACAGATGAAATTATACCAGTTAAAACAGATACCCTTAAGCTAATAAATAAGCCATCAACCATAAGCATTAAAATAAATGAAAACATTCATATTTGCAAAGAATAAAATGAAGCAACATACTTTGTAAAATTAAATATATAAGCAGCCTTTCAGTTGCACAAAGAAATACAAACTAAAAGTGTAAAACAGATAGCACATATATTAATTCAATCATCTCATTTAGTCCTGTCACTACCAGGCAGTAGTTAAAGATATATTTAAATTTCTATCTCTGACTTGCAATTCCAGACAGGTCACAGGAGTTACATACTTTTATAGACAATGCAACTAATAACTCTAAAACATTAACTTAACAGTATGGCAGAAACCATAACTCCTCACAGATCTCCTAAATATCGTTTTTAATGCAATAATATGTAAAAATATAAAATTAACTCACCTGTTGTCGTTGATTCCTGATTCCACTGGCACTAGCAGCAATAAAATCCACGGTTCCACCCGGTCCACCACAGACTGACTAGTCGTCTAATAAAATAAAATAATTTTCTCTTGAAACTAAACTAAACTGCCTTGAGCCAAAAAAAAAATGTTTTAACTAAGTTTTAAACAGACACAAGGGAAAGATCAATGGTCCAATTCCAATGCCGAAAACCGACTGAATGATTCTCGCTCTTTTCCCAGCACATAAAGCCCAGGAAGAGAGCGAGAACCAATCAGCAGCATTTGCCCAGCAAGCACGTCATGACGTGCCTGCGGACGTCGCAGTCCGAGCCCCTTCCATATCTATGTGGTTTGTGAGTCAACCGCATAGATTTCTGGGAAGTTCTGGGCATCAGAATGATGCCTTCTTTGCTTCTCCGGGCTGCAATGTAAACATTGCAGCAACCCAGAAAGAATTTAGAAAAAAAAAAAAAAAAAAACGCTGTTGCGTTTGAAGCGTGCAATGCGCATGCACATAATTTCAAGTCGCGGACTCGAAATTTAAGTATTCACAGTACAAAATCAGATTTTATTTTATTTTTTTCACATAAAAAGACTAAATAAACAACTCAGCTGTGTAGCTGAGGGGGCTGCAGTCCGGCAGCCCGATGCCACGAGCCGCCCCTGTGTTTCTTAAACTGCAGAGAGTTATTTCACAGAGTACAGTCATTGTCAAAGTGTTTCTTATGCGATAGAGGCTTAGTTTACAAAGTGCAGTCACTTTGAAGTGTTTCTTACACTGCAGAGAGTTATTTCACAGATTATTTATTATTATTTTTATTTTATTTAACATTTGTTGACCGGGAAAGTCCGACTAGGTTCCACAGATCCTGTTTTCAGCGGAGCATGTCTTTAGAACTTTACAACTTTAGAACAGACTTTTTAAAATAACTGCACTTTGTAAACTATGTCTCTATAGCATAAGAAACACTTTTACAGTCATTGTCAAAGTGTTTCTTATGCTATGGAGGCTTTGTTTACAAAGTACAGTCACTTTGAAGTGTTTCTTGCTCTGCAGAGAGTTATTTCACAGAGTACAGTCGTTTTCAAAGTGTTTCTTATGCTATAGAGACATAGTTTACAAAGTGCAGTTATTTTAAAAAGTCTGTTCTGCTGTTGAGCATAATTACAAGTTTCTAGCATAAATGTCTGGTATATGTGTGTGTGTGTTCATACATATTTCTAAGGGTCTTTATTACTGTGTGTTCATAGGTTCATAGGTTCATAGGTTCATACTAGGCTATCTGCCCTAGGGCATTTATAAGCCTAGCCAGAATGTGTTTGGCTTTCACCACCCATTTTAAATTTATTTTGTTATGCCCTTTTTCGAGGTTAGTATACTGTGCCTCTCTCTAACAGTGACAAAGAAGTGATACCCGGGGTAAACCTACGATCTCCCATCCACTCATCAAGATTCCTCTTGAAGAGAGTCAATGAGGGACTCTGCCTAACCGGGACTGGGATTTTATTCCAGAGTGAAGGGAGCATCTGGGTTATGAATCTGTCCCTCCAGCATGTCCTATTTATTTCAGTGCTGAGGTTCAAGTCTCTCGAGCGCGTAGCTCGATGGGATTTGGATTTTCTGAGGTGCAGCATGTCCATTAATTCCGGGTTGGACATGGCTTTATACATCAGGCACAGATCGCCTCTGAGCAGGCGGTATGCCACTGAGTAGAGCTGAAGTTTCTTTAACGGGGCAGCATATGGCATCTGTTTGAGCCCTTTGATCCTCTTGGTGAGGTACTTTTGGGGTATTTCCAGTTGCTGCAGGTGTCTGGTAAGGTACATCCCAATGGGGCATTGTACTCAATTATGGGCCTGATGAGGGATGAGTAAAGAGGCACGATGACCTCCCCTGATCTAGATGTGAATCCCTTCATGATTAGGTGGGCTATATAAAATGTTTTTCTAACCACTTTGGCCACGTGGTTGTCAAATGAGAGATTGCTATCAACTTGGGTCCCCAGGTCCCTAATTACTTCTTCTGTACTTAATGGATTACCACCTATGTGGTAATTTGTGGGCACTTTGTTTTTGCCAAAGCGGATGACTATACACTTTTTGGCATTTAGCTTGAGGCCATGGCTCTGGCACCAGTTGTCTGTTTCTATGAAGCCCTTTTGGAGGATGCTTGTGTCGGCTGGAGAGTTGATTATGGCACCCAGTTTGCAGTCATCTGTGAACTTGGTCAGCCACAGTCCTTCCGTGTTGGCCTGTACCTCCAACAAATATATACCGAACAAGAGAGGTCCCAGGACTGAGCCTTGTGGGACACCACTTGTAACTGGTTTGGAGTCTGACATGGCTCCAGCAATTCTAACCATGTGGGTTCTGTCCTTGAGCCAGTTTGCAATCCATCTAGTGACATAGGGGTTTATATTTAAGCTGGTGAGCTTATCTATAATGCCCGAGTGGGGTAATGTATCGAAGGCTTTTGCGAGGTCCAGGCAGGCTGTGTGGACCACCTTCCCCTCGTCAATGGCCTTGGTGACTGTTTCAAAGAAATCAACCAGGTTTAAGAGGCAGGATCTGCCCTTAACAAAGCCGAACTGGGTAGGATCCAGTGTTTTTAGGTCCCCAGTATCTTTATTTACGAGGTCCATGATGATCCTTGCCATAGCTTTGCAGACCAAGCTAGTCAGGCTTATGGGGCGATAGTTTCCAGGATCCGTTGAGGCACTACCTTTATGGAGAGGGACCACTGTTGCTGTACGCCACTCTTTGGGCACATATCCTGTAGTAAGGCTGAGATTGAACAGTAGTTTTATGTTTGGGTTTAGCTCTTCTTGGAGTTCATGTAGGACACAGCCCGAGACACCATCTGGTCCCATTGATGCTGTGTTTTTTGCTTTGGAGAGGGCGGCTCTTACCTGAGCATCTGAGATGTCAGGGGGGCAGCACTCTGCTGGGATAGATATTTGCCCTTTTGTTGGGGGGGGGAGTTTGCGCTGAACCTGTCAGCTAGGATGTTGGCAATGTCTGTGGGTTCGGTGTATTTTTTGTCATTTTGGACTAATTCTGAGCATATCTGGGAATTACCACCCAGGTTCCTAACATAACTAAAGAAAGCCTTGTGATTATCCTTAGTGTCCTGTGCAATTTTTCTCTCGAAGCTGGCCTTAGACAATTTTATGTGTGCCCGTAGTTTTTTGCTAATACTGATCAGTGATGCCTTCCCTTTTTGGGATTTTGCTCTATCATTTAGTAGCTTCCTCCTTCTATTGTATAGTTTGTTTATGGCTGGGGGTCCACCAGACAGGACATCTGCCTTTGGAGGATTGGGTCTTGGTTTTATTTGGGATCGCATGATCCATGCATTCCTGAAGGTATTCATAGAATGCGTTTATAAAGGATTCTGCGGTCTGGGCCTTATTTTCCACAGGCCCGGGTGCTTTGAAGGATTCCACCTCAGTTTTGAGGAGTGTGAAATTTGCTTTAGAGAAGTTTTTCACTGTGGTTTTCTGGGCAGGGGGTGGGGTCGGGATGTGAATATCCAGTGAGATTAGTTCATGGTCTGATCTTACCAGTGAGGGATACACTTCTGGTCTGGAGCATAGAGTCCCCATGTTGGTGATGATCAGGTCCAGTATGTTTTCCCCTCTTGTGGGAGTGGTAACAAGTTGTTCCATAGCATTTGAGTTTATAAATTCTAGGAACCTTTGGGCTAGGGTGTTGGATCTAGAGTAATGCTCCTAGTCTATGTTTGGGTAGTTGAAGTCGCCCAAAAAATGGTGTTTGGAGAGACCTTCATATTTTCCAGTGTTCTCAGGAAGGCCGGGTGGGGTTCCTGGGTTTGGGAGGGTGGTCTGTAGCAGGCTATAAACTGGAAGGCAGTTTTACCCACTGTTAGTTGCACATGGATAGTCTCTGATGCTTCGTGCTTTGCCAGCAACCTGGAGGTGTGGGTATCTTTGATGAATATCGATGCTCCCCCTCCTTTTGTGGCTCGGTCCAAGTTTTGGGGCCGAAAAGCATGGTATGAGGTATAACCTGGTAGTGCTGGGGTGTTCTCGGGAGCCTTGAACCAGGTTTCTGTTACTGCACAGATATCGATGTTCTCCATGCTAAGGAGAGTTTTGAGTGTGTGCATCTTGAGGTTTAGACTTCTGGCATTGAGTAGCATTACTCTTAGTTTCTTATCCCTTGTGATACCTATGGAGGTGGGTTTGTCTTTTGAGCCTTGCCTAAAAAAGGCACTATGGGGGTAGCAAGACCCTTTGCCAATATCCGAAAGCCCAGGGGTGACAGGTGCAAGCCGTCCCTAGCGAAGCATCGTGGCTTGTTGAGCATATCATCCCAAGCTGACAGGCATTGGATCCCCTTTGAATGACACCAGTACTTAAGCCAATTGTTGAAATTGATCATCTTGTCTTCATATTGTGGCATCATTCTTGGCGAGGGTAAGATGCTACTCAAGGTCAGGGTCATACCGGCCTGGGCTACATGCTCAGAGAGCTCCTTTATGTCTCTTTTCATGTAGTCCAGGGAGGTACGTCTCAGGTCATTCACACCAGCATGGACAATGACTGAGTCATATTTGTATTTGCGTTGGAGTGACCTGAGTGCTTGTGTTATGTGGCGGATCCTAGCACCCGACAGGCTGCTCACCGTGACCCTCTCCTTGTTCAGCCTGGTGAGCGGGACGTCAGTGTGCCTGATGATAGAGTCACCTATTACAAGCGTATCAGGTGTGTTGTTTAGTCTTAAGGGCTGTGACTGTTTGGCACACTGGCTTTGTGAGATATGTGTTGCACGTGTTTTGTTTTGGGGTAGCGGCTGCTTGGGTGTCTGCTTTGGAGGTCTCTGCTGCTTTGGCAGATCTTTATTTAGAGCCTCGAGTATGTTTTGTGTGATTGTGTGTTTGGTTTGCTGTCGTGGTAGGTCTATGTGAGACTGGAATTGTAGTGAGTGTGGTTTCCTTCTCCTCCTGACTGGTTATGCTAGTACTGAGTTGAGAGAGCTTAGCCTCCAGTTTGGCTATATGGTTGCATCTCTCACATGTGTTGGAATTTGTTGGGAGGAGGAGAGGGTTGTCTGTGTACATGAGGCAGTTGTAACATTGCCTCAAGATTCCCAGATTCACCAGCTGGACTGGAGAGGAGATTGACAACTGACCTTTGGACATGCTAGAATAATATTGGGAATTCCTTAATAATTGAAAACCAGGGCCAGTGGGGAGTGAGGGTGTAGTGCTTTTAATTTTTAGTGCTGACTTATATAATTCCTTTAGTGAGTAAGTGCCAGGTAACTTAAGTGCAATGTGTTACAGGTAACTTAAATGCAAAAACGACAAACAGTAACTTTCTTTCAAGTGAAACAAGGAAATAAGTACAGTAAGCAATGCAGATATGACTAGTGATCCACAGAAGTGCTGAGAAGCCACGTATTAGGTGGAATTAGCGTTCCAGGGAAATAACAAGCAAACAAACAACAAGCATATAAACAAAGCTAGATTCAGCAGGCCTGGATCTAGTCTATGCTACAGCAAACAAGGTGTACCAATTTCAGTAAGATACAGTTCAAATATTCAGGCACTATAAACCTTTAACCAGAAATTCCCAGCTCAGAAGGGCAGAGTCCAGCCTCTTCTCCCACAAGAGTGCAGACCACAAACCTTCTTAATGTAAAATAACTGGCCTGAAGCCCAAGTGCTTAAACCAGAATTAATACACTTTTAGAATAACAGACACTGAGCCCTCAATCAGCAGTTTCCAACTTAGAAGGATGTAAGCTACCTGTTCTGCCACTACAGTGCAGACCACAAACCTTCCTAATGTAAAACAACTGGTCTGAAGCCCAAGTGCTTAATCCAAAAGACTTAGAATGATAGCTACACTTTAATCAAGTTACTACCAAGCAGTAATAAATACAATTGAATACTTTAGAGAATGCCTGGATTAGTGCTCAAGTTACACAAACAAAGCTAGATCCAGCAGGCCCGAATCCAGTCTATGCCACAGCAAACAAGGCGCACCAACTTCAGTAAGAAGCAGTTCAGATATGCATGCACTATAAGCCTTCAACCAGAAATTCCCAGCTCAGAAGGGTATAGTCCAGCCTCTCCTCCCACAAGAGTGCAGACCATGAACCCTCTTAATGTAAAATAACTGGCCTGAAAGCCCAAGTGCTTAAACCAGAATGAATACACTTTTAGAATAACAGACACTGAGCCGTCAATCAGCAGTTCCCAACCTAGAAGGATGTAAGCTACCGTTTCTGCCACTACAGTGCAGACCACAAACCCTCTCAGTGCAAAACAACTGGTCTGAAGCCCAAGTGTTTAAACCAAAAGGCTTAGAATGAGTTACACCAAGCAGTAATAAATACAATTGAGTACTTTTAAGATGATGCAAAAGTAAAAAAAAGTAGGTAGAAACACAAGTACAGTAAAAACAGATGAATTTTTTTTTTCTGAACAAGTGCTGAGATCAAAGAAACAGATTTGAGTGCTGAAACTAGAAAACTGGCTAGTTATAAGAAAAAAAAAACTAAGCTAGAAGGCTTCCTCCAACACAGAAGGGCTTGGGGCTCAGAAGCCTACAAATAGTCTATACTACTTAATAGGAAAGGCAGGAAACAAGCTTAAATCTTTTTTTCTTTTTCCCAGATGCTCTCTTTGTACACAGTAGGAGTGCCTGAATTCAGAATATGATCTCACTGCACTCAGTTGAGTGAGCAAATGACATGGGCCCAGAAGGAGTATCCAAACACAAATTTACAAGAGGGGCGGGCAGTTGCAAGGCCACTAAGATTAACACCAAAACAAAAACAGGGAGGGTGGGTGAGACTAACTGAAGAGCAGAGTGAAAACTTCCAGTTCAGTTAATATTCCTTCCACACAGTTAAAATCAATTTAAATACTGTATTTTTTGAAAAAAAGAGCAGATAAAGGTACTTAAATTCTCTTATACGTCCAGTTGAATATAGCAAGTTCTTAGCCATCCAAAGCTGAGGTTTTTAAGCAGAATATATTTCACACTGTACCACTTAAATAGGCAAGGACAGGAAATCAAAGAATGTGACTACCCCTACACCTGTAATTACTAGCAAATAACAAAATTCAGCAAACACTGACTAACTTCCAGTTCAGCTAATATTCCTTCCACACAGTTAAAATCAATTTAAATACTGTATTTTTTTGAAAAAAAAGAGCAGATAAAGGTACTTAAATTCTCTCATACGTCCAGAGTACAGTTGGCTTGGCTGAAAGATTTTGCCGATGCAATCTACTTGTGTTTGATAATAATATTGCAAAGAAGTGGAGAGTGTTTGAGCAGGAATACGATATTTTCTTTCAAGCAGATTTTTCTGACAAAGACACATGTATAAGGGCATTTATTCTGCTTAATCTAGCTGGGTCAAAAGCTAGAGCTTTCATTTGTGTATGCACCAGCAGTATATGCAGGAGAGGGGGAAGCCATCATATTGTGGTACAAGCTGAATCAAGGGAAGACCGTTAGGGCTTAAAATATAAATTTAGAGAAACGTGTAACTCCCAAGCAAATGTTACTTTGGAGAGACACTTATTTTACACAGTAGACAAAAGACACCAAAAGCCAGGGGAAACTTTTCCTGCTTATATTACTTACTTGAGAAACAAAGCTAAAACATGCAGATTTGGTGATTTGAAAGATGACTTGATAAAAGACAGACTTGTGTGTCGTGTTAATAATGCTGCAGTGAGAAAAATTTTGCTTTAAGACAGTAATTTTAGGTTAAGCAAAGCCATAGAGATTTGTCAAATACACAAGCTTATAGAAAGGCACACCAATATGCTTGCAAGTGATGAGGATAGTTTCAGCATCCTCTAAAGCAAACGTAGACAGTATGCAGTAGATGGTTAACAGAAACAGGCCCAATCACATTGCAGCTGCTGTGACCCCTGCAGGTTTTCCTGGGAGATCCCGTACCTTTCCAGCAACTTCTAAGACAAGCTTAGTAAAATGGACATGCTCAGTGCAGCACAGGGTTGAGTCAGCAAACTGAAGTCAAGTCTTATAGTTAACTGTCATAATTGTGGTGCCAATCATGATTCTAAAAGAGAAAAGTGCTTAGCATTTGGTCAACAATGCTACAGATGTAAAAAAAGTGAACCATTTTCAAAAGCTTTGTAAATCAGACAAGCTTAATTCAGTTATTAAGAAAGGTTACTCAAAAAAGAAGTTGATCATATAGAAAGCTGCAGTCCTACTTTCTGTGTAGATGGTGTATCAGTGGTTGGTGGAAAGGTTAATGCAGTAGATTTGTTGGCAAAAAAACTAAATGTGTTCTACTGTCCTGATCAATGGCAAACCCACAGAGCTCAAAGTAGATATTGGTTCCAAATGCAATGTTATGTCAGCAGAGACATTTTCTAGAGTAAGAGCTGGGGAACAACTTAATTTGATTAACTGTATGAAGCTCATTGCTTATGGAAGTGAAGAGATTCAAACCGAAGGCTCAGTAGTGCTTCATGTTATTCTGCTGGAAACAGTTGTGACTTGCAGTTTTATGTAGTCAAAAAACAGTACAGTCATTATTAGGTCTCAGAGACAGTTTCAAAACTGCTTTCCTTTACCAAAGAAGTCCATCATGTAAGCGCATGTCCCAGTTCCAGTTTCACCTATGCTATTTTCTCAGAGTATCCTGATATTTTCGAGGGCAAGCTAGGTAAACTTCCAGTTGTGTATTCCATGAAGTTAGACCCAGAGGTCAGTCCAGTGGTCAGACCAGCAAAAAGAGTTCTGATAGCTATGCAGGACAAAGTCAAAGCTCAGTGGACAAAATGGTGCAGCAAGGAGTGATTTGTCCAGTCACAGAACCAACAGAAGGGGTGTCATCCATGGTAGTTGCTCATAAGAAAAGCTCAAATGAAATCAGAATATGTATTGACCCAAGACACTTGAACAAAGCATTAAAGCGACCTCACCATCCTACGCGTACAGTCACGGAAGTTGCTGCCCTTATGCCAAATGCCACTGTTTTTTTTCTGCCCTAGATGCAAGTTCATTTTGGCAAGTAATGCCTGATTACAAATCTTCACTACTGACTACATTCAGTACACTGTTTCATAGATACAGATTTCTCAGAAAGCCTTTTGGAATAAATTCTGCCAGTGACGTCTTTTAACGTACAATGAAGCAGATTCTTTCTGGCTATCCATGCACTATAATAGTAAATGATTTACTAGTTGGAGGTAATGATGAATCAGAGCATGACAGAAACCTCAGAAAAATTCTGGAAAGAGCACGTGAAGTGAATCTTAAGCTCAGTCCTTCGAAATGCAAATTCACGCTGAGAGAAGTTACTTATGTTGGCCATTTATTCACCAATTCAGGGTTATGATGAGATCCTTCCAAGCAAACAGCCATTCTTGAGATGCCAGCTCCAGACAATGTCCAAGCCTTGCAACATTTTTTTGCCATGGTCAACTATTTGCACACATTTATACCAGACTTCAGTGAATTCTCAGCTCCCTTAAGAGAGTTGACATGCAAAAATGTTACCTGGTCCTGGCTGGAACAATGCCAGAGAGCATTTAATGACCTGAAACAGAGAAGTGCCATTCCATCAACGTTAAGATACTATGATGTCCATAAACCAGTAAATCTTTCCTGTGATACATCAAAGTACAGTCTTTATTCTTCAAGAGGGTAGGCCAGTAGCCTATGCATCAAAAACTGTTACCCAAACTGAGATGCAGTATGCCCAAATCGAGAAGGAACCTTTGTAAATTGTGTTCACATGTTCGAAGTTCCATGATTATATTTATGGCTGAGCTATTCAGACTGAGACTGATCATCAACCTCTAGTCACTATTTTAAAGAAGCCCAATGCACACAGCTCCAGCAAGACTACAGCAAATGATGCTCATATTACAAAAGTACAATTTCAAAATGGTCTAAACGAAAGGCAAACATCTTTATCTGGCTAATTCCTTATCCAGATCACCCAGAAATACCACAGAAAAGCTTGATACAGAGAAATTTGACTTCAGTGTTATGGAAGTGCATCATTTTTCTACCACAAGACTTGATGCGCTAAGAAATCACACAGAGACTGATCAAATTTTGCAAAAGCTCAACCGCTTCATCAGTGCTGGATGGCTATCAAAGCAATCTTGTGTACCGCTAGAAGTGCAACCTTATTTTCCTTACATTGATGAGATTTTGATAGAAGATGGTATCACCCCTTTCAACCCATCTTGCTGTTTTAAAAATAGTAACTCTCCACTAAACCTTAACTTTTTAAACAGGTAAAACTTAAGTTACCTACTTTCACGTCTACCTTCTCTAGTACACACTGCAGTGTGCATTTATTTTCATCTTACTTTTAAGCATCCCTTTGACTAGCACTTTCTCTAATACCTGCTGGAAAGCACTAGGAAGCCTTAAACTGATACAAGCACTCAACTCTCCTTGTTAATAAGGAGAAATTAATAGTAGGCACTAAACAGCCTATAATTGCAAAGTACCTTGCTAAGGTAAGGGAAAACAGCTCCTGTACTTTACAAAAAAAAAAGCATCAAACCAGGCATGTCCAAGGGTCAGCTTCCGGTGATTTCTCCTGTCCACCTAGTGAATCTGGGCATACTGGGGCAATGCAGCAATTGCCTCATGTACACAGACAACCCTCTCCTCCTACCACCCAACACTACAACCTGTGAGAGATGCACTTACATAGCCAAAATGGAAGCAAAGCTCTCTCCACCCAAGATTATGCTAGACAGTCAAGAGGAGAAGATTAACACCTACACTACACCTCAAGCAACACATAGCCCTTCTAAACCCACACCACCAACACCCACATATAGCAACACTAAATCCACATATGCAGAGGCCCTTAACTGTAACCTGCCCAAGCAACAAGGACCTCTGAAGCTGAAACGCAAACACCAATCACAACCAAAGTGTCACATAGTTCAAAACACCTGTGTGCCACCCAGCAACAGCCCCTAAGGCAAGACAATGTACCTAACACTTTAGTCATAGGTGACTCTATAGTCCGGCACACTGATGTCCCTCTCACCAGGTTGAACAAGGAGAAAATTAAAGTCAGCTGCCTGTCGGGTGCCAGGATCCGCCACATAACGCATGCACTCAAGTCACTACACAACAAGTACAAATATGACTCTGTCATTGTCCATGTTGGAGTAAATTACTTGAGACGTACCTCCCTGGACTACATGAAAAGAGACATGGAAGAGCTCTTGGATCATGTGGCCCAGGCAGGTATGACCCTAGCCCTGAGTAGCATCCTGCCTTCGCCCAGAATGATACCACAATATAAGGACAAAATGATTGACTTCAACAATTGGCTAAGCTTCTGGTGTCATTCAAAGGGGATCCAGTACCTGTCTGCCTGGGACGACATGATTGACAGACCACGATGTTTTGCCAGAGATGGTCTGCACCTGTCACTGCTGGGATTCAGGTTACTGGCTAAGGCTCTTGCCACCCCTATAGTGCCTTTTTAGGCAAAGTTCAAAGAACAAAACCACCACCGTAACAGGTACAAGCATGCAAAATATGAAAGTAATGCTACTCAATGTTAGAAGTCTAAACCTCAAAATGCACTCTCTCGAAGCACTCCTAAAAATGGAGAACATCGATATCTGTGCAATAACTGAGACCTGGTTCAAGGCTCCAGAGAGCACCCCTGCAATACCAGGCTACAACTCTTACCACACTTTTCGGCCACCAAAGCAGGACCAAAACACTAAAGGTGGAGGAGTGTCAATATTCACCAAGGATATTCACACCACCAGGCTAGTTGCCCAACACAATGTGTCTGAAATTCTCCAGGTGCAACTAACACTAGGTAAGACTGCAATCCAAATTGTAGCTTGCTACCATACCCCAAGATTCTCACTACACCTTTCTAAACATACTGGAAAATATTAAGATAGAACCAAACACCCTAATACTGGGTGATTTTAACTACCCTGCCATTAACTGGGAAAGCTACTCATGTACCAACACCTTTGCCCAACGGTTCTTGGAATTCATAAATTCCAATGCCCTGGATCAACTAATCCATAGTCACACCAGGGGCTCCAATATCCTTGACCTGGTCATTAACAACATGGTAAATCGATGCTCCACACCTATGGTCACCCCCTCGTTAGTCACGTCTGACCATAAGCTAATCACCCTTAACATCCACATCCCACCCCCCCCCCCCAGTAAGGAAACCTCCATAAAAAACTTCTCCAAAGCAAACTTCATGCTACTCAAGTCAGAAGTGACAAACTTCATGACACCCATGCAGACGGGAGCTGAAAGTTCAACTGCTGAATCCTACACTAAGGCACTGTATGAGCACATCCACTCATGCATAAATCGTGCCATCCGAAATAGAACCAAGATGCTCTCATTCAAAAAAAAGAAGCCAATCTGGTGGTCCCCTGCCATAAACAAATTTACAACAAAAGGAAGAAACTGTTGCAGAAAAGAGGAAAATCCCAGGATGCAAAAAACTTCATTACCAGCCTCAGTAAGAAACTGAGATCCCTCATAAAATCCACCAAAGCTAGTTACGAAAATAAAATTGCCAAAGATTCCAAACATTCCAAAGACAACAACAAGGCATTCTATAACTATGTCAAGAATCTAAATGGCAATGCTCAGATCTGCTCTGAGCTAAAACAGAATGGCATTAAATATACTGATCCCAAGGATATTGCCAATATCCTGGAAGATCGATTCAGTGCCAACTTCACCCCCCTCTCACCCCCTAAATGGACCGTCTCAATACCGGAAGATTGCCAAATTCCAGTAATAATGGCCACACAGGTAAAAAACGCACTCTCCAAAGCTAAGAATACAGCATCCATGGGACCAGATGACATCCCGGGCTGTGTACTACATGAACTACAATATGAACTGGCACCTCACCTAAGTGTCATGTTTAATCATAGCGTCACCTCAGGTTTTGTGCCCACTGAGTGGCGCACAGCTACAGTTATCCCACTCCACAAGGAGGGATCCACCTTGGATCCCGGAAACTACCATCCCATCAGTCTGACAAGCCTTATCTGCAAGGCCATGGAGCATATTATCATGGAACTTATAAACAAAGACATTGGCAACCTTCAAACACTGGACCCCACCCAGTTTGGGTTCATGAAGGGCCAATCTTGTCTCCTGAACTTCATTGACTTCTTTGAATCAGTCTCCAGAGCCATGGACAAGGGTAAGGTGGTCCACACAGCCTATCTAGACCTTGCCAAGGCCTTTGACACCATCCCCCACTCTGGAATCATAGATAAACTTACTAAGCTGGGCATTAATCCCTACGTCACCCAATGGGTTGCTAACTGGCTTACTGATAGAACCCACACTGTAAAAGTAGCCGACTCCAAATCCAGCTCCAGACAAGTGACAAGTGGAGTACCTCAGGGTTCAGTCCTGGGACCGCTCTTGTTTGGCATCTACTTCTCTGAAGTACAGGCCAACACTAAGGGACTCTGGATAACAAAGTTTGCAGATGACTGCAAACTGGGAGCCATTATTGAATCCCCAAATGATGTGGATACTCTACAAAAAGGCCTTACAGAAACAGATGCTTGGTGCCAGAGCCATGGGCTCAAGCTTAATGACAAGAAATGTATAGTTATCCCCTTTGAGAAAAAACATGTACCCATGAATTACCACATAGGTGGAAGTTCACTAAACACCGAAAGTTTGATAAGAGACTTAGGGACACAGGTGGACAGTGGTCTCACCTTTGATAACCACATCACCACAACAGTCAGGAAATCCTTCTATATGGCACACCTCATCACTAAGGGCTTTTCATCCAGAAAAAAGGAGGTCATTGTCCCACTGTACTCATCCCTCATTAGACCCATTATAGAATACAATGCCCCATTTGGTATGTACCTCTCAAGACATCTGCAACAACTGGAAAGGTCACAGAAATACCTCACTAAAAGAATCACAGGCCTAAAGCAGATGCCCTATACTGACCACCTTAAAAAACTCCAGCTATACTCTGTCGCATATCGTCTACTCAGAGGCGATCTTTGCTTAAGATACAAGACCATGTCAAACCCAGAGCTGTTGGACATGCTACACTAAAAGAAATCCCAATCCCTCAGAGCCACACACTCCAGGGATCTAAACCTTGTCATCACAATAAACAAAACATGCTGGAGGGATAGGTTCCTGACCCAGAGACTCCCCAGACTCTGGAATAGATTGCCCATACATGTCAAGCAGAGTGCCTCTTTGGTCTTCTTCAAAAGGAACCTTGATGATTGGATGGGAGAAAGGAAATTCACCCTGGCGATCACATCAGTCATCCTGCTAGACAGGGGTCCAGGGAAGTAAATAGTGTGGGAATAAATAGCCAGGGAATTGTTATGGCTAGGCTTGTATAGGCCCAAGGGCTGATAGCCTAGTACCAACCTATGAACCTATGAACCTCTGAACCTATTTTCAAAGGTCTTTCAGTTCCTAGTTCCTTGCAACAGGAGTGCATACAGATTTTGCATCATGTTCACCCAGGTTTAAAAGCTACCAAAAGAAGGGAGAGAGGTCCAGTATTTTGGCCTTTTATGTCAAAAGATATCGAAAGAGTACTTTCATCTTCTTCAGTATGTAATAGTACAAACTGCATATGCAAAAAGAGCCACTTTAGCTAAACCAGATTCCTGAACTACCTTAGTCGACAGTAGCCACAAACATATTCTAGTGGAATGGTCGACATTACTCAGTGCTGGTAGACTCTTATTTAAACTAGTTCGAGATTGACCTGCTACCTAACCTAACATCCAGTACTGTCATTACTAAGTTGAGACATCATTTTTCAGCTCATGGTAGTCCACACAAAGTTATTTCTGACAACGGTGCCCAGTTTATTAGTCAGCTATTTCAGAAATTTGCAAAAGAATGGGACTTTATCCAAGTTGACAGTCGTCTTGAGTATCCACATCCACAGTCAAATAGTCTAGATGAACATGCAGCAGAAAATGCAAAGCAATTACTAGAGAGGTCGAAGCGTGACAATACCAATGTTTTCTTGAATCTGCTTAATCTCAGAAATATACTTCATGCCAGTTTACTTAGTTCACCTGCTCAACAACGTATATCTAGGCAAACCAGAACCACCTTGCCTATTAATACAAGTTTGTTGGTCCCTAATGCTAAAAAAACCAGAGCAATCAAAGCCCAACTTTTCAAAAAGTGATCATTCCAGAAGTCCTGTTGTGATAAAATGAGCAGATTTCTTCATCCATTGAAAGAAGCAGAGATAGTGAGGATGCAAACGGTGAAGGAGCGATAGTGAGGATGCAAATGGTGAAGGAGCGATAGTGAGGATGCAAACGGTGAAGGAGCGATAGTGAGGATGCAAACGTTGAAGGAGCGATAGTGAGGATGCAAACGGTGAAGGAGCGATAGTGAGGATGCAAACGGCGAAGGAGCGATAGTGAGGATGCAAACCGTGAAGGAGCGATAGTGAGGATGCAAACGGTGAAGGAGCGATAGTGAGGATGCAAACGGTGAAGGAGCGATAGTGAGGATGCAAACGGCAAAAGGTTTTGATCACATTGTTCAAGTGAGAGGTGTATGTGCCAAGCTGAGATCTTACCTAGTAGAATCTGGGGGTATAGAATACAGAAGGAATCAAAGGCATCTTCTTCTGGTGTCTGAATTAATATTGCATCATTGTACCTGTGATATAGATTCTAGATCTCACAGCAATCCAGATGATGTTCCTGTTGAAGGACATGTCTCAGTATCTATTCCTTTTCCTGATGATGCCCCTGATATCCCTGAAGTTGAACATTCACCAGTGACTGTCCCTTTTGCTAAACCCATTCCTAATTTTTATGTCACATGTTCAGGTCATATTTCCAGACCTAGTATAAAATATACAGCAGCCTGCACATGATTGTTTTACCTGTAATGAGTTCTGTATAATTGCATGTCAAAGAATTACTTCTGTACAATCTCATGTCAAAGATTATTGTCATTATTACAGTGTATGATTTATTTTCTAAAAGAAGGAGGATGTAGATCAGAGTGTGTGTTGTGTCTTTAAGAAGCTTAAAGAGTCAGTGGGCATGTGCATATAAATACAGAGCATGTGCAGGCAACATGCCACTTTGAGTGAACAGCCAGAGTGTTAACATGTATGAGTGCAGTAGTCAGTCTGTTCATTAATTTGTTTACGTTACCAAGCCTCAATCCTGATGTGTTTGTATGTAATAAAGCTGCTTGAACCAAACCCATGGATGTTTGTCTGCTTTATTCTGACCAGATGAGCACCAAATGGGTCCTTATTTTATTGTATTCTTACTGCTCTCTTATTAAATTTTCCCACTCACTTACCCAATTGCTGTTGTGTTTTTAAACTTGAAGACTTGCAGGCTTCTGAGCTGCCCATCACTACTGTATATCTGGCCATAGAATATCCTCCTGGTCTTATCTCCTCTGCTCATCCTACTGGTGACTGACAGAAAAAACTGGGAAGGGCCTCCTTTTAAGACTGTTAGTGGACTTTGAAATAGCCTTAAAGTGTGTGCTCCTCATTGCTGGCTTTTCTGCCTTTGAATTCCCTTATAATTACTTGTATCTCTTCAGTTTTGACTGACTAAAGTGTGTTTTTACATTAAGAAGACTTGGACTGCTATTCTAGTGGCAGGAGAAAAATAACCTGATTTCTATGAGGTGGGATAAACTAAGTGAGAATTACTTGAGCAGCAAGTTGTTTGATTTGTTTCTGATACATTTTCACTTCTGGCTAAGTAAAGTGTGTTTTACATTAAGAAGACTGGGGCTGCAATTCCAGTGGGAATAGAAGGGTAGCCTGGTCTGTCTAAGTTAGAAAATACAAAGAGAGACTTAAAGTGACAATTACTTGTTGTGGCTAGTTGTTAGCATTTCACTTTTGGCTAACAAAAGAGTGTTTTTGCATTAAGAATACTAGGACTGGAATTCTAGTGGCAGTGGAAAGATAATCTGGTCTGTCCAAGTTAAAAAACACACACAAGGAGGCTTAAACTAAGATTATTTTCATTAGCCAAAGGGCTTTTAGGGACTTAGTTGTTTGATGTTAATCTGCACTTTAAAACTACATTTGTTCTGGTTTTATATTAACAAGTTCCAGGATCATTCACCCTTTGGCAGGTGTTTACCTGGTCTCTCTGAGTTGGGAAGACTCCAGAGAGCTCAAAGTGTAGTTGTTTATTGGTCAGAGGGCACAGGGGTTAGTTTACATCTTTTTTTTTCTGTCCGCCTGATATTAGGCATGTTTGTGCAGTGTGCTGCTCACCAGACAGTGGCAGTTAGTACCGCCCTGTATAGTAGCAAATGCTTAGTTTGTAAAATGTAACTATACAGCTAATACTTAGGACTTTAACCTCCAACACAGAAAGGCTTTGCACAAAGCTAAGCTTAGGGCAACTAGTTAGCAAGGTGAACTCCACTAATACCAGATCATAACCATTATCTAACATATATCCTTAACCCTAGACACCACTTGGTGACCCAAGTAAATCAAGCCTCTAAACCATAATAGCCCAACCCTAATACAGGTCTTAACTACATGGATATGCAATTTTCTGATGTACATGTGGCCAGCTGGGTAGATATGGGCATCCTGAGATAATGTAGCAATTGTCTCATGTACTTAGAAAACTTTTTAATACTTAAAGAAAATAGCATGGTATGTGAGAGATGTACTTGCATAACTTTGTTGGGGACAAAACTCGCACTCACAAACAAGGTTGTCAAGAACATGTGTACTACATACATCACACATATCACTTGTTACTCACTCATGCATACTGCTCATCACACACATATAGCCATAACCATAGGAACTCAAAAAAACCTTCCCAAACCTCAAAGATCTCCTAAGCCATCAAAGGGTAAAACCTATCCTCAGCGATCTCTAAAGCACACACCAAAAACAAAACCTAACATTGCACACACACCTACCCCCAGCAATCCCCCAAAGCAAAGCCAATAAGACAAACACTTTACCTAGTACTCTTGTCACAGGGGATGCTATTGTATGACACACGGATGTCCTGTCACCAGGTTGGACAAGGAGAAGATAATGGTTAGTTTCCTATCACAAGACATTATCTGCAATATCACGCACACACTCAAGTCGCTGCATCACAGGTACCAGTATGATTCTATCATGGATCATGTGGATGTAAATGACCAGAGATGCACCTCATTGACTGTATAAAAAGAAACATGCATATCTCTGAATATGTGTCACAGACACATATATGAATTGCACTGAGCATCAATCTACCTTCACTATGGATAATGCCACAGTATGAAGAGAAAATTATTCATTTTAATAATTGGCTTAAATTTTGGTGTCACTCCAGGGGGATTTAATATCTATCAGCATGGGAAGACATAGTTAATTGACTATGTCTTTTTGCTAAGGATGGTTTGCACCTGCCCCCCCCCCCCCAGCTTTATCCACCTCTTAGAGCCTTTTTTAATCAATGTCAAAATGACAAAACTACCAACATGAAAAGAAAAACTCAGAGCAACCATAAAGTATTACTGCTCAATGCTAGGAGTCTAAAAAGAATCCACATCCTACAAGCTCTCCTTACTCTGGAGAATGTGGACATTTATGCCATTACCATGAGCTGGTTTAAAGCCTCAGAAAGTACTCTGGCAGCATAAGGCTACTGCTCATTCCACACATTTAAGGAAACAGAGGTGCCAGGACTGTAATTTTACCAGGATATGGTAGTAACATAGTCATGGGGCAGAAGTGCCAGGACTGTAATTTTAGCAGTGCATAGTGGTAACAGAGTCATGGGACAGAGGTCCCAGGACTGTAATTTGGGTCTATATTACGTTATCAAATCACTAAATGCCGAACACCCAAATACTCGAAATGGCTGTTCATCGAAGTACATTTTGTGGGGTCACGGTACAGTGGGGAATGGAATATTTGTCCTTTCCCTACTGTAGTGCGACCTCGGAATTGGTATATATAATTATCAGGGGGTATGGGGGTGCAGCCCCCCACAACAAATGATTCGATGAACGGCCGTTTTATGTATTTAGCCATTCGGCATTTAGTGATTCAATAACGTAATATAGACCCCTGTAATTTTACCCGGATGTGATAGTAACAGAGTCAATGGACAGATGTGCCAGGACTGTGATTTTAGCAGGATATGGTGGTAACAAAGTCATGGGGCAGAGGTGCCAGGACTGTAATTTTACCAGGATGTGGTGGTAACATTCATGGGGCAGAGGTGCCAGGACTTGTAATTTTAACAGGATGTGGTGGTAACAGAGTCATGAGGCAGAGGTGCCAGGTCTATAATTTTAACAGGATGTGGTGGTAACAGAGTCATGGGGCAGAGGTGCCAGGTCTATAATTTTAACAGGATTTGATGGTAACAGAGTCATGGGGCAGAGGTGCCAGGTCTATAATTTTAACAGGATGTGGTGGTAACAGAGTCATGGGGCAAAGGTGCCAGGACTATAATTTTGCCAGGATGTGTTGGTAACAGAGTCATGGGCAGAGGTGCTGGGACTGCAGTTGTACCAGACTTTAGTGGTAGCAGAATCATAGGAAAGAGGTGTCAGCATGCAGTTGTACCAGGATGTGGTGATAACAGAGACATGGCACAGTGTCAATACTACGTATGTTTTCACTTTTGTTCAGAAAGCTAGTTTAATTTGCTTGGATATATAAGGAGAAGGAAGAGGTTGTAAAACTGCTTCTCATTTGATAATCCATGAACTTTTAGTGCATAAATATACCAACACACACACACACACACACACACACACACACACACACACACACACACACACACACACACACATATATATCTATCTAGCTATCTACATGTATAGCATAGGTTAGATTCAGACATACTGAATCTACACTGTTTGGTATCACGTGGGCACTACAAGCACCCATATTTCATTAAGAGGGCCCCCCTGGACCCTTGTGACAGTAGTGTGTGGCCAAGGACCCTTCTGAGTTGGGATTGCTGGAAAACAATTTTGGGCTTTCCCTTTGTCACCTCTTGGCTTTAGGTTATGGCAAAGGTACATGTCTCCTCCATAGTGCCTTTTTTAGTTAGTCTCAGAACAACAACATTTCTGATGTAAAAAAATCCACTTAAGACAAACTCAAGGTTATGCTGCTTAATGCTGGGAGTCTAAACTGGAAACTGCACTCCCTGGAACTTAAGCACTCCTCACCTTGGAAGATTTATTTTTATTTTTATTTTATTTTACATTTGTTGACCGGGCTAGTCCAATTGGATAAATTTCCATTTTCAGTAGAGGCCCAGGGAGAAAAGCTCCAATATAACACAAGATGTAATATACAATTTTATAACAAATAAAGTATAACAAATAAAGTAAGAGGTATTTGGAATAAAAAAAGGATTTTAAAAAGTACATTATTAAGAAGGTGAGTATTAAGTAATATAACATCATGCGGTTGTTTGATAAGAGAGATACACTAGAGTTTATTTATTTATTTATTTTATTTATTTATTGCAGTTGGTTTACCAGGATAGTCCATTGGGCCACAAGGAACCCGTTTTCAATGGAGTCCTGGGGAGAAAAGCTCCAAAATACATTCTACATACTTACAAACATATATTCATACGTTCATTGTTAGTTAACATAAATGCCTGTGGATATATATTTTTACAATAACAACTTTTAGTATCCAGAGGGGTATGTAGAGTATGACTGTGTAGCCATAGACAATAAGAGGATATTAATAGGAAAGGTAATAGATTAATCAGGGTTAGTGCAGGGACATAACCAGTGTGATTTTAGGTGACTTTTAAGCTTTAGTTTAAAGAGTGCCAGTGAAGGAAGTAGAGTTAGATCAGTAGGTAGAAGGTTCCAGTGTTTCCCAGCAGTACAGTGAAGGAAGTAGAGTTAGATCAGTAGGTAGAAGGTTCCAGTGTTTCCCAGCAGTACTGGTGAAAAGGTGTTTAAAGAGTGCCAGTGAAGGAAGTAGAGTTAGATCAGTAGGTAGAAGGTTCCAATGTTTCCCAGCAGTATTGGAGAAAATGTGTTTAAAGAGTGCCAGTGAAGGAAGTAGAGTGAGATCAGTAGGTAGAAGGTTCCAGTGTTTCCCAGCAGTGCAGTGAAGGAAGTAGAGTTAGATCAGTAGGTAGAAGGTTCCAGTGTTTCCCAGCAGTACAGTGAAGGTAGTAGAGTTAGATCAGTAGGTAGAAGGTTCCAGTGTTTCCCAGCAGTACAGTGAAGGAAGTAGAGTTAGATCAGTAGGTAGAAGGTTCCAGTGTTTCCCAGCAGTACAGTGAAGGAAGTAGAGTTAGATCAGTAGGTAGAAGGTTCCAGTGTTTCCCAGCAGTACAGTGAAGGTAGTAGAGTTAGATCAGTAGGTAGAAGGTTCCAGTGTTTCCCAGCAGTACAGTGAAGGAAGTAGAGTTAGATCAGTAGGTAGAAGGTTCCAGTGTTTCCCAGCAGTACAGTGAAGGTTCCAGTGTTTCCCAGCAGTACTGGTGAAAAGGTGTTTAAAGAGTGCCAGTGAAGGAAGTAGAGTTAGATCAGTAGGTAGAAGGTTCCAATGTTTCCCAGCAGTATTGGAGAAAATGTGTTTAAAGAGTGCCAGTGAAGGAAGTAGAGTTAGATCAGTAGGTAGAAGGTTCCAATGTTTCCCAGCAGTACAGTGAAGGAAGTAGAGTTAGATCAGTAGGTAGAAGGTTCCAGTGTTTCCCAGCAGTACTGGTGAAAAGGTGTTTAAAGAGTGCCAGTGAAGGAAGTAGAGTTAGATCAGTAGGTAGAAGGTTCCAGTGTTTCCCAGCAGTGCAGTGAAGGAAGTAGAGTTAGATCAGTAGGTAGAAGGTTCCAGTGTTTCCCAGCAGTACAGTGAAGGAAGTAGAGTTAGATCAGTAGGTAGAAGGTTCCAGTGTTTCCCAGCAGTACAGTGAAGGAAGTCGAGTGAGATCAGTAGGTAGAAGGTTCCTGTGTTTCCCAGCAGTACTGGTGAAAAGGTGTTTAAAGAGTGCCAGTGAAGGAAGTAGAGTTAGATCAGTAGGTAGAAGGTTCCAGTGTTTCCCAGCAGTACTGGTGAAAAGGCTATCACCTGACAGGTTATTGGACTTACTTATGCTAGCAAGTAGTTTACTTGACGAGCGTGGGGAATTAAGATTACTATAAGGGGTAATTAGGTTAGCAAGTATTGGAGTATTATTTGGTTGGTAAAAGATTTTATGAGCTATGGTAAGTTGGGAAAGAGTTAGCACGTTAGGGAGTTCAAGCCAGTCTAGCTGCTTTAGATTCAGACAGTGGTGTGTCCGAAATGCATTACCAGTGGCAAATCTGACAATGTTGTTATAGGAGTTAGATAGTTTGAGAAGATTATTTTTCTTTAGATTAGTATAAATAGGAGAAGCATAGAGAAGAGTTGAGATTAAGTGAGAGTGGGCAATGGTGGTTCTAGCTATGGGAGTTAAGAAGGCTTTGATTCGATATAAGGATCCCATTTTTATGTTCTCTGTTTGAATGATGTTATTTATATGGTTATCGCAGTTAAGGTTGTTGTCAATTGTGACTCCTAATAGTTTGGTAGTAGGATCGGGAAAGATGAGGGTTCCATTGTTATATTTAATAGAGAAGTCTATAGGAGAGGACCTATTGGTAGGTGTGAAAAGTAGAAGTTTGTTTTTTTTGGCTTTTAAAAGGAGACAGCATTTCCGGAACCAGTCTTCTACTGAGTTGAATACTTTTCGAGTTAGAGAGTGTAGTTCAGAAGTGGAGGTGGCAGAATGTATAAGTGTGGAATCATCAGCATATTGAATGCAGGTGGCTTCTGGGACTGCTACATGAAGGTCATTGATGAATAAAGAAAAATGAAGAGGTCCTAAAATGGTGCCCTGGAGGACTCCAAGGGTGACTGGCAGGTGGGATGATAGTTTATTTTCCCAAAGAACTGCCTGTTGCCTATTGTTAAGGTAAGACTTGAACCATTGTATAGCTGGGGTATCTAGGGCAAGAAGTTCCAAAGTGTTGATAAGCAGGGGGTGGTTTACCATATCAAAAGCCTTTGAAAGGTTGATGAAGAGAGCCGAAGAGAGGATGTTGTTATTACGGTTCTTGTAAATGGAGTCAGTGAAAGATAGTAGAGCGGTGGTAGTGCTATGAAATGGCCTAAAGCCATGCTGGCACTTAGCCAGTATGTCATGTTTAGTTAGGTGGTCTAGTAGCTGGTGGTGAATGCATTTTTTCCATGACATTAGCTAAAGGTGATAGTAGAGCTATTGGTCTGTAATTAGAGTAGTCGTTGGATTTACCACCTTTATGTAGGGGGATGATGTGGGAGATGTTCCAGATGTCTGGAATGATCCCTTCATTAATGGTTCTATTAAGTAGGATGGATATGGGAAAAGCAATAACTTTGGCTGCTATTATAGCAATAACCCATGCCTGGGTGTGGGTAATGCTGGATTTACCCATGGTTGGTGTGGTTTGGTCCCGAGGGTGAAGCCCGAGGGACCAAACAAAGTCAACAGTGGGTAAATCCAGCATTACCCACACCCAGGCGTGGGTTATTGCTATTATACAATGACATTATTTAAGAAAAAAAACAATTACATTTCTTAAATAATGGCATTGTATAATGCCTCCTTGCTGCCTTTCTGCAGCTGTCTCGTATTCTGTGACAGTTCTGATGTACTGCGCTTGCATATGCCTATGCAGTACATCAGAGCTGTGGGCAAAAGCAGTGGAGAAAGCAAGATCTCCATTGCTTTTTACTGTCTCGCTATGTTAAATGGGTTTAACATTGTGAGACAGCTTTAAAAAAAGCAACGGAGAATCTCCGTTGCTTATTTTAAAGCTGTCTCGCTATGTTAAACTCATTTAACATAGCGAGACAGTTTTGAAAAAAGCAATGGAGAAAGCAAGATCTCCATTGCTTTTTACAAACTGTTTCGCTATGTTAAACTCCTTTAACATGGCGAGACAGTGTTTTAAAAAAAGACTTATACTAATGGAAAAAGTCCGGGCGACTGGACCTTTTTCCATTAGTATAAGTCGATTTACAATGTGCACGCTGGCCAATCAGCGTGCACGTTTTGGAATATTAATGGGGGGGGTCATGGTATAATTGCAAATATTCAGAAGGTAACTGATTGGCTGAAGGAGTACAAGGCTTAAGTTTTAGTAAGATTTTGTAGATGAAATTGGTTGAGATAGGTTGAAATGTAAATATTGGTAAAGATCCAGCTAAAGAAGATGGGAGCCTCGTCTTATCAGTGGAAAGCTGGCTAGCTAGGGATGGTATGGTCTCTGTGAAGTAGGTGTTGAAGTTGTTGGTATGGTCTCTGTGAAGTAGGTGTTAAAGTTGTTGGCTATTTGATTTGGGGTGTTATGATCAGCATCATGAAGGGATGGTGTGCTAGAGTGACCAGGGTTGTGGAGCCTATTAATGTTAGTCCAAAATTTCTGAGGATTCTTTTGGTGTGTTTGTTGTAGCTTACAATAGTAGTTCTTTTCATCAGAGAGTATAGCCTTTTTAGTTATGTTTCTTAGCTGTCTAAAGGTTTGTTGTTCAGGGGAGGTTCTATTAGTTTTCCATTTAGCCCAAGCTTTGTTTCTAAGTAGAATTTTTTGTTTAGTCTCTTTTGTTAACCAGGGGGCTGGTTTGGATTTCATTCTAATAGATCATTTAGGTGCATGCACATCATGGTTTAGGTGCATGCACATCATGGTTTAGGTGCATGCACATCATCATTTAGGTGCATGCACATCATGGTTTAGGTGCATGCACATCATCGTTTAGGTGCATGCACATCATGGTTTAGGTGCATGCACATCATGGTTTAGGTGCATGCACATCATCGTTTAGGTGCATGCACATCATGGTTTAGGTGCATGCACATCATGGTTTAGGTGCATGCACATCATGGCTTAGGTGCATGCACATCATCGTTTAGGTGCATGCACATCATGGTTTAGGTGCATGCACATCATCGTTTAGGTGCATGCACATCATGGCTTAGGTGCATGCACATCATCGTTTAGGTGCATGCACATCATGGTTTAGGTGCATGCACATCATCGTTTAGGTACATGCACATCATGGTTTAGGTGCATGCACATCATCGTTTAGGTGCATGCACATCATGGTTTAGGTACATGCACATCATGGCTTAGGTGCATGCACATCATCGTTTAGGTGCATGCACATCATGGTTTAGGTGCATGCACATCATCGTTTAGGTGCATGCACATCATGGTTTAGGTGCATGCACATCATCGTTTAGGTGCATGCACATCTGGGATTGCCAGAAATTTAGAGTTAAAATGTTTGGCAGCCTCATCTAGTGGGAGTATTTTTAGAGGTTTCCAGTTACATGATTTGAGTTCATTTTGGAATAGTGCAGGGTCAAAGTGTTTCTTTGTTTGTGAAATCCTGTAGGTAGGGGTGTTAGGGATATCATTCTTTTGTCTTATTATAAAGGTTAAAGTATGATCACTTAGATCATCTGGTAAGGTTCCTACATTATAAGTATGTGGGTGTTTGTTTGTAAGTATCCAGTCTAAGGTGCTCTCTTTTTTGGTTCGTTTGTTGATTCTGGTAGTCGAGATAATAGTTTGTATAAAGCCATGGAGATTAATATGTACGGATGGGTTATTAGAGTTGTTGGTTTTCCAGTCAGTGTTAAAGTCACCTAATATTATTGTTTCTTGCAGGCAGGTTGAGGACACCCAGCTAAGAAAATCTTCTATAACAGTGTTCTTACCGAGGGGTAGGTAGATACAGATCACATATAATAGTGTTGTTACCAGGGGGTAGGTAGATACAGATCACATATAATAGTGTTCATACCGAGGGGTAGGTAGATACAGATCACATATAATAGTGTTCTTACCGAGGGGTAGGTAGATACAGATCACATATAATAGTGTTGTTACCAGGGGGTAGGTAGATACAGATCACATATAATAGTGTTGTTACCAGGGGTAGGTAGATACAGATCACATATAATAGTGTTGTTACCGAGGTAGGTAGATACAGATCACATATAATAGTGTTGTTACCAGGGGGTAGGTAGATACAGATCACATATAATAGTGTTGTTACCAGGGGTAGGTAGATACAGATCACATATAATAGTGTTGTTACCGGGGCGTAGGTAGATACAGATCACATATAATAGTGTTGTTACCGGGGGGTAGGTAGATACAGATCACATATAATAGTGTTGTTACCGGGGGGGTAGGTAGATACAGATCACATATAATAGTGTTATTACCGAGGGGTAGGTAGATACAGATCACATATAATAGTGTTATTACCGGGAGGTAGGTAGATACAGATCACATATAATAGTGTTGTTACCGGGGGGTATGTAGATACAGATCACATATAATAGTGTTGTTACCGGGGGTAGGTAGATACAGATCACATATAATAGTGTTGTTACTGGGGGTAGGTAGATACAGATCACATATAATAGTGTTGTTACCGGGGGGTAGGTAGATACAGATCACATATAATAGTGTTGTTACCGGGGGGTAGGTAGATACAGATCACATATAATAGTGTTGTTACCGGGGGTAGGTAGATACAGATCACATATAATAGTGTTGTTACCAGGAGGTAGGTAGATACAGATCACATATAATAGTGTTATTACCGTGGGTAGGTAGATACAGATCACATATTATAGTGTTGTTACTGGGGGTAGGTAGATACAGATCACATATAATAGTGTTATTACCGTGGGTAGGTAGATACAGATCACATATTATAGTGTTGTTACCGGGGAGTAGGTAGATACAGATCACATATAATAGTGCTGTTTCCGGGGGGTAGGTAGATACAGATCACATATAATAGTGTTGTTACCGGGAGGTAGGTAGATACAGATCACATATAATAGTATTGTTACCGGGGGGGCGTAGGTAGATACAGATCACATATAATAGTGTTGTTACCGGGGGGTAGGTAGATACAGATCACATATAATAGCATTGTTATTGGGGGGTAGGTAGATACAGATCACATATAATAGTGTTATTACCGGGGGGTAGGTAGATACAGATCACATATAATAGTGTTGTTACCGGGGGGGGTAGGTAGATACAGATTATGTATAATAGTGTTGTTATCGGGGGTAGGAAGATACAGATCACATATAATAGTGTTGTTACCGGGAGGTAGGTAGATACAGATCACATATAATAGTGTTGTTACCGGGGGGTAGGTAGATACAAATCACATATAATTGTGTTATTACCGGGGGGTAGGTAGATCAATGGACCTGGTCACATTTTTGAAAAATTCCACAAGATGTAACAGGCAGGATCTGCCCTTGACAAAGCCAGATTGGATAGGATCCATGGTTTAGAGGGTACCTATGTCTTTATTTATGAGGTTCATAATGATATGTTCCATGGCCTTACAGATGAGGCTGGTCAGACTTATGGGTCTGTTGCTAGCCACCTTTGTGGAAGGGAATAACTGTTGCTTTTCTCCATTCTGCAGGAACAAAGCCTGTGATTAGACTATGATTGAAAAGGGTACTTTATGGTGATGCCAGTTCATGTTTTAGCCTGTTTAGATGACAGCCTGGGATGCTGTCTGGTCCCAAGGAGGCTGTGTTTTTTTGCCTTGGATAAGGCTTTGATGACTTGTTCTTCAGATATGTAGGGTGGGGGGGGGGTTGGCCAAGGTTTGTTTTAAATCTGGAGGGGATAGTGGGTAAAATGTTTGCCATACCTATCCACTAGCAGGTTTTCTATCTCCATGGGGTCAGTGTATGTGATACCATTGGTCACTAGTTCTGCACATGCTTGGATCCTACCTTTTAGACTATGTATGTCACTGTAAAAGGCCTTATGGTTATCCTTGGCTGTGCCAGCTAAATTTCTCTCAAAGGAGCCCTTAGAGGATTTGACAAGTTGTCTTATCTGTCTGTTGAGGCTGAGGAGGGTGCTTTTACATTGCTGGGCCTTGCCTTTGTTTTATTGTACATCAACGTTTTGCATTTATTGTAAACGCTGTTACTACTGGATGTCCACCATAGCAGCTTGTTTTTAATTGGGACTCTAGCTTTGATTATTTCTGGTACAACAGAGTTTTTACACTTAAGCAAGTGTTTGTACAAGGTTTTAGTGTAAGCTTTGGTGTAGTTACCACTTTCAGCTTGGGGTGGGGCTTGGAATGCATTTATACCTTTGCCTATGAGGGTATAGTTTGTCTTGGTGAAGTTTTTTAGTCTGATTTCACCCTTTGTGAGTTCTGGTGTTAGTGCCAGCTTGAAGGTGACTGTTTTCCCTAATACAGGGAATGCATGTTTTACTTTTAATTTTTATTTGCATTGCACTGTCTGTTTGAATTGTCTGAACTAATTTTTGTCACATTTTACTGTGCAGTGTACTAGTTCAGCTGTAGCACTGCCCAGTTCCAAGTTTGCTATTTCTGGGTCTGTTGTGTAACTTCTGGGCATCAACTTCAAGCCACCTTTAATAGTGAAGGCCCTTCTGCACCCTTGTATAAGAAGAGTGCTCCCCTGGGTCTTATCTAATCACGGGTGATTGGAGTAGAGCTTAGAGAGACCATTCTTATTGGCTAGTTTGAGCTAAAAAGGGGATTTTCTTGTTTTATTTAAGCCCCATGTTTGTACTTGTTTGTGTGTAGCACTCCATCATGTACTGCCACATAGCAGTGGTTACTGTTGGTGGGTATAAATGCAAATGTTTTGCTAAATGTTCCTATAACACTTTGCTTGTGGTCCTCCAGAGGTTTCTCGCAGTCCTGCTCTACTGTCAGATGGAACAGTAAGTCTAGACTTAGAGGTACCACACACCTTTCACCTACTAGCCACTCCTAAGTGTGACCTGTTTTCCTGATCATATAAATTTACCTATCACTATGGATGGAAAATTTCCCAAAGTTTCTCTATTCAGCTTGGCCAACTGCCTTATAGTTTCATAGGTGTGTACTAGGCTGATGGCCCTGGAGCCTTTACAAGCCTAGGCCATAGAAGTGCCCTGGCATCATGCTGCCCAACATTAGTTCCCAGTGCCTCTATCAAGTAGAGCCACTGGAGTGACCCATGGGGTGAACTTTATATTTCCATCCGCTCATCAGGATTTCTCTTGAAGAGGGCCAGCAAGGTGCTATTCTTGACATGTATGGGAAGTGTATTCCAGAGCATGGGCAGTCTCTGGGTTATGAACCTGTCCCTCCAGCATGTTCTGTTGATTGTGGTACTGAGGTTGAGGTCTCTGGAGCATGTGGTGCAGAGGGATTGGGATTTCTTTAGATGTAGCATTTCAAACAGAACTGGGTCAGACGTGGCTTTGTAAGTCAAGCAGAGATCATCTCTTAGTAGACAGTATGAGACAGAGAATAGCTGAAGTTTTTTTGAATCTGTCCATGTAGGACATGTGTTTAAGGCCTAAGATCCTCTTTGTGAGGTACGTTTGTGACCTTTCCAGCTGTTGCAAGTGTCTATTGAAGTACATACCAAATGGGGCATTATACTCGATGATTGGCCTAATGAGGGAAGAGTAGAGAGAGATGATGAGCTCTTTCTTCCTGGATGCAAAACCCTTGCTAATGAGATGTACCACATAGAAGGACTTTCTGACAACAGTGGCAATGTGGTGGCTGAAGGTGAGATGGCTGTTGACCTGGGTACCCAGATCTCTTATGACCCCTTCAGTGTTCAGTGGACTCCCATCAACTTGGTAATTCATGGGAACTAAGTTTTTTCCTACAGGGATGATAACGCATTTTTTGGCGTTAAGCTTCAGGCCATGGTTCTGATACCAGTCATTGGTCTCAGAGAGACCCTTTTGCAGGATGTCTGCAACACTTGGGGAGTTGATAATGACTCCTAGCTTGCAGTCATCAGCAAACTTGGTCAGCCAGAGTCCTTCTGTGTTGGCCTGGACTACTGAGAAGTAGATGCCAAACAGGAGAGGGCCCAGGACCGAGCCCTGTAGGACTCCACTTATGACTGGTCTGACTTGGAATCCGCAACTTTCACTCTGTGGGTCCTGTCTATGAGCCAGTTTGCACCCCACCTGGTGATGCAAGGATTGATGCCTAGTTTGATGAGTTTATTAATGATGCCTGAGTGAGAATTGGTATTAAAGGCCTTGGCCAGGTCGAGATAGGCTGTATGCACTGCCTTTCCCTCATCCACAGCTTTGGTGACTGCCTCAAAAAAGTCAACCAGGTTCATCAGGCAGGATCTCCCCTTGACAAAGCCAAACTGTGTGGGGTCAAGAGTTTGGAGATTGCATATACCTTTGTTAAGCAGGTCCATGATGATGCGAGCCATAGCTTTGCATACCAGGCTTGTCAAGCTAATGGGACGATAGTTCCCAGGGTCTGTAGTTGCTCCCCCTTTATGGAGCAGGATGACTGTAGCAGTGCACCATTCATTAGGGACATAACCTGAGGTAAGGCTGTGATTGAACAGGGCACACAGAGCTGGTGCCAATTCATTTTGTAGCTCATTAGGATGCAGCCAGGGATATTATCAGGTCCCATGGATGCTGTATTCTTGGCTTTGGACAATGCAGCTTTTACCTGTGATGCAGATATGGTAAGTACCAGGCTGTCATCTGGTATTGTGATAGGGCCCTTGGGGGGTAAAGTTGGCACTGAATCTGTCAGCCAGTATGCTGGCTATATCTGTTGGCTCAGTATAGGAGGTGCCATTGTGCAATAACTCAGAGCAAATCTGGGTATTGCCTTTGAGCTTTTTGATATAGCTATAGAGGCTTCGTGGATGTTTTTGCTGGGAGCTGCAATTCTGCCTTCATAGCTGGCTTTAGAGGATTTGATAAGGGATCTCAGCTTTTTGTTGAGACTGATAAGGGAGGTTTTCCAGTCTTGTGACTTCATTTTTTTTCTTCAACAGTTTCTTCATTCTGTTGTAGAGTTTATTGATGGCAGGGGACCACCAGATTGGCTTCCTTAGTTTGGGGGAGAGCATCTTATTTCTATATGGTATGGCAAGGTCCATGCATTTGTGTACATGCTCGTACATTGCATTGCTGTATGATTCGACAGTCATGCAGCTATTTTCCATTGGCATGGGTGCCGAGAAGTTAGCCACCTCTGTTTTTAGAAGCCCATAGTCAGCTTTAGAGAAGTTTTTCAGGGTGGTTACCTTAGCGGGGGGTGTAGGTGAGATGGAGATTTCTTCTCTATGCAACAGACGTAAGAGGAAACGCAGTGCAGTACACTGATCATAAGTTTAGAAACTTTAATTGCTAATACAACTTACACACATATAATGATAATGATAATAAAAATAGAAACGTTTCATCTAATTACAATGAGTGAAGCGCTTTCACCTTTCTAACGTGGGCTTCTTCAGAACCAACTGCTATAGTATCTCAGCATTTAAATAATGTTTATGGCACCAAATTCCTTTGGTGCATTTAAAGCTGTATCCACACTTTACCTAACTATAAATAATAAACATATTGTTATATAAATATATACAATTCAAATGTATGATAATAATTAATAATAATAACAACTATTTGATAATAAAGTTATTGTGTTGGGACTAAACCTAATAAAAACCATTATTAAACTAATAATGTTCATAAAATGTAAAATCATATTGACAATACACTAATATAAATATATTATCAAGCTCACAAACTAAATTATGTTACTTGCTTCCATCTATCTTATATTTGATGAGTGGTTTAAATAATTAATGGACAAAAATACCTATTATATTTATAATATTATAATATGCCTAAAAATATAATTAATAACAATAAATATAACTAATATATATATTGTATACTATATAATGACGTATAATAAATATAATAAATTTAACTTTACTAAAAACATATTTAAAATATTCATTAAAATATTCATTAAAATATTTATTAAAATAACAATGGTTTTAGTGCAATACTATCATTCAGACCTGGGTCTGTGTCCGCATCTGTATATAATTGCCACCATATTTCTTTGTAACTTAAATTATCTTTTCTGTTGCCTCCTCTTATATTAAATTTTACATGTTCCAATATCCCAAATCTGAAACTATGTTCATCACCATATTTCTCCACATGCCTATACAAGGCGTTATTGGCGTTGTTTCTCCTTATACTGTATGTATGATCATAAATTCTCTTTTTAAATGCTCTCTCCATTTTTCCAATATAATATGCTGTGCATTTTGAGCACTTCGCCAAGTATATCACATAAGGAGTATTACAATTACCTTTAACAAACTTAATAAAAGTCCTATTTATATTATCTAAAATTAACTCAGTTTCCTCTATAATTAATCTACACTGGTTACAATTTCCACATCTTATAGTGGCCCTTAGTCTGTCTTTATCGATTGTTCCTTGATTTGTCTTATTCCCTGTTTCTAATATTTTTTTTTAAATTATACGCCATTTTGTATACTACTGTTGGTCTCTCTCCCAATACTTCTACCAAGTTATTATCAGTTTTAAACAGCTGCCAATAATTTTCAATTATTGTACTTTTACTATTTACATGAGGTGTATAGGGAAGTATACAAGCCCTTTGATATTTGTCTATATTTTTATTCTTATCTCCACCTAAATTGATTCTACCTTTCTTTAAATTTAAACTACCCAGTAGCGGAATATATTTTGTACCCCATTGCGTGATAACATATTGTTTTACATCCCCCATCATTCTAACATCATATTTTCTTTCTTTAAATAATTCTGTAACAAATTCCAACTCTGCTAACATCTCCTCATATATTGACGTCATCCTTGCTACTCTAATACATTGACCTTTATATATGTTGCATAATAATTTCTTCGGATGATTACTAGTGTATTGCAAATAATCATTAGAAAAAGTATTCTTTCTATATATTTTAGATTTGAATCCCTTTTCATCATGGGAAACTAAAGTATCTATATATGCAATACCATTCGTACTTGTTGTGTAAGTGAATTTCAAAAAGTCACTACTGTTATTAATGAAGGTTATAAAATCATTAAACTCTTCTGTATTTCCTTTCCATAAGATGTAAATATCATCCAAAAATCTTGTATAGTGTATGACTTTTTGAAAAAGATTATTTTTAAATAACACTTCATCCTCCCAGTTCAACATAACTAAGTTAGCAAATATTGGTGCACTAGCAGAGCCCATTGCCACTCCTTTACTTTGCCTAAAATATTCCCCTTCAAATAAAACATAATTATGTTCTAAAATTAGTGACATACATTCCATAATAAGACATATTTTGACCCATTCTAAATTTATGTATCTCCTTATACTATTACAAAACATATCTAATCCCTGATTTTTAGGGATACATGAAAACAAATCAATGACATCTATAGTCACATATAATATGTTGCTAGTATCTATCTGTATGGGGAAATTCGCAAGGAAATCCCAAGAATCTTTTAAAAGATGGAGAATGTGGTTATATATTTCCTTTAGCCAGGTGTCAATGGCTACTCCTAGAGGAAATGTTTTTGCTTTACTTCCAGAAACAATAGGTCGAAATGGGGGGGGGGGGTCTTCTATATTTTTATGTATCTTAGGGATTCCAACCAATATAGCTAACATTGGATAGTGTACCTTCAGAAAATTATATATCTCATTGTTGATATGATTGTCTATCCAAAATTCTTCTAGGTAGGAATCTATTCTTTGATATGCTATATTTATTTAATTCAAGGAAACCGATTGACAATTGCAAGTCTCTGTAAGAAGTGTAAATAATTTGTGATTATATTCCATTTTATCATAAATCACTACACCCCCCCCCCTTGTCTGGTTTCATAATACGTATATTATAATCTCTTCTTAAATTGTAAAGTTCATTCCTTTCATCCTTAGTCAAATTATCCTTAAATGTTCTCTTTTGAATTATATTTTTGTACTTATAAATGTCCCTGTTTACCTGTTTTTCATATATATCAACTACTGGGTTCATATATGGTACAAATGTGCTTTTTTTCTTTAATTTTTTATCTTCTATATCCTTATCCTTAAAACTATCACCTTCTTTATCCTGAAACATGATAGCTGAATTTAACTTACGTGTGAATAGTTTCACTTCCCTTAAATGATCAACCAAATCAAATCTCGGAGTAGGGATACATTTCATTCCCTTAGATAATAATTCAAAGTGAATACTCTCCACTTTGCAGTTAGAATAATTATAAATGTGAAAATTGTTATAACTATTAACTACTCCTTCAATATGAATAGTTTTATTCCCTATTTCTCTGACATCTTTTATCTTATAATTATTATCTATATTGTCCAGTGTGTGTCCTGATAATCTCTTGGTTAACTGTATTCCCTGTAAAACTTCTTCACCCTGTTTCTTGTCTTCTTTTTCCAATATTGGGGATTCCAATTTCTCTGAAAATGTTGTTAATTTCTCCTGTTATTTGAATACCCTACTCGATTATCCTCATAACATTTATCTTCCCCTCTATATGTATTCTGTCCTTCATATTTACTGTAATAACCATTCTTTTGTCCATACGTTTTATTCCTCAATTCTACTTTCCATATATATGCTTTATTTTCCCGATATTGCAAAATATCTCTATTCAGTTTTTTACATTTCCTATCATAAATAGTCTGAGATTTCTTTTCTGCTATCAAAAACTGCTTATTGTATAAATTACTCCACTCATCAAATAATAAATCATTTTCTATTTCTACATTTAATTCCTCTGCATCAATAATATATTTTGATCATTTTTCATCTTTGTATTTAATTAATAAATCCATATATTTAAAACCACATTCGTTAAAAAAAATCGTTAAAGTCATTCTCACATTCATTAGTAAAATCAATACCTAATGGAAGTTTAAAAAAATGTACTCCAACTGGTACAATTTTCAAAGCTAAACATTTATGCAAATAAGCATTTTCAATTTTAATATTATTTATCATGTTCAAAACATTTCCTAATTTGTAAATTTTATCTCTTAGTGTATCATTCACTGTTTCTTTGTTCGTTAACCTCTGCTTCCCTTTTTCAAAATTATCAAAGTTGCAGTCATTAGAAAAAAATCTCTTTAAATGCACTTTCTTATTGTTATTACCCACTACTTCTACTTTATTAGTAGTTGGTTTGTCCACAGTACCTTTTTCCATAACTGATGTCCCAACAGTGTGTGCATATGTTTTGATAGGTTTGGTACGTTTAGGTCTCGTACCAGTACAAAGTATTTCTTCCTTATCTTTGTAGTCATACATTGAAAAATCAAAAGTAAAACCCGTGGAATTCAAGTTATAACTCTCTCTTAATAAGTTAGGAAACTGTGTAACTGGTAGATCAATTTCAGTACAGTCCTTCTTTTGTGACTTATGAAACAATTCCAACCCTCGATCATTCACATCTCCGATGTCACAGTCTGTCTCGTTGGTATGTTTTTGAATGGTATTTTGATAACCGAATGGCCCGGTTCTGCAGAGTGCTCACACGAACTGTCCTTCTTATCCGGACTTTCAACTGTTGCCTTGTTATCCTTCGGTAACTCTTTGGTATGAAATGTCCTTCCAAATTCACCAATCTCCGTGTTGCTCTGCTCTCTGGTACCTCCGTTAACTTCCAAATATTCCGATGTATTGGGTTGTATGTTAACGTTAGCATGTCCTGCCACTATAGTCCCGTGTTCAACTTTATGCAATAGAACACCCAACGCTTGTGTGAGTTGTAAAACTTCCCCTATCAAAACCGCCAAATCATTCTTAATAATCTCCAGGTCTGTTTTTTCCGGGGAATTTAATATTTGTGTCAGCGAATGCTCTGCTGTATCCTCCATATCAACTACCGAACCAAGTACAACGTTGCTGAAAACATACCACTACTATAAGATAGATGAAAGCAAGTAACATAATTTAGTTTGTGAGCTTGATAATATATTTATATTAGTGTATTGTCAATATGATTTTACATTTTATGAACATTATTAGTTTAATAATGGTTTTTATTAGGTTTAGTCCCAACACAATAACTTTATTATCAAATAGTTGTTATTATTATTAATTATTATCATACATTTGAATTGTATATATTTATATAACAGTATGTTTATTATTTATAGTTAGGTAAAGTGTGGATATAGCTTTAAATGCACCAAAGGAATTTGGCGCCATAAACGTTATTTAAATGCTGAGATACTATAGCAGTTGGTTCTGAAGAAGCCCACGTTAGATAGGTGAAAGCGCTTCACTCATTGTAATTAGATGAAAGGTTTCTATTTTTATTATCATTATCATTATATGTGTGTAAGTTGTATTAGCAATTAAAGTTTCTAAACTTATGATCAGTGTACTGCACTGCGTTTCCTCTTACTTCTGTTGCATAGAGAAGATAGCGCAGTAGCAATGGTATGTTTTCAGCAATGTTGTACTTGAGATGGAGATTTCCATGGTGATCTGTTTGTGATCAGATTTAACCAGGGAGGAACTGACTATAGGTGTGGAGCAACCGTCTCCCATGTTCGTGATAACCATTTTGAGAATGCTGCTTCCTCTAGTCAAAATGAGCTGATCCAGGCATTGGAATTGATAAATTCCAGAAAGCATGGGTCTGTACATTGGTACTTTAATAGTTTTCCCAGTTGATGGAAGGATAGTTGAAGTCACCCAGTATGAGAGGATTAGGTTGGACCTTGATAGATTCCAGGGTGCTTAGGAAGTTGGCATGTGAGTCTAGGGACATGTTTGGGGTTCTGTAGCAGGCTATGACTTGTATCATCATCTTACCCATTGTTAGTTGTACCTGAAGTATCTCGGATGCATTATGCTGGGCTACCAGTCTAGAGGTGTGCATATCCTTTAAGAATATGGAGACACCACTGCCTTTGGAACTTCTGGCCACATTCTGGGGCCAAAAGGTATAGAATGAGTTGTAGCCTGGGAGCACAGGGGTCCTTTCTGCCTCTTTAAACCAGGTCTCCGTTACAGCACAGATGTCAACATTCTCCATTTTGAGGAGAGCTTTGAGCGAGTGCATCTTGAGAATTAGACTTCTAGCATTAAGCAGCATGACCCTCAGATTGCGTTTGTTTGTATCTGTTATGGTGGAATTTTGGTCTTTGGAACACTGCCTGAAAAGGCACTATAAGGGTGGCAAGAGTCTTAGCCAGTACCCGGAATCCCAGGGGTGACAGATGCAGGCCATCTCTGGAAAAGCATCAAGGTCTGTTGATCATGTTGTCCCAGGCAGACAGATACTGGATCCCTTTAAAATGACACCAGAAACTTAGCCAATTGTTGAAGTCAGTCATTTTCTGGTTGTACTGTGGTATCATTCTGGGTGATGGTAGAATACTGCTCAGGGCTAGGGTCATACCTGCCTGGGCCACATAATCTGAGAGTTCCATCACATCTCTCTTCATGTAGTCCAGGGAGGTACATCTCAGGTCATTCACACCCACATGGACAATGACTGAGTCATATTTGTACTTGTTGTGGAGTGACCTGAGTACATGTGTCATGTGGCAGATCCTGGCATCTGATAGGCAACTGACTGTCACCTTCTCCTTATTCAACCTAGTGAGTGGGACATCAGTGTGTCTCACAATTGAGTCTCCTATGATTAGTACATTGGGCAAAGTGTTATGCCTTAAGGGCTTGGGTTGTGGGGCACACTGTTGTGGTGAGCTATGTCTTCTGTGGTCGGTGCTGTGTTGTGGTGGTTGAGTGCATTGCTTTCTCTGGGACCTCTGTTGTTTGGGTAAATTGTTATTGAGAGCATCCACAAAGGTGGGTGGATGGTTTGTGTTTCTATGTGTGGGTTGTGATGGTTGGTGTTTTGGAGTGCTGTGTGTTCTATGTAGTGAGTTGCAGGTGTTGACCTTCTCCTCTTGACCAGCTAGTCCGGTCTTGGTTGGAGCATGCACTGCTTCCATTTTGGTGATATAAGTGCGTCTCTCACAGGTATGAGTGTTGGCAGGTAAGAGGAGAGGGTTGTCTGTGTACATTAGACAGTTGCCACACTGTCTCAGAATTCCTAAGTGCACCAGGTTAGCAGCAGAAAGCACAGGAAATTGCCCTACAATCATAGCAGGAGGGGTGGTCATAAATAATAAGTACTGGTGCCTGGTGCTGCTTCCTTACTATTACAGGTATCATGAAGATTTGGATTTTATTTAAAGCTTTAATTTCAAAATTTTACAGAAAAAAACACTGACAGCCATTTTCTAAACAAACACTCATACTGAAAATAGACTAAGAACAAGAAATAATAAACGTCTCTTCCCTTGAAGCTCACATTTAATGAAAATGCATCTGACATTCCATTTGAATACAAGAGATGCCCTGGGATTCATACTCAAATAGCATATAATAAAGTAGTATGTAGTGTCTACGTTAAGTGTTTAAAATTCAAAAGAAAATATGTAAAGTATTTGATAACAGCTTTGGCAGCCAACTGAACACAAGTGGCCCTTTCCAAGAGCAGCCTAGGAGTACTGTATGGTGAAATAACTTGGCAGAGTCACAGAAAAGACAGTTGAAGGCTGAGGGGATCACATTATGTACTACAGGAGGCCTCTCTTTAACAACTCGTAGCCTTACTCATCTGCATTGCATTTCACATGTGCCTGAAAAAAAAACAAGCTAAATTAAAAATGATTCTTAGTTAAAATATAAACATTAGACTCATAGTCTTCATGCCATCCAGTTTATTGACAGCTAAATAATAAACACCATGTCATCATTAAGGAAACCAAGGAACACGTCCAAAGAACATGGCTCCTACGATGACGCTCTGGTTTGCTACAATTACTTTCCTTCCTTTACGCCACAACTACTCTGGTTCATAGATACGTACTCAGCTTGCAGTCCAAGAGACAGTTGATGATCCTAGCCATTGCCCCAAGGCACTGTCTTGTTAAGTGACTTCCTCACTTAAATATGAGACAAAATCAGAGATGTTCTACAAAACTAAATACAGGTAAAAACAGACTACTCTAAATCAGCTAAAATGTGAACAGAAGAATGGGTTTTGAATCGACTTACATTTTCTGAACCACAAAGATTGTGAAGTTAATAGGAATGTGGCAGTTGGATTAAGGCTCTTGTGTCTTGTTCCTAAGGTACAGGTTTTGTGTCTATGTAGGGTATTTTACACACACACAAACACACACACACACACACACACACACACACATACACACACGCTCACACACAAACGCACACACACGCATACACGCACACACCCACATACATACACACACATGCGTGCACAGACATGTGCATGTGCATGCACGCACAAACGCACACGCACACACGCGTACGCACACACACACACACACACACACACACACACACACACACACACACACACACACACATATCTAAGAGCTTGGCTGATCCCTTTGTTCAGTGCAGAAAAGGACTGCTATCAGGTAGACATGGCTTTAGATGGCAAAACATATCATGTGGTTGCTGCAAAAAGGTTGCTTGACTAATCCCCCTGTTTGATGCAAAAAAGACCCTCTGTCAGTTAATACGCATACATCTAGATTGTGTATCTTCCTGTTTGGTTGCTGCAAAAAAATGGCTTGGCTAGTTCTGTCATTCACTGAATTTTTATATACAGTGTTTCTTTTATTTTATATAGTAGGTGATTTAATTACAAAGTATCATTGAGTGCATACTCTGCTGGTTGGTTTACCATTGTCACATGGTTCTTAAATATGCTATTTAAATGCAGATGTTTGAATTCAATGTTATCTGAAGAAGTTATTGTATTTACTATAACGAAAAGTGCTTCAGTTAAATTGTTTGAATCACTACCGGACTTTCCTTCTTGCATGTGTTTGGACTGGTGTCTGCTCTGCTATAGAATTTCGTTTTTTTGTCAGTTTACATTTTGCTTAGTTCGCTTGTGTTGTTCATTTCATGTTATGGCATCCTGGGGACCTACCAGCCCACATAGTCTGCATTTGTTCAGTCAGTCTCAAGCTGAACTGGTGAGTTTAACGGCTCTCACCAATGTACTTACACAATGAGTGGCTTCAGTAACAACTCGGCTCGAATTTTTAGATGTTCCACACTTTTGTGGAGGTTCCAGTCAAGGAGGGAATGTTGTATCAGTGCTTATTTCTCTTGTGACTTCATCGGAAACTTCAAATCAACCAGCTTCAAGCATTTGTGCAGGTAACAACAGCCTTAACATCAATACTAATAATTCTATTCCGTTGGGTCAACAACCGCACTGCAGCTTTACTAGAGCAGAAGATGTGAGCCTGCGAGGGCAGGCAAATGACAGACAGAGTACTATGGGGCTTATAGGTGCTCAGGTTTTATTTGAGTAAATTAGCGTCAACATGAAGCTTCAAACCAGTTCCACTTCAACTCAGCGGCAGCCGGCCGATAACACTTTAAACGCACAAGTCAGTGCTACTCTACTAGCAGACAAGCTTAAATTGTTTGATCATAAACTTTTGAAATTAAAAAAGCTACAGTTGGAAGTAGCGTATTTTGCTGAGTGCTTACAGCAACGTTTAGTCCCTAAAGGGCTACGTTCATTTTATTATCCTACAGGCCTTATCCCTGACTCTGACTTTCATTTTGAGCTTATTAAGTTTTTCGACAAACAAGGCTTTAATTACAGTACTGTTTCAATTGACTATTTGGACATCAAGTTAACAAAGGATGTAGTCAACTCTAGGTTGGTCTCTAATATTTTTAGAAAAAAGACCTACTGTAACTCGTTCTTGGACTTCTCTAGCACTCATCCGTTTTCACAGAAGCACTCTGTTGTTAAGGGACAACTAATAAGGGCAGCGAGAATGGTATCCCTTGAGCATGACTTCATTACTGAATGTACATTTCTCAGGAATATGTTTCTGAAACAAGGTTACCCGATTAACTTAATCAATGATTTAGTGGAGGAAGTTCAACACAAAAGAAAAAATAGAGTGATTTCCCCTATTTTGCATAAAGAGGGTGGTGTTTTGAATGTTCAGGATGTATCTTTTAATACAATGAATACACTGCTTGTACAAAATATAACATCGTCCCAAGCGAGCACTTCACTTAATTACAGGTCTAGTTTTATTACTACCTTTAACTTGGATAGTTCAGCAGTTTCCCATATTTTTATTTAAAAATTGGGAATTAATAGTTAATGACAAATTTTTGTTAGGAAAGTTAGGCTGTTCACCTAAAATAGTATTCAGAAGAGGATGTAACCTCAAGGACTTGTTAAGTAGTAAACACATTCGAGGTCCAAATAAGAAAGCTGGTATGTTACCTTGTCATATGTGTAGATTTTGTGGCCTGATTGATTCAGGAAAGACATTTATTATTAATGATAAGAAATATCAACTCAACTTCAAGTTGACATGCAATTCTAGGTTTGTAGTGTATATAGCTAAGTGTTGATTCTGCACAGCATTCTACATAGGGAAAACCGAACGTAGACTGCGTGACAGAATATACGAGTATGTGTATGCCATTGACAGGAATAAAACAGATAATGCCCTGACAAGACACTCTCAGATGACTGGAGGGCACACATTTACTTTTAAAGCAATTGACCAAATACAAATGAATGTAAGTGGTGGCCCTATAACATTGCTTTTGGAAGAACTGGAGTTATTTTGGCAGTTAACTTTAAATGCATTTTATAATCCAGGACTAAATGAAGCATGCAACATCTTGTGCTTGTTGAAACTTAAAAGTTTAAACAGGTAAAATATCATATGAATATATGCCTTTTAAACCTATTGGTATATGTCAGTCTATTTTTATTTACATAACTGGAGTTTAAACAGCATTAGCAATTGTGTTAGTATATTATAAGTTGTTTTATATGTTTTTTTACTTTGAAGTATATGACAGGATAATTTTATATACAGTGTTTCTTTTATTTTATATAGTAGGTGATTTAATTACAAAGTATCATTGAGTGCATACTCTGCTGGTTGGTTTACCATTGTCACATGGTTCTTAAATATGCTATTTAAATGCAGATGTTTGAATTCAATATTATCTGAAGAAGTTATTGTATTTACTATAACGAAAAGTGCTTCAGATAATTTGTTTGAATCACTACTGAATTTTCCTTCTTGCTTGTGTTTGGACTGGCATCTGCTGAGATACAGAATTTCATTTTTTCGTCAGTTAATGCAAAAAATAGCTTGGCTAATTATTCTCATTTGTAGGCAAAAAAACAATCACTTGTTCTGTCTCATTGTGCTGTAGAAAAGGAACCTCCACTTCCATTTCAATAGTGCACTTAAATCACACACCAATTCTCTTATCACTGTGCATGTCAGTTCCAGCGTCTTTCATTGGCTGATGCTTTGAGCCAATGAGACTGGAGCTGGAAGAGAGTGCAGAGCAGGAAATGAATGGCAACCTACAATGATAGGAAACATTGGGGCAGTATTGCATTTTTTATAATAATGTTAAACTATTTTTTAATTTATTGAAAGTCCTGGCCCCTCACCGAGCACTAGGCCCTAGGTGAGTGGCTGGCTCACCTTAATCTGGCTTTGACCCAGATGTATACATATGTGTTTATGTATATGTGCATTTATATATGTATATGAGTTTAGTAACTTAAATCGAATGGCCGAAATATCCTCTCGCATTGACTATCTGGGGGCTGCTCCCTACAAAACCCGTTACTTATTTATTCCATCTCTGATATCACGTATTCCTCAGGGAAAGGTCATAAGGTTGTATTCCCCAGTCAGGTGTGTTTACCAAAGCATGCGCATGCATATATATATATATACATACAGATATGGGCATGAGATAAATATTAAATTCCTTGTTGGCCCTTGTCCATTAAGAAAAGCTTTTAATAATTTCAAACCTAATTAGCATCTGTAGCTCTTATCAAGTGAGAAATATTGCTGAAAACTTACTTTTGTTACAATTTTATGCCTGCATCTTAAGAGTATTTGAGTTATGCCACAAAAACTGAAGGAAAACTAAGCGAAGAAAATAAATATATTACACTTAAAAACTTCTAAGGCATACGGACAAAAAACACAACACATGAACTGCTGGTTTTCAGCACTTTCATTCCTTAAATATCCTGGAACTTCATCAGAAAACAAGAAATGTACAACAGTGCAGGGTTAAATAATGAACAAAGGGTAATAAAAATGTAATAAATAGAAACATAACATCCAACTTAGGTTACAGTAACCAATCCTAAATCAAGAGATAGTATGATTAATGCATATTCAATAATCCCATTGCATAAAAGCAACCCACTGGTTTCAAGGTGAGGCTGTACAAACTACAAGTTAGTTAAACAAAGAATATGTCTATAACCTGTATAAAATCCAACAATTCTACAGAAAAATAACAACATATAACGGAAACAGTCTTTAAGTTCAAATTGTCATTAAGTCCTGGTGCATAGTCCACTCCCATTTGCTGTTGCCATTTCAGTTCTTTCACTTCTAATAAGGTGCCATAGTCTCCGAAAAATAATTCAACCTGCTCCAAGATAATAAACCTGAATTTAGAAAAATTAGTGCAGGATAAGGCATGTCCTACTAAAGCATTTCTGCAGTCTTTAGCTCTAATAGCACCATAATGTTCTTTCACCCGGTCAGACAATTTGTGGCCAGTATTTCCAATATAAAAGTTATGCCTGTAGAGTGAGCCTGCTGGTTTTGTTCATTTGGTAAGATATACACCCCTAGAAATGCATGTACAAAAGTGAGCCCCTTGACCACCCAAGATAAATGCTATGCATTTACGTACATTAATGTTTAGTGTTGCAACAATGTGAAATAAGACTTGTTTAAATGACAGAGCTGTAGTTTAATTCCCTGCTGTTTTAACTTAATCCTTTTCAGAGTAGCTACATGTATGAAATATTCCTATGTTAGTGTGACTGTGTGCATGTGTGTGTGAGTGTGTGTGTGTGTGTGTGTGTGTGTGTGTGTGTGTGTGTGTGTGTGTGTGTGTGTGTGTGCATGCGGATCTATGTATGTGCTTTCCAACTTCACCAGCGAAAGAATTTAATATATTTTTTACTTGTCAGGACTTTTTTTTTTAATTTTTTTCCTCAGAAACACCTTTACAGGTGAAACGTGCACATACCTTCTGTCATGCCTTTGGGTAGAACTGATGTTTTTTTTACTTTTTGCCTTTTCCCTAGAGCTATTATAACCTGTTAAAGTAACCGCACTACATATTTTGTTTCTTTGAATTGTTGAACTTGATACATAGGACAGGTTTACTTGTCAGAAACATCAGATTCCATTTAAAATGAATCTGCTGAAATGAACTATATGAATTTTGACAACACATTACTTTGTGTGCAGCACATATTGATTATTAATTGTTTTAATATCTGTTGAGCAGTTGTGTGAGTCTAAGTTGTAATTTGAATTGCACTATCTTAAATCTACATTAATTTAGACAATATAATCTCTTTACTATACCATCATTCACTTAGGATTTCTATTACAATTAGTGATCTGTGCAATAATTTATTAATGAACATTAAGCAAATGAAAAAAAATAATCTTCAAATCAGAAGTCATATTCTAAAATAAAGGAATGAATATGTGCCTGCAGGTAAGAGAGGAGCGACCTGCCATGGAGATATTTAGGTATCTTGGTCACTTACAACTGTATGTTGTGGGAGCCAGTAGAGTGACCCATGCCAGGACTCCAGTTAAACTGGGCTGTGGTGGTGACAGAGAGCCATGGGGATAGGTTAAAGGACTGCAGTTGTACCAGGCCATGGGTGGTAATGGAGATATGGGATAGGTGCATGGACTGTAGTTGTACCAGGCCATGGGTGGTAATGGAGATATGGGAGAGGTGCAAGGACTGTAGTTCTACCAGGCCATGGGTGGTAATGGAGATATGGGATAGGTGCAAGGACTGTAGTTCTACCAGGCCATGGATGGTAATGGAGATATGGGAGAGGTGCAAGGACTGTAGTTGTACCAGGTCATGGGTGGTAATGGAGATATGGCATAGGTGCAAGGACTGTAGTTGTACCAGGCCATGGGTGGTAATGGAGACATGGGATTGGTGCAAGTACTGTAGTTGTACCAGGCCATGGGTGGTAATGGAGATATGGGAGAGGTGCAAGGACTGTAGTTGTACCAGGCCATGGGTGATAATGGAGATATGGGAGAGGTGCAAGGACTGTAGTTGTACCAGGCCATGGGTGATAATGGAGATATGGGAGAGGTGCAAGGACTGTAGTTCTACCAGGTCATGGGTGGTAATGGAGATATGGGAGAGGTGCAAGGACTGTAGTTGTACCAGGCCATGGTTGGTAATGGAGATATGGGAGAGGTGCAAGGACTGTAGTTGTACCAGGCCATGGTTGGTAATGGAGATATGGGATAGATGCATGGACTGTAGTTGTACCAGGCCATGGCTGGTAATGGAGATATGGGATAGGTGCAAGAACTGTAGTTGTACCAGGGCATGGGTGGTAATGGAGATATGGGAGAGGTGCAAGGACTGTAGTTGTACCAGGCCATGGTTGGTAATGGAGATATGGGATAGATGCATGGACTGTAGTTGTACCAGGCCATGGCTGGTAATGGAGATATGGGATAGGTGCAAGGACTGTAGTTGTACCAGGGCATGGGTGGTAATGCAGATATGGGAGAGGTGCAAGGACTGTAGTTGTACCAGGCCATGGTTGGTAATGGAGATATGGGATAGGTTCATGGACTGTAGTTGTACCAGGCCGTGGGTGGTAATGGAGATATGGGAGAGGTGCAAGGACTGTAGTTGTACCAGGCCATGGTTGGTAATGGAGATATGGGATAGGTTCATGGACTGTAGTTGTACCAGGTCATGGGTGGTAATGGAGATATGGGATAGGTGCATGGACTGTAGTTGTACCAGGCCATGGTTGGTAATGGAGATATGGGAGAGGTGCAAGGACTGTAGTTGTACCAGGCCATGGGTGGTAATGGAGATATGGGATAGGTGCAAGGACTGTAGTTGTACCAGGCCATGGATGGTAATGGAGTCATGGGAGAGGTGCAAGGACTGTAGTTGTACCAGGCCATGGTTGGTAATGGAGATATGGGAGAGGTGCAAGGACTGCAGTTCTACCAGGCCATGGGTGGTAATGGAGATATTAGATAGGTGCAAGGACTGTAGTTGTACCAGGCCATGGGTGGTAATGGAGATATGGGACAGGTGCAAGGACTGTAGTTGTACCAGGCCATGGGTGGTAATGGAGATATGGGATAGGTGCAAGGACTGTAGTTGTACCAGGCCATGGGTGGTAATGGAGATATGGGAGAGGTGCAAGGACTGTAGTTGTACCAGGCCATGGGTGGTAATGGAGATATGGGAGAGGTGCAAGGACTGTAGTTGTACCAGGCCGTGGGTGATAATGGAGATATTAGATAGGTGAAAGGACTGTAGTTGTACCAGGCCATGGTTGGTAAGGGAGATATGGGAGAGGTGCAAGGACTGTAGTTGTACCAGGCCATGGGTGATAATGCAGATATGGGATAGGTGCATGGACTGTAGTTGTACCAGGCCATGGGTGGTAATGGAGATATGGGATAGGTGCAAGGACTGTAGTTGTACCAGGACATGGGTGGTAATGGAGATATGGGATAGGTGAAAGGACTGTAGTTGTACCAGGCCATGGTTGGTAATGGAGATATGGGATAGGTGAAAGGACTGTAGTTGTACCAGGCCATGGGTGGTAATGGAGATATGGGAGAGGTGCAAGGACTGTAGTTGTACCAGGCCATGGTTGGTAATGGAGATATGGGATAGGTTCATGGACTGTAGTTGTACCAGGCCATGGGTGGTAATGGAGATATGGGAGAGGTGCAAGGACTGTAGTTGTACCAGACCATGGGTGGTAATGGAGATATGGGAGAGGTGCAAGGACTGTAGTTGTACCAGGCCATGGGTGGTAATGGAGATATGGGAGAGGTGCAAGGACTGTAGTTGTACCAGGCCATGTTTGGTAATGGAGATTTTAGATAGGTGCAAGGACTGTAGTTGTACCAGGCCATGGGTGGTAATGGAGATATGGGAGAGGTGCAAGGACTGTAGTTGTACCAGGCCATGCGTGATAATGGAGATATGGGATAGGTGCATGGACTGTAGTTGTACCAGGCCATGGTTGGTAATGCAGATATGGGATAGGTGCAAGGACTGTAGTTGTACCAGGCCATGGGTGGTAATGGAGATATGGAACAGATGCAAGGACTGTAGTTGTACCAGGCCATGGTTGGTAATGGAGATATGGGAGAGGTGCAAGGACTGTAGTTGTACCAGGCCATGGTTGGTAATGGAGATATGGGATAGGTTCATGGACTGTAGTTGTACCAGGCCATGGGTGGTAATGGAGATATGGGAGAGGTGCAAGGACTGTAGTTGTACCAGGCCATGGTTGGTAATGGAGATATGAGAGAGGTGCAAGGACTGTAGTTGTACCAGGCCATGGTTGGTAATGGAGATATGGGATAGGTGCATGGACTGTAGTTGTACCAGGCCATGGGTGGTAATGGAGATATGGGAGAGGTGCAAGGACTGTAGTTGTACCAGGTCATGGGTGGTAATGGAGATATGGGATAGGTGCATGGACTGTAGTTGTACCAGGCCATGGGTGGTAATGGAGATATGGGAGAGGTGCAAGGACTGTAGTTGTACCAGACCATGGGTGGTACTGGAGATATGGGAGAGGTGCAAGGACTGTAGTTGTACCAGGCCATGGGTGGTACTGGAGATATGGGAGAGGTGCAAGGACTGTAGTTGTACCAGACCATGGGTGGTAATGGAGATATGGGAGAGGTGCAAGGACTGTAGTTGTACCAGGCCATGGGTGGTAATGGAGATATGGGAGAGGTGCAAGGACTGTAGTTGTACCAGGCCATGGTTGGTAATGGAGATTTTAGATAGGTGCAAGGACTGTAGTTGTACCAGGCCATGGGTGGTAATGGAGATATGGGAGAGGTGCAAGGACTGTAGTTGTACCAGGCCATGCGTGATAATGGAGATATGGGAGAGGTACAAGGACTGTAGTTGTACCAGGCCATGGGTGGTAATGGAGATATGGGAGAGGTGCAAGGACTGTAGTTGTACCAGGCCATGGGTGGTAATGGAGATATGGGAGAGGTGCAAGGACTGTAGTTGTACCAGGCCATGCGTGATAATGGAGATATGGGATAGGTGCATGGACTGTAGTTGTACCAGGCCATGGTTGGTAATGCAGATATGGGATAGGTGCAAGGACTGTAGTTGTACCAGGCCATGGGTGGTAATGGAGATATGGGGTAGGTGCAAGGACTGTAGTTGTACCAGGCCATGGGTGGTAATGGAGATATGGGAGAGGTGCAAGGACTGTAGTTGTACCAGGCCATGGGTGGTAAAGGAGACATGGGATAGGTGCAAGGACTGTAGTTGTACCAGGCCATGGGTGGTAATGGAGATATGGAACAGATGCAAGGACTGTAGTTGTACCAGGCCATGGTTGGTAATGGAGATATGGGAGAGGTGCAAGGACTGTAGTTGTACCAGGCCATGGGTGGTAATGGAGATATGGGAGAGGTGCAAGGACTGTAGTTCTACTAGACCATGGATGGTAATGGAGTCATCAGAGGTGGTAATGGAGTCATGGGAGAGGTGGCAGGTCTGCAGTTGTTGCACCAGGCAAGTGACAGAGACATGGGAGAGGTTCCAGGTATGATGCTGTTATACCTGGATGGGTATAAATGCCATGACTGTAGCTATACAAGGTAGTGGAGGTAACAGAGTCAGTGGACAGCAATGCCAGAACTACGGTTGTTGTACTTGGCTGTGGCGATAACAACATAATGGGACAGAGTTGCCAGGCCTTAAGTTGTATCAGGCTCTAATGCTGACAAGGTCATGGGACAGAGGTGTTAGGTCTGCAGTTGTTACACCAAACTCTGGTGGTAACAGAATCATTGGGCAGAAGATATTTTACATTACAGAAACCATCACACCTCTTAGTCTTGGGACTGCTGGAAACTTGGAAGCTTGAAAACAAGGCATTTGGAGTACATTGTCTATTCCAGGGAAGTACATTTCATGTACTTTTTTGGATTTACATTCACATTTAAAATATTACCCTTATCTTACAATTTAAATCAGTTTTGTATGTTTCCTGTTATGTTTGTCATGTATTTGAACTCAAAGCTATACATTGGGTGCATTTTTATAGTTTCAGTGCTTTAAACAGTATAGACTTTTCAAGTGGTTTTTGTGCTTTGCCTAAGCATTTACATAATTTCTGAGTGGGTCCTCGTTTTATTATTTCTTTATTAGCTCTCTTATGAATTTTCCCAACGTACCCATCCAATTTTTGTTATATTTTTAAAATAGGATACTTGAAGGCTTTTGAGATGTCCACCCTTCCTGTATATCATGCCCTATAATCTCCTCCCATTTTTATCTCCTCTGCTCATCTTACTGGTAACTGACAGAAGAAACTGGGAAGGCCACCCCTTCAAGACTGTTAGTGGACTTTGAAATAGCCTTAAAGTGTGTTACTATGTGTGTGTGCTCCTCCTTGTTGGCGTGCAGCCTTTGAATTGCCTTGTAATTACTGGAATCTAGTTGTTAGATTTGTTTCTGGTACCTATTCAGTTTTGGGTAGCTAACATGTGCTTTTACATTAACAAAACTTGGACTGCCATTCTTGTGGCAGGAGAAAAGTAGCCTGATCTGTCTGAGGTGGGAAATACACAGGAAGACTTAAAATGACAACTACTTGTTGTGTCTATTTGTTAGTGTTTCACTTTTGGCTGACCAACGTGTGTTTTGCATTAGGAAGACTGGGACTGCAATTCTAGTGGCAGTTGAAAGGTACTCTGGTCTGTCCGAGTTGGGAAACAAAAAACAGACCAATTGGATGGAAAACGCTCGATTTATTAACAAACAAACAAAGCTTTCGGGAATGTCCCTTCTTCAGTGTTAATTTCAATTAGTCAAAACATCTTAAAATTTATAGTAATTTCAAAAAACCCCACCTGACACAGCCATCCAATCTATAACTTAACATCATTAACATTTCATTAAATATGCAAATAATTCTAAAAAAACACTAGAAGAAATATCTTCCTTTCTTATAAATTAAATACTAACATGTATATATAAACATATGCAAAGAAATATATAAAACAAATATATTTAAAAACATTTACCATACTCAAAAAATATATACTGATCATCTTCCTATATTGTTTTTGTCTAAAATCTAGTATTGGTTTTAATGTTTTAATGTTATTCTGTTATTTAGACCTGGTGCTCTATCTGCTGCTAGTCTTATTATCCATTTATCTTCAGACATTTCTAACTTATTATTTTGATCACCTAGACGAAGATTCTTATACACAACTTCTAACACTTTAAATTTAAATTTGTGTGAGTTATCTTTATCTAACCTATGCTGGGCTAATGCATTGGATGGAACATTCCTTTTCATATCTGACCTATGTTCTATAATACGGTCTTTTAAACATCTCGAACATTTTCCAACGTAGAAGCTTGAACATTGTATGCATGCAGCTAAATATACGACCATTGTTGTTCTAACTGAACTGAACTTTATACTTGGTATTTGCTTCTAGAAGTTCAATAGGTTCGCTCTATTTTACCGTCTAACTACAATGACACAGCCGCTGCAGACTACCCATAAAATGAGAATTAGAACAGAAGAAAACTGCAAAAAGACAATACGTGAATTATTGATATTGAATGGAAATCCTCTGGTCACACAGTTTTTAGGCATGGAAGAGGTAAATGTAATTACTGCTTCTGAGGTTGATAACAATTTAAATAACTTGTTAATGCAACTTGAAAGGAATGTGCAAACTTATAAGAGATTACAATGGCAGCGTATGAGTTTCCTTGCCTATATAGAATTCAGTATCATTCCACGAGGGCTTCGTATTCTTAAGTTGCCATTTTATGAAAATACTTATCCTGAACTTTTAAAGTCCTGGCAACAATTAAACTTAAAATTGAGCAGGGACTATATGATTTTAATGAATGAGCACTTTCTACCTATAGAAAATGATTGCATGAAGAAATAATAAGAATGGAAAATGAGCTAATCAATTCTAATAATTTTGTGAATGTTTCAGTCCCTTATCAAGCTGATGCTGAATAGAATGGATTTATTAGATAAGAAATTACAAGCTACTAAACAACATAAATTACAGAGAGATATAAATGATTTTAAAATGGGCCATATCTTCTCTTGGCCGAGATCTCAACTAAACAGTAAAAAATCTCAGATGAAAGAACTGACAAATAAAATGGATGAACTCGATACATTTACAGAAGCAGAGATATTGCCAAGAAATCAAGAAGAATGTAATTCCGTTCTACAACAATCCAACCAGGAAGAAGGGTCTGCTATAGCAGTTACTGCGCATGACGAGGTTGGACAGCAGGAACGAGCAATGATGAGTGTTGCACCTACATCAGTTCTACAAGTAGAAAAGAGTAAAGCAACTTCAACACCAAAAATAAAGCAAGCAAATGTTTTTTTTAAAACTATCACAGCCAGTATTAGCGAAATTGCCGAAGATAGAGCCGAACAAACGCCCACAGTCGAGAGGGAGTTCTCAACAAAGGAATGGTTCTTATATGGGGTAAAGGAAGAATGACAGCCCGCTTCCAAACAGCAAACAAGGTTGGAGATAAATGGTAAGCCAAATGACTCATTTGAATTTATCGAACCTTACTTTGACTACTGCAGTGCAGAGTCTGTTAAACAAAGGCTTACAGTTTATCCCAAGCTGTTCGGATTCAATAGTGAAAGCGATGACTGATTTAAAAACTTTCATTTGAAATGTTTGTTTAAAATTATTATTCAAGGATTCATGTAATGATGTAAGACATAGATTTAAGAAAAAAAGTACATTTATTCCCAATAATTATCCTATTTTAGAAGCTTTTTTAACAGTATGTGAAGATGATTTAAGATGTTTATATCAGGATGTTGGTATTGGAAAACTTAAAGTGAAAAAATCTAATATGTCATATGACGAGCATTTAGCTTGTAAGCAATTATGTAGTAATGATGAGATTATCATTAAGCAAGCCAATAACGGAGGGGCAGCAGTAATATTTAACAAAGGTGAATATAATAAATTGATGAATGAGTTTTTGAAAGATGAACATACTTTTAAAGAAATAACTTTTGAAGAAGTGAGGAAAATAATTTATGATGTAAATATGTATGTATGTATATGAGATGCAGATACAAGAAGATATTACATTAGATTTATTTAACTTTTTTACGGTGCCAACTCCAGTGATCCCAGTAATATACGGGATACCAAAGCTGCATAAGTCACTGACCACCCTGCCGATGAGACCTATTGTCTCAGGAAGAGGGTGGTCAACATAACCTATATCCATTTATGTTCAAGAACAGTTAAATAAACATTTGCCATCTTGTCCTAGTTATATTAGAGACACCAATGACTTATTGAAGAAATTATATACATGGCATGAAAGTAATACATGTAGTGAGTATATAATGGTCACTTTAGATATAAGTTCTTTATTTACAGTAATACCAAATGATTATGGAATTAATGCAATACATGAATTTCTATGTGAAGAAGTGAAAATGAAAGGTAAAGAAATAGAAACACTTTGTAGCATGATAGAAATAGTTTTGGAGAAAAATATTTTTTTATTTAATAAAAAGCCATATTTACAGTTATCAGGTGTAGCCATGGGTACAGCTGTGGCTAATACCTATGCAAATAAAGTATTACTTCAATGGGAAATGAAATATATATATATGGTACTGGAAACAATTTTAAAAGAGATATTCTTTTTTATCAACGTTTTGTTGATGATTGTTTCTTATTATGGAAGGGAAATGAACAAGAACTAAATGTTTTCATCCAATATTTAAACAATACTGCAAGTTTTCTTAAATTTACTAGTAACTATTCTTTAGATAAAATATCTTTTCTCGATGCAGAGATTTATAAAGGTATTAATCTTAAATTAGAGACCTGTGCATATAGAAAGAATGTACAAGCGAACAAATGTAGGCATGCTAAAAGTATGCACGCAGTACATGTATTTAAAGGTATAGTTAAAAGCCAATTATTAAGAATTAGTAGGCCGAATATAAATTCAAGGAAGTCTAAAGAACAGATGGAAATTTTGACTGAAGAATTTCAAAATAGAGGGTGTGATAAGAAGAGTATTAGTGAAATGAGTAAAGAAATAACGGCACTAAGGACAAAACACGCATCTGCTTATTGTAGTAATTATACTGATACACATATAAAGATAAGAATATAGGCCCTATAGGAAGATATACTACCACCTACAATAGTCTGACTAGATATGTAGAAGCAATTATAAAAAGGAATTGGTGTATTCCAATGGTTCAACCAGAACTGAAAATGATGTTAGGGAATAGTAATATAAAGTATGAAATAATCTGTGCAGCAAATTGTAGAACAACAATGGTCATATATTTAGCTGCATGCTACAATGTTCAAGCTTCTACGTTGGAAAATGTTCGAGATGTTTAAAAGACCGTATTATAGAACATAGGTCAGATATGAAAAGGAATGTTCCATCCAATGCATTAGCCCAGCATAGGTTAGATAAAGATAACTCACACAAATTTAAATTTAAAGTGTTAGAAGTTGTGTAGAAGAATCTTCGTCTAGGTGATCAAAATAATAAGTTAGAAATGTCTGAAGATAAATGGATAATAACACTAGCAGCAGATAGAGCACCAGGTCTAAATAACAGAATAACATTAAAACCAATACTAGATTTTAGACAGAAACAATATAAGAAGATGATCAGTATATATTTTTTGAGTATGGTAAATGTTTTTAAATATATTTATTTTATATATTTCTTTGCATATGTTTATATATACATGTTAGTATTTAATTTATAAGAAAGGAAGATATTTCTTCTAGTGTTTTTTTTAGAATTATTTGCATATTTAATGAAATGTTAATGATGTTAAGTTATAGATTGGATGGCTGTGTCAGGTGGGGTTTTTTGAAATTACTATAAATTTTAAGATGTTTTGACTAATTGAAATTAACACTGAAGAAGGGACATTCCCGAAAGCTTTGTTTGTTTGTTAATAAATCGAGCGTTTTCCATCCATTTGGTCTTCTTTTTGGTCGAAAATAGTGGAAATTGGTGGAATTTAACTGAACTTAACTTTATACTTGGTATTTGAGTTGGGAAACACACAGGGAGGCTTAAACTGAGATTGTTTCACTTGCCAAAGGGCTTTTTAGTGACCTAGTTGTTTGTGTTAATCTGCACTTGAGAACTACTTTTGCTCTGCTTTTACATTAAGAACTTCCACGATTATCCACCTTGTTGCAGGTGTTTACTTGGTCTCTCTGAATAGGGAGGACTCCAGGGAGCTCAAAGTGTAGTTGTTTATTGGTCCGAGGGCATATGTGTTAGTTTTCATCCTTTTTTTCTGTCCGCTATATATTATGCACTTCTGAATAAATGTAAGGTTGAGTTTAAATTTATAGTTTTGGAAGCACTTTCTAATAGCCTTAACAAAGTAAATATAAAGGAAGAGCTAGGCTGGCTACAATACTGTTGGCAAGTCAGGCTTAATGCCTGCTTTCACCAGGCCCCAATAACAGAGAGGAATTTGCAATGTATTTGAAAAGGAAAAGGCTTAAACATTAAGTAATAGATTTAAGTGTTTTTTAAAATGTCATGTGACAGGTTTGATCATGTAATTTTTTTAGTATGTAAAGTGTTGGGCGTACCCCAAAAAAATCAGTCTGAAGAAGTCTCAGAGTTAATTGGAGTGAGACAAAAGCACTAACTGGGATTATCTGTTTGTTTTACTGTTCTACAATAAATTTGCTGTTGTTCATCTGGAGCCTGACGACTTTTTTGGACTTTTGCTTTATTTTGTTTGTGCTGCTGTGGAACTGAGCAGTTGAGAGGGCATATGTGTTGGTTTTCATCTTTTTTTTCTGTCCGCTGTATATTATGCATGTCTGTCCAGTGTGCTGCTCACCAAGCCGCAGCAGTTAGTAGTGCCCTGTATAGTAACAAATGCTTAGTTTGTAAAATGTAACTATACAACTAATACCTCTAACACAGAAAGGCTTTGCACAAAGGCAAGGTTAGGGCAGCTAGTTATCAAGTTGAACAGCACTGATACCAGATCATAGTTATTATCTAACATATATCCTTAACCCTAGACACCACTCAGGTGACCCAAGTAAATCAAGTCCTAAACCATAATAGCCCAACCCTAATACAGGTCTTGACTACATAGATATGCAATTTCCTGATGTCCCTGTGGCCAGCTTGGTAGATATGGGCAGACAATGTTGTAATTGTCTCATGTACTTAGACAACCTTTTTAATCCTTAAAGAAACTAACATGGTATGTGAGAGATGTACATATATATAACTTCCATGGAGGCAAAATTCTCATCTACCACAAGAGGAATGGTTTCTAGTCCAGAATTTGTAGTTTATTGGTCGTTTGGGAAATTTTTTCCATCTCTTTCAACTTTCTGGTTTAAAAGCCCATGTTGCACTTGTTTCCCACCTTTCCTGTAACTAGTCTAGTCCAGATACAGATTTGCTGTATCCAGGACTGGTTATAAGCTTCTGAGTGGTGCCAATGTCTGCTCTTCAATTTTACCCTTAGATCTGCTACTTCTCTCCTCTCCTGCACTTTTACTAGCTTACTAGTCTAGCACTTTACCATACCAGACTTCTATTAACAATTATTGTAGCACACAAAAGTGCTACCAGCACTAAACTTTCTACAAGGAAACAGCTCTAGTACTTAATTATTAACCTTGGGCACCCTGAGGCAATGTGGCAACTGCTTCATGTACACAGACAACCCTCTCCTCTTACCTCCCAACACTCAGACTTGTGAGAGATGCACTTATATATCCAAATTGGAAGCCACGCACTCTCCAGCCAAGACTGGAATAGCTGATCAAGAGGAGAAGGTCAACAATTGCACCACACCACATGGAACACATAGCACTCCATAACACACACCAGCACTGCCTTCAAATAAAAACACAAACCACGCACCCACCTTTGCGAAAGCTCTCAATAAAAATCTACTCAAACAGCAGAGACCTCCAAGGCAGAAATGCACTCAACCACCACAACTCAACACAAATCATGGGACACATAACTCTCGTAAATAGTGTGCCACTCAATCAAAGCCCCTAAGGCAAAACAGCAGGCCCAGCACACTAGTCATAGGTGACTCAATAGTGAGGCACACTGATGTCCCACTCACTAGGTTGAATAAGGAGAAAGTAACAGTCAGCTGCCTGTCAGGTGCCAGGATCCACCATATAACGCACGTACTTGGGTCCCTCAACAAAAGGTACAAATATGACTCTATTGTACGTTTGGGTGTGAATGACCTGAGACATACCTCCCTGGACTACATAAAAAGAGACATGGAGGAGCTCTCAGATTATGTAGACCAGGCGGATATGACCCTAGCCCTGAGCAGCATCCTACCATCACCCAGAATGATACCACAGTACAAGTAGAAAATGAGTGATTTCAACAATTGGCTAAGTTTCTGGTGTCATTATAAGGGGATCCAGTATCTGTCTGCCTGGGATGACATGATTGACAGACCTCAATGCTTTGCCACTGATCACCTACATCTGTCACCCCTGGGCTTCCAGATACTGGCCAAGGCTCTTGCCACCCCTATAGTGCCTTTTTTAGGTGGTGTTGTAAAGACCAAATTAGCACCATAAAAGCTACAAACAAATACAATCTGAGGGTCATGCTGCTCAAAGCTAAAAGTCTAAATCTCAAAATGCACTTTGTCGAAGCACTCCTTAAAATGGAGAACATCGACATTTGTGCTGTCACAGAGACTTGGTTCAAGGCAGCATAAAGCACCCCTGCACTACCAGGCTATAACTCATTCCACACCTTTTGGCCCAGAACTTGGACCGAAGCTCCAAAGGTGATGGTGTTTCCATAATCATAAAGGACATGCACGCCTTCAGACTGGTAGCCCAACATAACACATCAGAGATACTTCAGGTGCAGCTAACAGCCATTCAGGTCATAGCCTATTATAGGTCCCAACCATGTCCCAAGAAACTCACTCCACATTCCTAAGCACCCTGGAGAATATTAGGGTCCAACCTAACACACTCATACTGGGTGACTTCAATGACCCCTCCATTAACTGGGAAAACTACTCATGTGCCAATACACTTGCCCAACATTTCCTGGAATTCATTAATTCCAATGCCCTGGCCCAGCTCATTCTTATCCCCAGAAGAGGTAGCAACATCCTTGACCTTGTCATTATTAACATGGGAGACCGTTGCTCTACACCAGTAGTCAACTCCTCCCTGGTTAGATATGACCACAAACTAATCACCTTGGAAATCCACATCCCTCCCACCCCCACCTCCACAAAGGTAACCACCATGAAAACCTTCTCCAAAGCTAACTTTGGGCTCCTAAGAACAGAGGTGACTAACCTCATGGCACCCATGCAAATGGAGAATAGTTCCATGACCACCGAATCATACACAAATGCACTGCATGAACATGTACACAAATGTATGGATCTCTCCATACCCAATAGAACCAGGATGCTCTCCTCCAAAAAAAAGGAAGCCAATCTTGTGGTCCCCTGCCATAACAAACTCTACAACAGAAGGAGGAAACTGATGCAGAATAAGGTGAAGCCCCAAGACTGGAAAAACTCTCTTATCAGCCTCAGCAAAAAGTTGGGATCCCTCATCAAATCCTCTAAAGCTAGCTATGAAAACAGAATTGCAGCAGATAGTAAAGACAACCACAAGGCCTTCTATAGTTATGTAAAGAACCTCCACAGCAATACCCAGATTTGCTCTGAGCTACTGCACAATGGTACCTCCTATACTGTGTCAACAGATATTGCCAATATACTGGCCGATAGATTCAGGGCTAACTTTACCCCTCTCCTCCACTCAGAAAGGACCAATCACAATACCAGTGGATTGCCAGGTACCCAGTATTACTGCTGCACAGGTTAAAACAGCACTGTCCATGGCCAAGAATACAGCTTCTGTGGGACCTTGACAATATCCCTGGCTGGGTTCTACATAAACTACAGAGTGAAATGGCACCTCATCTGTGTGCCCTGTTCAATCACAGCCTCACCTCAGGCTTTGTCCCTACCAAATGGTGCACTGCTATAGTCATCCTTCTCCACAAAGTAGGAGTGACTACAGACCCTGGGAACTATCGCCCAAATAGCCTGACAAGTCTGATATGCAAAGCTATGGAACACATCATCATGGACCTACTAAACAAGAATATATGGAATCTCCAAACTCTGGATCCCACACAGTTTAGTTTTGTGAAGGGTAGATCATGCCAATTTGATTGACTTCTTTTAGTCAGTCACCAGAGCTGTGGATGAAGGCTAGGTGGTTCATACAGCCTACATTGATCTGGCCAAGGCCTTTGATACCATTCCCCACTCAGGAATCATAGAAAAACTCATTAAGCTAGGCATCAACCCCTATATCACTAGGTGGGTTGCAAACTGGCTTACAGACAGAACCCACAGTGTGAAAGTAGCTGACTCAAAGTCAGACTGCCGACCAGTCATGAATGGATTCCCACAGGGATCAGTCCTGGGTCCTCTCCTGTTTGGTATCTACTTCTCAGAAGTCCAGTCCAACAAGTAGGGACTCTGGCTGGCAAAGTTCGCAGATGATTGCAAGTTTGGAGCCATTATTAACTCCCCAAGTGTTGTTAACATCATACAGAAAGGCCTCACTGAGACCAACGACTAGTGTCAGAAACATGGCCTTAGGTTTTGCATCCAGGAAGAAAGAGGTCATTGTCTCCCCCTACTCTTCCCTCATTAGGCCATTCATCGAGTACAATGCCCCATTTGGCGTGTACCTCACAAGACACCTGCAACAACTGGAGAGGCCACAAAAGTACCTCACAAAGAGGATTCTAGGCCTTAAACACTTGTCTTACATGGACAGACTCAAAAAACTCCAACTATTCTCTGTCTCATATCACCTACTTAGAGGCGATCTCTGCTTTACTTACAAAGCCATGTCTGACCCAGCTCTGTTAGAAATGCTACATCTAAAGAAATTCCAATCCCTCCACACCACATGCTCCAGAGACATCAACCTCATTATCACAATCAACAGAACGTGCTGGCGGGACAGGTTCAAAACCCAGAGACTGCTCATGCTATGAATATACTTTCCATACATGTCAAACAAAGCATGTCACTGACCCTTTTCAAGAGAAATCTTGAGTGGATAGGAAATAGGAAATTCACCCCGGGGATCACTCCAGTGGCTCTACTCAACAGAGGCACTGGAAACTAAGGTCGGGTGGCACGATGCCAGGGTAATCCTATGGGCTAGGTTTGTAAAGGCTCCAGGGCCATTAGCCTAGTAAACATCTATGAACCTATGAACAAACAAGGGTGTCAAGAACATACATACTACATACATCACGCATATCACTCATCTCACACTCACACATACCGCTCATCACACATATAGACATTCTTACACTGAGGCACTTAAATAAACCTTCCCAAACCTCAAAGACCTCCTAAACCATCAAAGGGTAAAACCTATGCTCGGCAAGTTCTAAAGAAATCACCAAAAACAAAACCTAACTCCACACACAGACCTATACCCAGCAATCCCCTAAAACAAAGCCCATAAGACTAACACTTTACTTAATGCTCTTGTCATAAGGGATGCTACTGTATGGCACACATGTGTCCCTTCACCAGAGTGGACAAGTAGAAGATATAATGGTTAATTGCCTATCTGGGGCTAGTATCTGAAATGCCATGCACACACTCAGGTCACTGACCATAGGTACCAGTATGATTCTATCATAAACCATGTGAATGTAAATGACCAGAGATGCACCTCACTGGATTATATGTAAAGAGACATTACGGATATCTCTGAATATGTGTTACAGACAGATACATGCCTTGCACTGAGCATCATTCTACCATCACCAAGCATGATGCCACAGTATGAAGAGAAACAACTTTACAGGTGAAACGTGCACATACCTTTTCTCATGCCTTTGGGTAGAATAAATGTTTTTTACTTTTTGCCTTTTCCCAAGAGCTATCATAACCTGTTTAACTATATTACATATTTTGTTTCTTTGAATTTGTGAAAGTGACTATACATAGGACAGGTTTACTTGTCAGAAACATCAGATTCCATTTAAAATGAATCTTTTCAAAGGAACTATATGAATTTAGGTTGCACATTACTTTATGTGCAGCACAGATTGATCCTTAATTGTTTTAATACATGATGAGCTGTTGTGTGAGTCTAAGTTGTACATTAAATTGCAGTATCTTAAATCTATACAAATGTAGACAATATAATCTCTTTACTCCATCATCATTCACTTATGATTTGTATTACAATTTGTGATCTATGCAACAATGTGTTGAAAACCATAAATAAAATGAGAATAAAGCATTTTCAAATCAGAAGTCATTTTCTGACAGAAAGGAATGGATATCTGCCTGCAGGTGAGACGAGGTGTTACCTGCCATGGAGATATTTAGGTATCTTGTGCACCTCTAAGCTCCCCAGACAAATGAAACAGAGGTCATTCTTGACTCTCATCAAACAAAACCTTGATCAGTGGATGGAAAATGACAAATTCACCCCTGGTCTGGCTTTCATGTCTCTGGTGGTCGGAGGTTGACAGTAAGTACATGCCTCCCCCACATAACCCTTAGCTACTTCATTACTGACAAACCCCACCATATAGGCATCCAAGGTACTCGGGGACAAAACTGGGTTGGGTTGCACGGCTAGGCTTGCAAAAATTCAGGTGGTTATTAGCCTAATGTAAACCTATGAACCTATGAAGAGCCAGGACTGTAAATGTACCAGGATGTAGTGGTAACAGAGTCAAGGAGCAGAAGTGTCAGGAGAGCAGCTGTGCCAGACTGTGCTGTAGAGTTGTCAGCACTGCAGTTGTTGTATGAGAATGTGGGTGGTAACAAAGTCATGGGGGATAGGTGTTATAACTGCAGCTGTACCAGGCTGTGGGGGTGACAAAGTCATGGCTGAGAGATGCTGGAAGTGCAGTTGTACCAAGCTGTGGGTGGTAACGTGCACAGAAGTGCTGGGAGT
>NC_056741.1:72308617-72327856 GCF_019279795.1 Protopterus annectens | reverse complement strand
TTCCCCACGTTAGTTTGATCTCGGAGTGAAAATATTAAAGTGGGAGTGTGGGGGCACAGCCCCATTAAGAGTGCAGGGCTTACCCTCAAACATGATGTTTTAGTTTGTTATTTTTTTATTTTTTTTAGTTCTGTTCCGCAAAAGTGCATTTTCGGTGAAAAAACTCTTTCTCGAAACTGCCCGAGCGTTTGTGTTTCGGTAAACTGTTAATTTGATTAATAGTCCTAGATCCATACACATATATATATATATATATATATATATATATATATATATATATATATATATATTTAGATAGATATATATGTGTGTGTGTGTGTGTGTGTGTGTGTGTGTGTGTGTGAGCATATATATATATATCCCTGGGGATCCCTGAGGAATAGCCCTGGGAGGGAGAGTTTTTGGCTGTTTAGCAGCCACGGCCTAAAGTTAAATGCCAAAAAATGCATAGTCATACCCTTCGGGAAAAACAAGGTTACCCCTAGCTACCAAATAGGTGGCAATTCACTGAGCACAGAAGAAGTTATCAGGGACCTGGGGACCCAGGTTGATAGTAGTCTGTCATTCGACACCCATGTAGCTAAAGTAGTTGGGAAGACCTTCTACATTGCCCACCTTATCATGAAGGGATTCTCATCTAGATCAAGGAGGTCATAGTCTCCCTTTACTCATCACTCATCAGACCAATGATTGAGTACAATGCCCCATTCGGAATGTATCTGACCCGACACTTGCAGCAGCTGGAGGCCACAAAAGTTCCTCACCAAAAGGATAAGGGTCTCAAAAATCTGTCCTATGCTGCCCGACTGAAAGAACTCCAGCTCTATTCAGTAAACACAGCTTGCTCAGAGGTGACCTTTGCCTAACATACAAGCCATGTCAAACCCAGATTTGATGAATATGCTTCACCTCAAAAATCTAGATCCATCAGAGCCACAAGGGCGGAGACTTAAACCTTGACACGGCTATTAATAGGGCGTGCTGGAGGGATAGATTCATCACCCAAAGACTCCCTATGCTGTGGAACAAAATCCCGGTACATGTGAGGCAGAGTACCTCGCTGGCCTTGTTCAAGAGAAATCTTGACCAATGGATGGGAGATCACAGGTATACCCCAGGGATAACCTCAGTGTCACTGCTCGACAGAGGCACAGCAAAATAATGGGTATAGTTCCCCATACTAAAGGGGTGGCGTAAGCCACAAAACGATGGGCTAGGCTTGTAATTGCCCTCGGGCAGATAGCCTAGTATGAACCTATGAACCTATATATATGTATACAGATAGAGAGAAATATATATATATATATATATATATATATATATATATATATGTGTGTGTGTGTCTGTGTGTTTGTGTGTCTGTTTGAAGATATACATTCCTCTCTATTTATCTACATATATATATATATATATATATATATATATATATATATATATATATATTGACTTTCATATGGCTGAGACAGTATGATCGACCTTTGGAAGTTCAAATATTCTGAATGGACACCACCCTATAGCAAGGAATGGGAAAATTTCCATTTTCCGCAATGTAGTGCGATCTTGGAGTTGGCAAATTTAAATAGCAGGGGGTGTGGGGGATGAAGTTGGCGGGGTTGCCCCCATGCTAACAATATTTAGTTAGGTTTTTGTTTTTTTGTTTTTTTTTGTTTTTTAAATTTTCAAAATTTCCGAAGTGGAACATCTGTTCTCGGCCTTATGGGTTTTGGCTTTCTAAAATTTTGATCATGTATAGTAGACAAATATATATATATATATATATATATATATACATATATGTGTGTGTGTGTGTGTGTGTGTGTGTGTGTGTGTGTGTGTGTGTGTGTGTGTGTGTTTATACACATAAATAGAGAGAAAGTGGTATATGAATACAAAAAAAGTCCAGGTATTATCACAAATGTCCTCGTGGATATTTCATTATAATACAGAAAGCAGTGGTTGAACCTATACCTTACCCTTATATATCCTGGAGCATTAACATAACTTTCTGATCAAAAGGAAAAACAGCTGCAGTGATGACAATGCCCCATGACTCATTTACCACCACAACATGGCACAGTTACAGTGGTGACAATGCCTCATGACTCAGTTAACAGCACATCATGTTAAAACAGCAGTGGTGACAATGCCTCATGATTCAGTTACCACTGCATCATGTTACAACTGCAGTGGTGACAATGCCCCATGACTCAGTTACCACCACAACATGGCACAGTTACAGTGGTGACAATGCCCCATGACTCAGTTAACAGCACATCATGTTACAACTGCAGTGGTGACAATGCCTCATGACTCAGTTACCACCACCTCTTGTTACAACTGCAGGGGTGACAATGCCCCTTGATTCAGTTACCACCACATCCTGTTACAACTGCTGTTGTGACAATGCCCAGTGACTCAGTTACCAGCACATCATGTTACAACTGCAGTCGTGACAGTACCCCATGACTCAGTTACCACCACATCATGATAAAACTGTAGTGGTGACAGTGCCCCATGACTTAGTTACCACCACATTATGTTACAACTGCAGAGGTGACAGTGCCCAATGACTCAGTTACCACCACATCATGCTACAACTGCAGTGGTGACAATGCTTAATGACTCAGTTACCACCACATCATGTTACAACTGCAGTGGTGACAATGCCCCATGTCTCAGTTACTAGCACATCATGTTACAACTGCAGCAGTGACAATGCCCCATGTCTCAGTTACCTCCACATCATGTTACAACTGCAATGGTGACAATACCCCATGACTGAGTTACCACCACATCATGTTACAACTGCAGTGGTGACAATGTCCCATGAATCAGTTACCACCACATCATGTTATAACTGCAGTGCTGACAATGCCCCATGACTCAGTTACCACCACATCATAATAAAACTGCAGTGGTGACAATGCCCCATGTCTTAGCGCCACATCATGGTGTGCAGTAGTGACAATGTCACTTGACTCAGTTACCACCACATCATGGTACAATTGCAGTGGTAACAAGCCCCATGACTCAGTTACCACCACAACATGTTACAACTGCAGTGGTGACAATGCCCCATGACTCAGTTACCACCACATCATGAAAAACTGTGGTAGTGATAATGCCCCATGACTCTGTTACCACCAAATCATGGTAAAACTGCAGTGCAGTCACATCTTAACACATGACTCTGTTACCACTACACCCTGATATGACTCCAGTCCTGCAACCTTGACCCCATGACTCTATTACCAGCCATAGCCTGATACAATAACTACACTTTTGGCATGTTTGTCCCATGATTCTGTTACCCCCACAGCCTTGTACAACTTCAGTGGTGACAATATTCCATGACTGAGTTACCACCACACCATGTTACAATTACAGTGTTCATAACCCCTATGACTCCGTTACCACCACATCACAGTAAAACTGCAGTGCTGACACCTTTGAATACATGACTCTGTTACCACTACACTCTGATGTGACTGCAGTCCTATTATCCCATGACTCTCTTACCACCCACAACCTGATACAACAGCTGCAATACTAACACTCCTGCCCCATGACACTGTTGCAACCACAGCCTTGTAGAAGAACTGCAGCCCAGGTACCTCTTTCCCATGATTCTGTTACCACCCACAGCTCGGACCATCTGCAATTGTGACACCCTAGCCCCATGACTCTGTTACCTTCACAGCCTTGTACAACCTTTGCATTCCTGGAAAATCTGCTGCATGACTCTCTGAGAAGCTACAGGCTGGTACAGCAACTACAGTGCTGACATCTCTCTCCCATAACACTTTTACCATCACAGCCTGGTGCAACTGCAATCTTGATACCTCTGACACTTGACTCTGTCTTCTCCCACAGCCTGGCACAACAACTGCAGTCTTGGCACATCCAGGCCCTTCACCAGGGCCATGTACAGCACATGGTGACCTAGGCAGCTCCCTAGTACTGGCTGGGTGGCCTGGCCATAGAACATTAATTAAGAAAATAAACACTTTTCTATATCATTAAAGGAAAAAAAACAATACTGTTTCTCGACTCTCCTCTGTGTCTGAACACTGAACAAATACTACTGTTTTAAAATGTATTTTCTGCTTGACTGGTACATCTCTGTCTTTTTCAATGGCAGATGGTTTCAACTGGTTTCAACTGTTTAGCCAATGAGAGTGGAGCTGACATGCACAGCAAATGAGAAACTAGAGGAAATGAGGTGAGATTTAAATACAAGCACATTTGTGCAGCATTATGGAGGTTTTTTTTCTTCCTGCATTAGGAATGTTTTGCTTTGCTAACAATGCACTGTGGGGAAGAACTTTCTGTGTGAGGTGAGGAAATGATTTGTCCTTTGTTTCTATGCTAATGGTGAGCTTAAAACTGACTTGTCTTCTGTGCTTTGCTGATGGTGAGCCAGAAAATGATTGACTTTTGCTGGTAACAACTTTTAAAATCATTATTATGAAAATAATATTTAGAAACTCCAAAATCAGAAGAGGATGATACTCCACAACAAACGAAGCAAAACCAGATGAATGAAAAGACAAGTCCTTTATTCGAATAACTAAGCGCTTTCACGTTGCTTGGAACGCTTCATCAGACTTCAACAAACCATAAAATTTAAATCAACTTATATATAAGTAAAACACCAATGAAAAACACATTAGCAAGTCACATGTATGTTACAAAAATACATCATTTCCTTTCCATAAAAATTATATAAATATATCATAAAGATAAATGTATGTATCTCCAAATACCATCATACTAGGTGATTTCAACTACCCTAATATAGACTGGGAACACTACTCAAGCCCAAACACTCTAGCCCAAAGGTTCCTGGAGTTCATAAACTCAAATGCCATGGAACAACTAGTCACCATCCCCACAAGAGGAGAAAACATACTTGATCTCATCATCATGAACATGGGATCACAATGTTCAACACCGGAAGTATACCCCTCACTGGTGAGATCAGATCATAAACTAATCTCGCTGGAGGTCCTCATCCCGCCCCCACCTGAAATAAAAAGACCACAGTGAAAAACTTCTCAAAAGCCGACTTCACACTTCTAAAACTAGTGTGGTCTCCTTTAAGGCCCTGAGCCAGTGGTAAACATTACTCAAACCGCTGAATCACTTACAAATGCCTTCTACCAGCACCTACAGGACTGCATGGATCAGGCAATCCAAAACAAAACTAAGACTTTGTACCAAAGGCAAGCATCCAGTCTGGTGGACCCCAGCCATAAACAAGCTCTACAACAAAAGGAGGAAGCTACTACAAGATAGAGCAAAATCCTTGAAAGGTAAGACACCTTTGATCATTATAAGTAAAAAACTAAGAGCTCTCATAAAATCATCCAAGGCAAATTTTGAGAAAAATTGCCAAGGACTCAAAAGACAATCATAAGGCCTTCTTTAGCTATGTTAGAAACCTAGGAGGAAACTCCCAGATATGCTCAGAATTAGTTCAAAATGATGTGAAGATTACTGAACCTACACACATTGCCAACATACTGGCTGACAGGTTCAGTGCAAACTTCTCCCCCCTCCTCCCCAAAAGAAGAGATATCTATACCAGAGGATTGTAGCCCCCCAAACATATCCAACGCCCAGGTGAGAACTGCTCTCTCCAAGGCAAAAAACACAGCATCCATGGGACCGGATGGTGTCCCCGGCTGTGTGCTCCACGAACTCAATGAGGAATTAAACCCACAGTTAGGACAGCTGTTTAATCTTAGCCTCACCTCAGGATACGTACCCAAGGAGTGGCGCATGGCGACTGTGGTCCCACTTCATAAGGGCAGTGCCTCCACCGACCCTGGAAATTACCGTCCCATTAGCTTGAAAAGCCTTATCTGCAAAGCCATGGAGAGGATCATAATGGAACTCATAAATAAAGACATAGGGAACTTGCAGACTTTGGATCCATCCCAGTTTGGCTTTGTCAAAGGCAGATCATGCCTCTTAAACTTGGTTGACGTTTTCGAAACAGTCACCAAGGCCATTGATGAGGCAAGGCAGTCCATACAGCCTACCTCGACCTGGCAAAGGCCTTCGACACAATACCCCACTCAGGTATCATTGAAAAACTCATCAGCTTAAATGTAAACCCATACATCACAAGATGGGTTGCAAACTGGCTAAGTGACAGAACCCACAGGGTCAGAGTTGCTGGTGCCATGTCAGACTCAAAGCCTGTCACAAGTGGTGTCCCACATGGCTCAGTCCTGGGACCACTCTTGTTCGGCATCTACTTTTCTGAAGTACAAGCAAACACAGGAGGGTTATGGCTGACAAAGATTGCAGATGACTGCAAACTGGGTGCCATAGTCGAAAACACATCTGACACAGATATCCTTCAGAAGGGCCTCACAGAAATGGATAACTGGTGCCAGAGCCATGGCCTAAAGTTAAACGCCAAGAAATGCATAGTCATACCCTTTGGGAAAAACAAGGTTACCCCTAGCTACCATATAGGTGGCAATCCACTGAGCACAGAAGAAGTCATCAGGGATCTGGGGACTCAGGTTGACAGTAACCTTTCGTTTGACACTCATGTTGCCAAAGTAGTTAGGAAAACCTTCTACATTGCCCACCTGATCATGAAGGGATTCACATCTAGATCTAGGGAGGTCATCGTCCCCCTGTACTCATCACTCATTAGACTTATGATTGAGTACAATGCCCCATTCGGAATGTATCTGACCCGACACCTGCAGCAGCTGGAAAGGCCCCAAAAGTTCCTCACCAAAAGGATAAAGGGTCTCAAAAATATGTCTTATTCTGCCAGACTGAAAGAACTCCAGCTCTATTCAGTCGCATACCGCTTGCTCAGAGGTGACTTGTGCCTAACATATAAAGCCATGTCAAACCCAGATTTGATGAATATGCTTCACCTCAAAAAATCTAGATCCCTCAGAACCACAAGGGCGGGAGACTTAAACCTTGACACGGTTATTAATAGAATGTGCTGGAGGGACAGATTCATCACCCAGAGACTCCCTATGCTGTGGAACAAAATCCCGGTACATGTGAGGCAGAGCACCTCGCTGGCCTTGTTCAAGAGGAATCTTGACCAATGGATGGGAGATCGCAGATATACCCCAGGGATTACTTCAGTGTCACTGCTTGACAGAGGCACAGCAAAATAATAGGCATAGTTTTCTTCAAACTAAAGGGGTGGCAAAAGCCACATAACTATGGGCTAGGCTTATAAATGCCCTTGGGCAGATAGCCTAGTACGAACCTATGAACCTATGAACCTATGTCATGTTAATAAATGAATGGTAGAAGTAAAATATTAAAACATACTAAAACACATATTGCACAATGAGACTAATGTTTAATGTTTCAAAGGTTTATCTAATAAAAATGGTCTCAATGAAAATTTATCATTGAGACCATGACCTTTATTCATGAATAGCTTAATAATCCATTTGCCTCAGCTTTTTCTGTCTTATTGCCAATATTACCAAGTCTTTCAGTCTCTGTTAACTGTCCTATTACTAACAATCTAAAGGCATGTGTGGTGTCATTTTGTAGTACATGCTTGGCTAGGGCATTCCCTTCATTCTCTCTGTGTATAGCATACAAATGCTCTCGTATCCTTTCTCTTAAGGTTCTATTAGTCTTTCCTATATAGAAACAATAACATTTTATGCAGGATGCTAGATAAATCACATTTCTTGACTTACAATCAGCGTATTCATTAAACTCATATTTAACACCAGTGTCTGGATGTATGATAAACCTTTGAAACATTAAACATTAGTCTCATTGTGCAATATGTGTTTTAGTATGTTTTAATATTTTACTTCTACCATTCATTTATTAACATGACATCTTTATGATATATTTATATAATTTTTATGGAAAGGAAATGATGTATTTTTGTAACTTACATGTGACTTGCTAATGTGTTTTTCATTGGTGTTTTACTTATATATAAATTGATTTAAATTTTATGGTTTGTTGAAGTCTGATGAAGCGTTCCAAGCAACGTGAAAGCGCTTACTTATTCGAATAAAGGACTTGTCTTTTCATTCATCTGGTTTTGCTTAGTTTGTTGTGGAGTATCATCCTCTTCTGATTTTGGATTTGTGCTTTTTTGGGGAGGTGATACCTTACCCTGGCAGTGTTCTTTTCTTGCTGAATATTTAGAAACTGTTGCTGATTTGAGACTTTAGTCTTTACTTAGTTTTTGGTTCTATACCTGATTCTGGCAATAAGAGTGTGAGGGTTATATGGGACACATAGCTATCAACCTTCAGTCTCCAAAACATGGAACAGTACCTCTCATAATGTTGAATAAATGGGCAAAACATAGAACACTTGCTAGCAACTGCAACTAGGAAGCTCACAGGATGGATAAAATGTGTCACTTTAAATTTAGTGGCATACCCTGTCAGTGTGAAACAGTGAAGAACATGGGCTTTTATAAAACTCAAATGATAAATGTTCCACATAATGAGGTACATTAGAGATATATGGTGAGACCTACATGAAAAGAAACAACTTGACAAAATAACTAGACAGGAATATTCCTTCCAAAAGTTGGTGGTACAGAATTACAATGATCACAGAAGTCCAGTATGATATAACAGCTAATCTGCATACTCAAAATACAGTGCTTTATAATTTCTTTCTCTGCCTAATTTGAATTTATTTCAAAATCAAGATGTGTAAACCAGTCTTCATACACTGCTCTTCTATACCAGTTTTCTTACAATAATACAGTAAAAAAATATTTTTTATTGCCACATTCATAATAAACAGGAATTATAATCGATGGCACAGTTGTGCAGAATTTGCATTGTTGACGCCCCGCAAGAGGTTCTCCAGTTCAGTTCTTGGTTGAGGTGCCTTCTGTGGAGAGTCTGCATGTCCTCCCTGTGTTCGTGTGGGTTTCCTCTGGGTGCTCCATTTTCGTCCCATGTTACATGTGTCTGGAGCTTTTCTCTCCAGACCTCAGCTGAATTTGGCTCGTTTCAAGTCAGACTTTTCCAGTAAACAAGTGTTAAATAAATAATTTAAAGACCCTTGCACATAGTTAAATAAAAGCTGTTTTCTCTATTTTGATAAGTGTTTCCACTATATTCCTTATGACAAGAAAATAAAAGGCTGTAATATTTGATTTTGTAGTTTTGCTGCTTACTAATTTTTTTCTCTATAACGGCACCCACACTATAACATCAATGTAGGCACTAAACAAATATTTACATACAACTGCCAAGCACTGCGGGTGATTAGTAAAACCTTACCTTTTAAAGGAGCTGCATCTTATTTACATCATGGTTTCACTACTAAATTATCGTGTGTTAAATTTCAATGTGAGGTGTTCCAGCTGCAAGAACTAGCCATGAACGTACCTTAAGAAGAAAGAAAAAAATACTTCTCATGCATTTAACATGGAAATAAATTTGTTTATGCATTAGTGGAGGTAGTGAGGCTTTGTGGGTTCAATCTTTTATATTGTCATGGTAGGAATTTTGAGCACTGAGAAAAACATTTAGGGATCCTCCTTACCAACAAAATAAAAATGCAAAAACAACACACTTTCTGCTCCAAAAACTGTATAATTTGGCATTGCTTATGGTAAATAGGTTATTTCCAACTCCAAAGGGTTTTACTTAACAACTGCTTTAGAACATGACCAATACACTTTAAGATAAAAAAGGAAAGGTTGCTGAGAGGATAGCAAGACAAAACAGTGTGGGATTTCTTCTTTAAAATCTTAGCACAGTTGGATTATATTTTAATAAACTTGTATAAGGAATCGAGAAAGAATGTTATTTTGAGAAACCACAGCAAGTTAAAGTAACGCTTTTCAACCTAATACTTACAGATGGTGGACTTTTGTTAGGTGTGCCAGTTTTCTCTCACATCCCAAGGACGTGTCCTACAAAAACTGATAAAATCTTCCACATTTGTGGGTGCCACACAGTGGGCTAGTACATGCCCTAGGCAGCTGCTTGTCTGGTGCCAACGCTCATCAGATCACACATGGACTCATATCCTTCAGCAACAAGTACCGTTATGACTCTGTCATAGTTTAGATTGGTGTGAACGACCTGAGACATACCTTACTGGACTACATGAGGAGAGACATGCTTGAGCTCTCTGAGTATGTGTCTCAGGCAGGTATGTCCATTGCTTTGAGCAGCATACTTCCCTCACCTAGAATGATGACGCAGTATAAACAAAAACATGACTGATTTCAATAATTGCCTTAGTTTTTGCTGTCATTCAAAAGGAATCCAGTTCGTGTCAGCCTGGAAAGCCATGGTCAACAAACCTTACTGCTTTGCCAGGGACAGTTTGCACCTGGCACCTCTAGGCTTTCAGCTGCTGGCAAAGGATCTTGCCTATCCCATAGTGGCTTTTTTAGGCAACGTCTCAAAAACAACATCACCGTTGCGAAATTAGTTAAACAGAACAAAATAAGGGTCATGCTGCTAAATACTCAGAACTTAAACCAAAAACTTCACTTCTTGTAAGCACTTCTATCACTAGAAGATGTCCATGTCAGTGCAGTTATAGAAACCTGGTTCAAGTCCTCAGAGAGTACCCCAGCCTTGCAAGGCTACAATGCCTTCCACACCTTTAGACAGCAAGATGAACATGTGAAAACCAAAGAAGGTGGCATTTCTATCTACATTAGAGATAAATTCACCTGCTGTTTAGTTAGACTGGACAACTCCAGGCATGTACTCCAAGTCCAGGTTATGGTGGGTAAGACCCCCATTCAAGTCATAGTCAGTTACAGATGCCCCTCCATGGGTCACGATGCCCAAGAAGACTACTTGACCAAACTGGAGAGAATCCAAATTTTACCAAACACTCTGGTTATCGGGGATTTCAATTATCCCACCATCAACTGTGAAACATACACTAGCCCCAACACCCTAGTGCAAAAGTGCCTTGAATTTCTTAATTCAGATGCCTTGGAACAAATTGTTCATACCCTGACAAAAGGAATAAACATTTTAGCTCTGGTCCTCACTATCATGTGAAATAGATGCACTGCCACAACTATTGGACACTCAGTTAATTCTAACCACAAAACCATCACCTTCAAGCGTTGCACTAGTAACAAAACTCACAAAAGGTGAAATCATACTAAACAACTTTATCAAGGTAACTATACCCTTCTAGGTGAAGGCATAAATGCATTCCAAGCCCCGCCCCAAGCTGGAAGTGGTGACTATGCTGAAGGATACACTAAAGCCCTGTATAATCACTTGCGTAAGTGTAAAACCTCGGCTGTACCAGAAAGAATCAAAGTGAGAGCCCCAAGTAAAAACGGGCCCCCAGGGTGGGCATCCAGCATCAACAAACTATGATAAACACAAAAAGTTACTGTCCAAGAAAAAAAGGCAGGACCCCAACAATGGAAAAGCACCCTCGTCATCCTCAACAGGCAGATAAGACAACTCATCAAATCCTCGAAGGAGTCCTTTGAGAAAAATTTTACTAGCACATCCAAGGCCATTTACAGCTACATATGTAGCCTAAAGGGTACTACCCAAGCATGTTCAGACCTAGTGACCAGCGGTATCTCACACACACTGACCAAACAGAGATAGCAAACCTGCTAGTGGATAGGTATGGTGAAAATTTGACCCCTTATCCACTCCAAATCTATCACAAACCTTCCCCCACCCCACTACATATCTCAAGAACAGGTCATCAAAGCCTTGTCCAAGGCAAAAAACCCAGCCTCTATGGGACTAGATAGTATCCCAGACCGTCTTCTAAACAGACTAAAACATGAACTAGCATCACCAGTAAGTACCCCTTCAACCATAGTCTAACAACAGACTTTGTTCCTGCCAAATGGAGAACAGCAACAGTTATTCCCCTCTGCAAAGGTGGCCTAGCAACTGACCCAGGGAATTACTAACCCATAAGCCTGACCAGCGTAATCTGTAAGGCCATGGAATGTATCATTATGGATCTCATAAACAAAGACATAGGTGACCTCCAAATCCTGGATCCTACCCAATTTGGCTTTATCAAGGGCAAATATGGATTGTTAAATCTTGTGGATTATTTTGAAAATGTGATCAGGTCCATTGATGAGGCCAAATCTGTGCTCAGAGCATACCTTGACTTGGCAAAGGCTTTTGACAGAATCCCACACTCAGGCATTACCAAAAAACTTGGTAGACTGAATGTAAACCTCTTCATTGTAAGATAGGTTGCTAACTGTCTCACAGACTGGACACACACTATCAAAGTGGGTGACTCCACATCACCCAGCAGACCTGTTACCAGCAGGGTGCAACAGGGGTTAGTGCTGGGCCAACTACTTTTTGATACATACTTCTCAGAAGTTCAGATCAAAACTAAGAGGTTGTGGCTAACCAAGTTTGCAAACAACTGCAAACTGGGTGCAGTTATTGAATCCCCAAATTATGTCAGTATACTCCAGGAGGGTCCCAAACAGACCAATGACTGGTGTTTTAATCATGGTCTCAAACTGCATTCAAAGAAATGCATCAACATTCCCTTCAGCACAAACAATGTCTCTTCACACTACTATTACTGTAGTAAGGAAAGCTTTCTATGTAGTACACTTGATTAGTAAAGACATCACCTTGAGAACAAAAGAGGCTGTAACCCCTCTATACTTGCTACTAAAAAGGCACATAATGAAGTATAACTCCCCATTTGGCATGTATCATACAAAGCACCTGCACCAACTGGAGAAACCTCAGAGGTCTGTAACAAAGTTGATCAAAGGACTCCAGCATGTGCCATACACAGATTGATTAAAGTCCCTGTCACTTTACTCCGTATCATATAGACTTCTTGGGGGGACTTATGTCTGACTTACAGAGCAATCTCAGACACAAACTTAATGAACTTGCTGCATATCTGTAAATGAAATGGGACTTCTTCTTTTGGCTGTTTCCATAATAGGTCATCATAGCGGATCGTCTGTTTCCATTTCTTCCTGTCCTCTGCAACTTGCTATGTTACACCAACCACCTGCATGTTTTCTCTCACCACATCTATAAACCTTATCTTGGGCTTTCCTCTCTTACCTGGAAGCTCTATCCTTAGTATCCTTTCCCCAATATACCCAGCATCCCTCCTCAGCACATGTCCAAACCAACACAAACTTGCCTCTCTGGCTTTGTCTCCAAACTGTCCAATCTGAGCTGCCCCTCTAGTATACTGATCCCTAATGCTGTCTGTCCTTGTCACATCCAATGCAAATCTTAACATCTTTAACCCTGTCACCTCCAGCTCTGACTCCTGCCTTTTTGTCAATGCCACTGTCTCCAATCCATATAACATAGCTGGTCTCATTACCCTCTTACAGACTTTACCTTTAACTCTTACTGGTACCCATCTGTCACAAATCACTCCTGACACTCTTCATCACCCGCTCCACTCTGCCTGTACTCTGTTCTTCAACTCCCTTCCACACTCACCATTATGCTGAACTGTTGATCCCAAGTACTTAAACTCATCCACCTTTGCCATCTCTGCTCCCTGCATCCTCACCATTCCTCTGTCCTCCCTCTTGTTCACACACATATATTCTGTCTTAGTCCTCTTGCCCTTCATTCCTGTCCTCACTAGAGCATATCTCCACCTCTCCAAGGTCTCCTCACCGTGGTTCCTACTATCACTACAGAACACAATGTCATCCGCAAACATCATAGTCCACGGGGACTGCTGTCTGATCTCATCTGTCAACCTGTCCATCACCAGTGCAAATAAGAAAGGGCTCCGAGCCGATCCATGATGTAATGTCACCTCCATCTTAAACAAATCCGTCTTTCCTACTGCAGACCTCAACACTGTCACACTACCCTCGTACATATCCTGTACCACTCTTGCACACTTGTCTGGCCTCACAACTTCCTCATACAATACCATAACTTCTTTCTAGCACTCTGTTATATGCTTTCTCTAAGTCCAGAAAGACAAAATGCAACTCCTTCTGACCTTCTCTATACTTCTCCACTGTCAGAGCAAACATCGCATCTGTGGTGCTCTTTCCTGGCATGAAACCGTACTGCTGCTCACTACTCATCACCTCCCTTCTTAAGCTAGCTTCCACTACTCTTTCTCATAACTGAATGCTGTGACTGATCCTTTTTATCCATCTGTAGTTACTAAAGCTCTGTACATCACCCTTATTCTTTTTTTTCAAATATATTTTTATTGCATTTTTTTCTTCTTATTTTAATACAAGAAAAGAATGTCACAGAAAAATATAAGAACAGGTACTAGGAATATCAAGTTGCAGTAATCCTAATAAAGTATCTATAACAGGAACCGTCAGTGTTAAACTAACAATATGCAAAATTAACTAACAATCAAGCTGTTCATCTTGAGCTGTAAAACAGAAAAGTACACAGAGATAATATACAACATATTGAAATCTTACATTAAAACACTTGCATGAAGACATTCTAGCCTACCTAACTTACATTATATCTTGTACTAACTATATACACTATGTACATTGATGTCACCTTAAATGTTCATCTTATATGCATTACATGACCTGCCCATCGTTGTTGTGGGTAAACAATTTACAATACTAAATATCTTTAGTTTCCCTTATTTACATGAAATAATGCTGATGTTGTAGTCCCTTGTTAATAAATCACTTTTAGGTTCATAGGTTCATACGTTCATACTAGGCTATCTGCCCTAAGGCATTTATAAGCCTAGCCCAAATTTTTGTGGCTTACGCCACCCCTTATATGAAAAAATACTGTGCCCATTAGTTTGTTGTGCCTCTGTCCAGCAGTGACACAGAGATGATTCCCGGGGTAAACCTACGATCTCCCATCCACAGGTCAAGATTTCTCTTGAACAGAGTCAGCGAGGTGCTCTGCCTCACATGGACCGGGATTTTATTCCACAGCATAGGGAGTCTCTAAGTGATAAATCTATCCCTCCAGCACGTCCTATTTATATCCGTGCTAACGTTTAAGTCGCTTGCTCTAGTGGTTTTGGTGGATTTGGATTTTTTGAGGTGGAGCATGTCCATTAATTCCAGGTTGGACATGGCCTTGAATGTCAGGCACAAGTCACCTCTGAGCAGACGGTATGCGACTGAATAGAGCTGGAGTTTCTTCAATCTGGCAGCATATGACAGATTTTGGAGTCCCTTTATCCTTTTGGTGAGGAACTTTTGGGGTCTCTCCAATTGCTGCAGATGTCGGGCGAGATACATCCTGAATGGGCATTGTACTCGATCATTGGTCTGATAAGTGAAGAGTACAGGGGAACAATGACCTCACTAGATCTGGATGTGAATCCCTTCATGATTAGGTGGGCAATGTAGAAGGTCTTTCTAACCACTTTAGCAACGTGAGTGTCAAAAGAAAGGCCACTGTCAACCTGGGTCCCCAGGTCCCTGATAACCTCTTCTGTGCTTAGTGGATTGCCACCTATATGGTAGCTTGGGGTTACCTTGTTTTTCCCGAAGGGTATGACTATACATTTTTTGGCGTTTAACTTCAGGCCATGGCTCTGGCACCAGCTATCTGTTTCCATGAGTCCCTTCTGAAGGATATCCGTGTCCAATGCACTTTCCACTATGGCGCCCAGTTTGCAGTTGTCTGCAAACTTTGTCAGCCAAAGTCCTCCCATGTTGGCCTGTACTTCTGAGAAGTAGATGCCGAACAATAGGGGCCAAGGACCGACCCTGTGGGACACCACTTGTGACCGGCTTGAGTCTGACATAGCGCCAGCAACTCTAACCCTGTGGGTTCTGTCCTTAAGCCAGTTTGCAACCCATCTTGTGACATATGGGTTTACATTTAAGCTGGTAAGTTTTTCTACAATACCCGAGTGGGGTATTGTGTTGAAAGCCTTTGCAAGGTCAAGGTAGGCTGTATGGACTGCCTTTCCCTCATCAATGGCCTTGGTGACTGTTTCGAAGAAGTCGACCAAGTTCAAAAGGCATGATCTTCCCTTGACGAAGCCAAACTGGGTCGGGTCCAATGTCTGCAAGGCCTCTATATCTTTGTTTATGAGCTCCATTATGATCCTCTCCATAGCTTTGCAGACTAGACTTGTTAAGCTTATGGGGCGGTAATTACCAGGGTCCATAGAGGTGCCGCCTTTGTGGAGTGGGACTACAGTTGCCGTACGCCACTCCTTGGGCACGTATCCTGTGGTAAGGCTGAGATTAAACAGCTGCCTTATGTGCGGGTTTAATTCCTCATTTAGCTCGTGTAGCACACAGCTGGGGACACCATCCAGTCCCATTGATGCTGTGTTTTTAGCTTTAGAGAGAGCAGCTTTCACCTGCACATTTGAGATGTCTGGGAGGCTACACTCGGCTGGGATAGTTATCTCTCCTTTAGGGGAGGAGAGGGGGGTGAAGTTTGCACTGAACCTGTCTGCCAGTATGTTGGCAATGTCTGTGGGTTCAGTGATTTTTGTATCATTTTGGACTAATTCTGAGCATATCTGGGAGTTTTCACCCAGGTTACTAACATAGCTGAAAAAGGCCTTATGATTGTCCTTTGAATCCATGGCAATTTTTCTCTCAAAATTGGCCTTAGTTGATTTTATGAGTGCTCGTATTTTTTACTAATAATGATCAGGGGTGACTTCCTTTATGGATTTTGTTCTATCATGTAATAGCTTTCTCCTCTTATTGTAAAGTTTGTTAATGGCTGGGGTCCACCAGACTGGACGTTTGCCCTTTGTGGAAAGAGTCTTGGTTTTATTTGGGATTGCCTGATCCATGCAGTCCTGGAGGTGTTCATAGAAGGCATTTGTAAGGGCTTCCAGCTTGGGTTGTGGTTTCCACTGGCTCAGGGGCCTTGAAGGATACCACACCAGTCTTGAGTAGTGTGAAGTTTGCTTTAGAGAAGTTCTACACTGTGGTCTTTTTTGTTTGGGGTGGGGGCGGGATGTGGATTTCCAGTGAGATTAGTTTATGATCAGATTTCACCAATGAGGGACATACCTCCGGTGTGGAGCATTTTGTCCCCATGTTTGTGACAATGAGATCCAGTATATTTTCTCCTCTCGTGGGAACAGTGACTAGCTGTTCCATGGCATTTGAATTTATGAACTCCAGGAACCATTGGGTTAGAAAGTTAGGGCTTGAGTAATGTTCCCAGTCTATATTCGGGTAGTTGAAGTCACCCAATATGATGGTGTTTTTGAGATACATTTATACCCTCCAATGTCTTCAGGAAGGCTGTGTGGGGTTCCTGAGTTTGAGAGGGTGGCCTGTAGCATGCTACAATTTGTAGAGCAGTTTTGCCTATGGTTAGTTGCACCTGGATGGTTTCCAGCCTTGGCGCGTTGCCACCAACCTGGAGGTGTGGGTATCCTTTATGAATATGGATACACCTCCTTTGTGGTGTGGTCCGGGTTTTGGGGCCGGAACGCATGATATGAGGTAAAACCTAATAGTGCCGGGTGCTCTCAGGAGCCTTGAACCAGGTTTCAGTTACAGCACAGACAACGATGTACTCCATACTGAGAAGGGCCTAGAGTGCGTGCATTTTGAGATTTAGACTTCTGGCATTGAGCAGCATTACCTCAGTTTCTTCCCATTTTGTTTTCTAGGGTGGTAGGTTTAGAATTCGAGCCTTGCCTAAAAAGGCACTATGGGGTGGCAAGAGCCTTAGCCAATATCCGAATCCCAGGGGTGACAGGTGCAAGCCGTCCTTGCTAAGCAGCGTGGCTTGTCAAGCATGTCATCCCAGGCAGACAGACACTGGATCCCTTTGAATGACACCAGACATTAAGCCAATTGTTAAAGCTGATCATCTTGTCTCTATATTGTGGCATCATTCTTGGTGAAGGAAGGATACTGCTCAGGGTCAGGGTCATACCTGTCTGGGCTACATAATCAGAGAGCTCCTCTATGTCTCTTTTCATGTAGTCCAGGGAGGTACGTCTCAGGTCGTTCACACCAGCATGGACAATGACTGTGTCATATTTGTACTTGCCGTGGAGTGACCCGAGTGCTTGTGTTATGTGGCCGATTCTAGCGCCCGATAGGCAGCTTACTGTGACCCTCTCCTTGTTCAGCCTGGTGAGTGGGACGCAAGTGTGTCTGACTATGGAGTCATCTATGACAAGTATGTTTGGTGTTGTATTTGGCCTTAAGGGCTGTGACTGCTTTGCACACTGCTTTTGTGGTTTATGTGTTGCTTGTGGGGTGTCTTGAGGTAGCAGTTGTTTGGGTGTCTGCTTTGGAGGCCTCTGCTGTTTAGGTAAATTTTTACTCAGAGCCTCCGAGTATGTCTTTGTGTGTTTATATGTTTGATTCAGTGGAGTGGTAGCATTATGTGAGGCTGGTTTTGTGGTGTGTGTAGTTGCCTTCTCCTCCTGTCTGGTCTTGCCAGTCCTGAGTTGAGAGAGCTCAGCCTCCAGTTTGGCTAAATAGCTGCATCTCTCGCAAGTATTTGTGTTATGTGGGAGGAGCAGAGGGTTGTCTGTGTACATGAGGCAGTTATAACATTGCCTCAAGATTCCCAGATTCACCAGCTGGACCGGAGAGGAGATTGACAACTGACCTTTGGACATGCTAGAATAATATTGGGAAATCCTTAATTGAAAACAAGGGCCAGTGGGGAGTGAGGGTGTAGTGCTTTTAATTTTTAGTGCTGACTTATATAATTGCTTTAGTGAGCAAGTGCCAGGTAACTTGAGTGCAATGTGTTACGACTTAAGATTTCTATAAGCGTTCTCCAATGTTTCTGATAATAGGATAGTTTTTTTGGCTTCTTGTAATTAGTTTACTAGCTAATAAGTACTTTATAGCCATTTCTTTAAATTGTTCCCATATGATTTTACTTCTATATAACCAATTTTGGGCTATGTATGATTTCATCATTGCACACAGTGTGACAATGAAGTGTTATTTTCATAGGAACAATTGGTAGGGAATACATGTAAAGTTGTCTTTTCCCATGACAGGGTAGATTTAGTGTATCCCTTTTTTTTCTAACTTGGCTCTTAATGAACACCATAATCTGTAAACATTTTTGCAGCTCCAAAAAATAAGCTGCCTGGGGGGAAGGCTGGGGAAAAGGGGGGTGCAAAAAAAGGGGGAAATTTTTTTAATTTTAAAAAAAATTAAAATTTTTTTGAGGGGGTTTTTTTTTTGGTTTTTCAAAAAAAGTTAAAAAACTTTAATTTTTTCAAGGGGAGGGATTTTTTTGTTTTTAACAAAGGGTTTTTTTTTTTTTTTAAAAAAAAGTTAATTTTTTTTTTTTTCTT